>NC_058131.1:457482900-457628632 GCF_016433145.1 Gracilinanus agilis
AGAAAGAAAGAAAGAAAGAAAGAAAGAAAGAAAGAAAGAAAGAAAGAAAGAAAGAAAGAAAGAAAGAAAGAAAGAAAGAAAGAAAGAAAGAAAGAAGACACCAAATCAGATACTATCGTTTCAAACACAATGGGTGAAGGGCAGCTAGAGCCTGAACTCCACTGAGATCTCTTATCCTAATCTCTTTAGAGATTCCAGAGAGGAACAGAGAGAAAGAGATGAGCAAATGTGTGTGTGTATGCATGCACATGCATTTTAGAGATATGACAGAGACAGAGGAGTAAGAGAAAGAAACAAAGAGGGAGAGAGAGAAAGAAAAATAAATCAGAAAATTATAAATTTGCCATCTGCAAAGGAGGTATGGAATATAACCCCTTGATTTTACAGGTTAGGAATTCAAATCTCTAAGATGTTAAGTATTTTGCCCAAGATCACATAGCTACTAAGTGTCAGAGGCAGGACTCAAACTGAACTCTCCTGACTCTTAAGTTCAGTTCTATTTCCACTACCTTCCATTGCCTATCAAGTATACTCTTTGAAAGAACTATTTTCTTTTTCCCTTTTCTCCCTTCCAGGTTTTGTCAGTGCTATGGGTATACTCTAGACTAGTGAGGTAACATAATACAGTAGAAACTCTGGATCACAGGACCCAGAGGTTCAGATTCCATCTGTGATGATTACATCAGTATGAATTTAGGCTTACTTAATCCACTCAGATATTTCCCCATTTGTAAAATGAGGAGTTTGGTCAACTTGATAGCCTCAATAGATCCCACCCACATGTTTTTAATTGTTCCACAGAAGTAATGCAAAGCACTGGTCCAGGCTCTAGTCCTGTCTCATCTAGACTATTTCCATCTCATTCTGATATATTCTTATTGTCTTAATAACTGGTCTTTGACTATCACCTTTGACTTATTTTTTAAGAAATTACATTGACTTCCCATTACTCTATGTAACAAATCCAAAACCATTATAGGCTAGTATAAAATATTTTGCCAGCAAGCCCAACACCATATCACTGGGCTCTACTCTAGCCTATCCTTCCATTCATTTCAGATACATTTTCTATAAGCCCCCTAGTCTGTTCTTTCGATTTTCAACAATAACAATAATATTTATAACATTTATATAGACTCACTATGTGTGTCTATATACCAAATCCTATTCTAAACTATTATCTCATTTGGAAATTTTTATTATCTATAATCCTGAGAGATGGTGTTATTATTATCCCCATTTTACATATAAGGAAACTGATGCAAATAGAAGTTAAATGACTTCCCAAAGGTCACACAGCTAAAAAATATCTAAGGCCAGATTTTAACTTAGGTCTCCCTGATTCTAAGTCTAGTACTCTATCCAATTTATTTCAATTTGTACCACATTCTTAAAACTTCCTTGCCCAAACTCTCTATTTCTTGGCATTCAATAGTTCCTAAGACCAAACCTTCTACATGATGACTTTCTGAACTGAATAAAAGGGACAGTAGTTTTTGCTGATATCAACTCTGCTTAAACATCAGACTCCTAACTTCTCTCCAAAGCTTTCATTCCTCCCCCCCAAAGCATTTTCATAATCGTTGAATGATAGAAACATAATATCTAAAAATATGTGACATTTTTCTGTCTATGTTCCTTTACATGTTTATATATTTAAGAATTACGAAAAGATAAAGATGATGCTTTGTTTTGTTTGGTTGTATAAAACCACTAGTACATTTAGTAAAGGGGGCAGTTTAGGTGGTACAGTCGATAAAACATGGGGCCTAGAGTCAGGAAGAGTTAATTTCAAATCTGCCCTGAGACATTTGTTAGCCATGTAACCATGGTTAAGCATTTAACCCCTGCCTCAGATCCTCATCTATAAAATGGAGACACACTAGAAAAGGAAATAGGAAACCATTTCATGGATAAAAATCCATGGGACCCTATAGAGTCAGACACAACTCAACGACTAAACAACAACAAATGTTTAGTAAATTATTTTTGAGGATGATGATAACATATATCAGGAAAATTGGCTGTTCCTAAGATATCTCTATCAAAGTGAATATATGGGGGAAATGTACAGCTCGACTTTTCTATCAAATTTCTTCCTTGACAGGTTTCAAAACAAACTCCTAATAATAGATCTTTCTTTGAAACTGAGAAAATTGGCTAATGAGGCCCCAATCCATGAAGCATGCACAGACATTTTCTGACTGCTGTCAATCAAACACAAAACTTCAAAAGTTGATTTCAGTCATGATAATTCAGGGATTCATTCTACGTGGTGATGGAAATCCTGCATACTGGATTTTAAAACTATATGATGAAAGAACATAAAGTATTCTAATTTAATTTGGAGAACTGATGACTGGGGAGCAAGAACTGAGTTCACATATAGAAAGATCAATGTGTCCTTCCCTTGATCATATTTGCATCTTTTCTTCTTGACTTGCTCTGAGCTGGCTGGGGGGATGGAAGTGGAGAGGCTTTGGTTGCCCTACTTCCCATTTGGCTGCCATGTGTCAAAGAATGAATGAATGGCAACTCTGTTTCTCATGTTTATTTTTTCCTAATCTCAGGCGTACAAATATTCCAAGAAAGAAATGCCCTGGTGACCAGTGAGACATAATGATTCATCAAAGCCCTCAAAGAGGTCTCACCAACAACTGGAGCAGTGGCTGCTAAGTTCGGTGAGAAGCCAGCACAGCAGTCAAGTGACCTGCTTGACGCAGCACAACAATGTATTATTACCCCATCAGGCAACTTACCACCAGCAGCCAGGCTAAGCAAGTCAGAAGTAAATTTGGTGGGAATTCTGCAAAAGGATGAAAATATTCCTAAGACTAAGAGACTTTAGCTTCTTCTAGGTTCCATATGTTCTCTATGTGCACAACTACCTATGTATATACCTTTGAATTTCACCAGAGACCTTGTATGTGCAAAAAAGAAAGAACATCCTTGATATGAAAAATGTTTTGTCATTTCTATCCTTGCTATATACCTCAGTAAAATGCTCACTTGTCAAAACTAATTAATACCAACTGGCATAGGGGCACTGGGGGTCTCCTGACCAAAGATGTTAGAAACCTTAGACCTCTAGGTTACCATTAGAACCCTCTAAAGAGAATCATCTGTTCTCTGAGGACCCAATCTTCCAGTAAGAATGAGAGATGGGCATACTATCTCACATGAGTTCGTTTACACTTTCATTTTGGAATTTTGGTTTTATGAGTAATTTCTTACAACAATGACCAATATGGAAATATATTTTTCATGATGATACATGTATAATCCAGATCAAATTGCTTATCCTCTCTGAGAGGAAGGAAATGATTTGGGTCTTATAATTTTAGAAAACGTGTTAAAAATTGCTGTTACGTGTAGTTGGGAAAATAAAATATCTTTCAATAAAAAAAATTTTAATTAAAAAAATGAGAGTTGGGAGAGTGAGCCCACAGGTGTTGCTACATCTTAAACTTTGAAACCAAGAAAAGCAGACTGTGCTAACTCACAAGACCTCTAACAGCCTATATATTCCAAAGGTAAAAACCCATCACCTTTAATTCTTTTCCTTTCTTTGGAACCTGCTCTGATATTTAAGATGCTGAGAGTTGCCACACCAACAAGTCAAGCACTTAAAACAAAGGAGCTTAAAACAGTCTGAACAGCCATTCCTATTTTATTTGAAAAATCTCAGGGGGATAGAAGAGACTGGGGAAGCACATTTGTTCTGGTTAATGTTGTTATGCAACATTTTCTGGGGTTTGCCTTGTAGGCATGTTGAAATCATAACGAAATAAATCAGCCCCAGCAACACAAAGAAATAACACACCATCTCCATTTCCCCTTAGATGCCTGAAGGAAAAGTGGTGTCTTCTCCATTATGAACACACTCTTTGGAGCTGTTTTGTCAGACATCTCAAGTTTTAGTTTTACTTTAATTTTGGTAACCACAATAAATTCCTTCTCTTTGACAAGTAAGAACTTTCTTCATGCTAAAACCCACTCACTTTCCTTTCTAACTCCTGGAGCTGGAAAACTTATTCAATAATGATTACAATGCAGAACTATTCCTTGAAAATTAAAATAAGCACAATAAATACAAGACTCTTACTTGTATTTTCACCAAAAAGTTATCTAAAAGTACATCCAAGTGACTTATAATATAGGGGCAGGAGGGTTGGATTTGTAGTCATTGGGTTCAAAAGCTGACTCTGCTATTTCTATTATCCCTAACACTGGGGACCTGAAAACTCTCAAATCTCTGAATCTAAAGCTCCTTGCTACTCTTCCCAGGATTCAGTGTGGGTTGTTTTTTGATAATAAGTTTTACAAATCACACTTACTTAAAGACCATGCAAGCCATAAATCCAATGACAAAATAATTTAGTTAAGACATAAAATAGAATGTAAATACAGGAGAGAATAAAGCAATAGAATAATCTCTGTCTCTACCATCCAAATAGTGTGATTCTTTTAGAGGTTCCAGGGAATTATCATTCAAATCTTTCCCAATCCCTCCAGCAGGTTGGGAGAGGAATTTGCTGGAATCCTTGGTTTTGGCATTTGGGTCATTAGGCTTCATAGATGCTACTATGTGCCACTCCATTTACTATTCCAGTGGAAAAATGCCTTTCTGGCTCTGCTTGAAATAACATTGACTTAATAACAGCATTACTGAAGTTCTACGTTTTTTTTTTTAATTTTGTCTTCTTAACAAGCAGCTCCCATTTCTCTTCCTTTGGCTAATTTGTACCTCTAGGTTCAATCCAGGCACAAGGGTTTCTTCATCTTTATCACCTAAGACTTTTCTCATTCAACTTCCTAAAGCACTGAATTTTTGAGTCAGATGAACTGGATTCAAATCATGTTCTTCCATTTGCTTGAGGTAGATAGATGGTACAGTAGATAGAGTGCTACGCCTATAGTCAAGAAGACTCCTCATTCTGAGTTCAAATAGGACCTTAGACACTTACTTGCTATGTGACATTCTGGGAAAGTCACTTAATCCTGTTTGCCTCAGTTTCCTCATTTGTAAAATAAGCTGGAGAAAAAAATGCCAAGAAAACCCTAAATAGGATCACATTGGACATTCTATCCACTGTACCACCTACCGAGCCCAAGTAAGTCATAGAGAGGTGATTTGAACTCAGTTCATCTAACTCAAAATTCAGTGCTTTATGGAGTTGAATGAGAACAGATTTTAGGTGTAAATCTGGAGGAACTTTTAGCAATTATCTAGCAATTATCTTTTAGTTATAGATGAGTACAATAAATTCCAGGGAGTAAAATGACTTTTCTGGTGGAAGAAATAGGGCTTGACTTGAGGTCACCTAATCCAATAAATTTACCATTTTAATATACTTCTGGTGTCAAAAATTCCAAGATGTTATTTGCTTTCTACTTACAGGCTTTTTATCAATCATTCCAAATAAGATTTTTTAATAGGTTTTTTTAGGGGTAAGGTGGCTATCATTTAAATGCTCCTACTTGTCAAGATATTTGAAACTGACAACTGTCAGCATTGACTTCCTGATAGGCATGGGAGAACTGAATCCCTACACTAAGTGATGAACATCCCCACTTTAGCTGTCCAGAGAGTAACCTTTCAACAAAAATATTCTCTTAAGCTATGTCTCATTTTGGAGGCCTAACATTTTAAGCCTTTGAAATTTCTGCTTAAGGTTCAACCATGTTCTGTGGTAGGTTAGTATTTATCCTTGGCAAGAAAAAATATGGCTTTTGTTTTGTTTTGTTTTCTGCATGGGATAGAATATTTTTGAAATAAGAACCATTTCCAGAGTAATAAGTAATAAGGATTCTCTGCACAATATCTGCCAAAGGCACTAAAGTACTAAAGATAAGTATTGACAATATGCTGGAAGAAATATACTACTCCCTCTAATGCCATCATATTCAAAGAACCATAAATTCAGAGCTGAAAGGAACCATGGGAATCAGTCTCTTATTTAATAGATGAGGAAACTGAGGTCCAAAGAGGAAGCTAAATTACTTACCCAAGGTCACACAGATACCAACAGGCAGAGCTGGGAGTGTGAAAGAGTTGAAATTGTGTCAAACCTGGGACTAGGAGAGACTCTGAGTTCTAATTCAACCTTAAACACTTCCTATGAGATAATGAACAAGTCACACAATCTCTTAACTTTGGTTTTGTGGTCTATGAAATAGGGCTAAAAATATTAGTATTCCTTATTTCACATAGTTTTGATAAGGATAAAATGAGATAAATGTACATAAAACTATTCTGTAAACCTTAAGCAACACATAAATGTTTTTAGCATTCTTCTTCTGTGGTACAAGGAAAGAGAGATATCTTTTAAAGAAGGCAAGAAAATATTGTGGCAAAAAGAGATGGGGAAGATATGTTTGACAGTATAGAAAATGTCATAGAAAGAATAAACCAAAAATATCTTTGAGTTTAGAACAGCTCAAACACTTCCTAACTATGTGACCCTGGACAAGTCACTTAACTTAACCCTTACTGCTCTTCTGCTTTAGAACTGATACATAGTATCAGTTCTAAAACAGAAGATAAACGTTTTAAAAGAACTTTTTGAGATTGTGATTTTCTAAGAAGAACAAAATAAAAATGTTTTGGAACATTAGTTAAACAATCTAACATTTTGGAGACAAGTCGGTGTTTTCACATGTTTTGTAATGCTATTTTAATAAGGAAACAAAATAGAAAAACGTCTCGTCTAAAATTAACAAGGAGGTCAATGTTAGAAATAGGACAAAAAAAAGAAATGTCTAACAATTATGAATTTAATTTAGAGGTATACTAATTTTAAGAATAGATAATGTTAATCTGGAGCTTATGCTTATTTTTTCATTTCCAAGTCTTTATATCTACACAGTTTTGAAACTGAAAAATAGAAAAATAAGACATCTGGAAATTAGACAATTTGGGCAAAGTCATTGCACAAAATAAGCTAATATATAATAAAAACAGACTAAGAAAAGTTCTACAACAAAGGGACTGAATTATTTGGACAATTAGAGCTGGTTTGGAAAATAGAAGAAATCTTGGAAGATTTAAGCAAAGGGCAGAAATGACAAGAGAAGAGAAAAATATGGCATTGAAAGGAATTTTAAACTTTAAAAAGTTGTGTTATCAGGCCAGAAAGTTTCTCTGTCTAAAATATTCCAACCAAGATTACTGAAATTTCCACTGTTTCTCTCTCTCTCTCTCTCTCTCTCTCTCTCTCTCTCTCTCTCCCCCCCCCTCCGTGTGTGTGTGTGTGTGTGTGTGTGTGTGTGTGTGTGTGTCCATTCTAGACAGCTGGTTTTGCAAATCAGGGCTACAAGTTTAGAATATTCAATGCTTTAAAGGATATACAATATTATTTATTTGGGGTTGGAGCATCTTCAGAAAAAGTTTGACTTCATCCCCTTGGCTTATTATCTCTCTCTCATCAAACTTCATTTCAGCACTCTAACAATATTTCAGAAGCCTATTCTAAATAAAGCAATAAGATGAAAATGAAGAGGCATTTTTTTCAATTTATCATTTATCTGAGTCTTTTGTTTATGCCTTTTCAGCCTTGACTCCATCCCAAGTTTATATGACAAGCATTTGGTGGTAAAATGTGAGCACCAAACCTTTCCTTCACCAAATCAACGTGGGTGGTTTCTCTTTCATATCAGAAGGCATTTCTTTATGGTGGCAAAAGATATCCTACAGTTAAGGAGCACTACCTGGCTAAGTGGGTAGCCAGCCATCCGTTCAATCCACCCCTTTGTTTTGGGACTGCTCTTTTTCATTAATATATTGTAGTAACAATGGCAGGAGATTCAGTTAATATAATGACAGGAAAGGAAACAGATGGAGAAGGGTAATCTTCATCTTCAAAAAATAAAGAGAAAACTCCCTTCTGTATATAGAACAGTGCTAGGCATGATACAAACTAAGTTAAATAGACATGGCCCCTGTCCTCCAGAAGCCTCCCTGCTACACGGCTGCCACAGATATGTAAAGGAAAATACACAATAAGTAACAGAAACAAGATGATTATATGTAAGATAAACATCAGGAGTAACTAAATATTTACAATGTGCATGAAATTTGTTAAATGTGATGTCTTTTGTGTAAGGAACATGATTATCTCTGGAACTGTTGAGAAGGGTTTCTTTTGTGTTTAAATCTCACTCTCTATGGGAACTTAGACTTCCACAAACCCTGTGTGGCTCTTTCTTCATCTGAAAAAAAGGGATAACTTAAATTCCATGTAGGCTGCAGAGTCTAGAAATTATTACGAAAATAGTAAAATAATACCTTAATTTTATTTTAATAATTAATTTAAATAAATATTGAAAATAATAGAGAATATTGTAAATTCTAAATGGCTTATGATAAGGGGAAATTACATTGTAAATCCCACTTCAGAAATATCCCTTGAATTTTTTGTTACCAAACATGTAAATAATACACAGTAATTTCCACTACAGTATTAAGTGTAGCCCATGTATGCTCTGAAGGCCTTCATCTTAACTCCCTCTCTCACAGAAGTGTCAGATCTTGGAATAAGGTTCTAAGAATATCAATTTAGAATCATTTGCCAGTCTGCCTTAAGGAGCTTTTATAAAGGAGTATTTAATAAGATGGTACAGGTAAGTATATTTATTACAAAACATTTCAAAACACTCCCAAAAGCCTGGAATATACTTCACTCTCCAGAGTTCCAGGGAAAATGATCTCGGGCTTAAAAAGGACATGTGGTAAAGGGGTGCCCCACAGCTCCTAGTTATTTGAAGTCCTTTTCTCCAATTTTTGGGGTGCTCAAAAAGTTCCCTATTAGTATGTTTTAGTTTCTTTGCTGGAATCCTTACAGAGACATGAATCTTCATCCATTTCAGTCTCTCCTTGGTTTCCAACATATAGGCATGATCTGCAGATGTTGCTAGGGTACCATAATGGGAAGATAGGAAGTTCAAAATCCTCTGAACACAGCAATGTTCAGTCTTCTGGCTAAACCAGGAAGATGAGGAGGCAGGTGGAAAAGAGGACATGGCCAAGGCCTAAAGTAAGACTTTTCCTCCTTTTTTTCTCCAAGCAGTTCCTCCTTAAGAGTTTCAAACTTGCTCAGACTTGCTCAGACTTGCTCAGATTTGGGTTCCAACTAGCTTGATATTTTATAATATATCTTTGGAACATAGCCAAGTTTCTAGGCCTATGCAAACATACTTAATCTAAAGCTTTTTACTGATTGATTAAATGAGAATTGAGTATCTTAGGTACCTGAAGTGGGCTAAGTTGACTAGAGTAATTTGTTCAATCACCCCATACTTACATTAGCAAGTTGAAACACTGATGCTTTTAAGAAGTACTTTACAATTCCATATCAAATGTATTTTATTTCCTTCCCTAAAATTTCTGCTCCTTGCCTCTCTCTTCTTCTATTTTATTTCTTTTTTTCTTTTCATCTGATAGTAGAATGTAATGACTGATATCCAAAATATATATGTGTATATATATAATATCTAGAAACTGAAGAAACAGGGGGAAAATATTTTTAAAGATAACTTGGGAAAATAATTGTATTAAAGGACCTTAAAGTTAAAAGGGATCTTGGTAGTGGTGGTAGTTATGGCAATATTCAGTCTTTTCAATCATTTCCAACTCTTTGTAACCCTATATGGGGTTTTCTTGACACAGATAATGGAATGTTTTGCCATTCCTTTCTCCAGCTCATTTTACAGATGAGGAAACTGAGGAAAAGAGGGTTAAATGATTTGCCCAAGGTCACACAGCTAGTAAGTAGGTGAGGCCAGATTTGAACCCAGGAATATGAGTCTTCCTGATTCCAAACTCAATGCTCTAATCACTGCACCACTTTAGGGGTCTTCTAGTTCAAAAGTGTCAAAAATGAAGCCTGCATGCAGCTCCAAAATGTCCCAATGTGATTGAAACCAGATTAAAATGTAGTTCTTATCTGATTTTAATGTGTTGATATATTAATAAAAATGAAATATATAAACATAAGTGGTTTTCCAAGTCAATATGCAGCCTTCAGGAATCCTATATTTTTTAATCCTCTTTTCAAGCTGATATTACTTTGTTATTTTTAAAAATCAATTTGATTCAATCCAATAAGCATTTTACATGCCTAATATTGTATGGCACTGTGCAACACCCTAAGGCAGTTATAGGCAAACTACTGAAGAGGGCCAGATGCCAGCCCCCTGAAATGTTCTATATGGCCCTGTGACATTATTCCTAATCTGATGAATACAATGAAACTTCAAAAGAGTTGCCTTAGAAACAGACTGACAGATGAGCATTTCCTCTCCTTTGGTCCCCTCTTTAAAAAGTTTGCCCATCACTGCTCTAAGGCTACAAAGCCAAACCCTTGGCCCCAACACCTCCATGATGCAGGCCTCTCAATCCCCAAAGCTTTTATCAGTTTAGAATATTAACTGAGCAAATCTTGAAGGATAGGTATCCAAAGGGGTGCTGAGTTAGAGTATTTACTAAGTAAATTCATTCAAGGAGAGATCAGGCACAACAGGAGAGGCTTGTTATAAACAATGACATGAGAACTGAATTTTGGATAGAGATGGAAATTCTAAGTGACAGAGCTGAAGAGGGAGGGAATCCAGGTTTGAAGCCCAGCTTATTCAAAGACAAGAAGGTGGGAAATAGCCCATCAGATTTAGTATCATCAAGAAGAGGAATTTGGTAAGGAAGTAGAGTGTGAAGAAATGTAACACGCAAAAGCCTGGAAAGAGAGACTAAAGCCAGATAGTATAAAAAGAAAAATAAAATCGAAGTAAAAGTCGAAAGTAAAAGAGAAGAATTTGTGCTTAATTCTAGTTAAGAGGGAGATATTAAAGTATGTTAAGCAAAGGAGAAATATAAATGAATTTTTAAACAACACACACTTAGTAGCCAATCACCCAGCCAACAATCATTTATTCAGCATTAATATTATTTCTTACTATGTCATTTAGTTTGTGAACACAAAGGGAAAAAAAATAGTGCCTGCCACAAAAAAAAGCTTACATTCTATTGGAAAAGAACAAGTGTACTTAACTCACACCCCCTCTCCAGTATAGATGGAAGTAGATTAAAATATAATTGGAAATTTTTTAATAAAAGAGAGAAAAATACAATGCAACATAGTAATATTGATTTGTAGTTTTCTAAGTCAAAATGCTTCCCAGGCAGGGATCGGGTTTCAGTTTGACACTGCTGGTGAAGATAACATATAACTATGTACATACTCATAAATATATTCAGCATAGATGGAAAGTATTCTGAGAGGAAAAGGCACTATTAACTATAGGTACTGAAAAAGGCTGCCTGCAAAAAAAGAAGGATTAGAGCTAAATCTTGAAGAAAACCAGGGAAACTAAAGAAAATGGAAGAGCTTAACATGTGCCAGTCAGTGTGCTAAGTACATAGATAATACAGAAATATAGAAAGCAAGACAATCCTTGCCCTTAAGGAGCTCCTCTAATAGGAAAGACAACTTACGGGGAAACTCTGCCCAAGGAGAGATGTTCTGATTAGAGAGTTCATAGGGACAATGATTGGAGTTATAGGACAATCAACTGACCCACCTTGGTTTCCAAATGTAGCATGGACCTGTCAATAAGAATTCAGATAAGAACACATATAGCATGCTTGTCTGATGTAATCCCTCAAGCCGACTTTGGAGAATGTATAGATATTAATGTTTTTAATATCATTTGTTTTTATTTTTTACATACAACACAATATGTAACAATAAGATAATGTATATGATTTGTTATAAGCATGTAATAAATTATAATAAATATGCTTAAACAAGACGAATAAATTCTCACATCAGCTCTGTCCAAAAATCTATGTCTCGTTCTTTTCTGCCCTTCTCCACTCCCCACAAAGGCAGGTAATATGATATAGGTTGCACATATATTATCATAGAACACATATTTTCTTGTTCATCATGTTGTGAAACAAGACATGCTGCTTACACTAGAGAAAGATTCATAGGGGAAATGAAGCAAAAAATACTGTTTCAATCTGCATTCAAATTTCATCTGTTTCCTTTTATGGCAAAAAGTTTCCTTTTTTTCCTTTTTTCATCAGGAGTCCCTTGGAGACACTGTGGATCCTTGACTTGTTGATAATAGTGACATCATTCACAGTTGATAGTCATATATTATTATTGTTATTATGTTCTCCTGGTTGTGCTCACTTTGCATCACTTCATATAAGTCTTTCCAGGTTTTTCTGTGATCATTTTGTTTGTCATATCTTATGGCATAATTGTATTCCATTACAATCACATACCATGATTTGTTTAGTCATTCCCCAGTTGATGGACATACTTTCTGTTTCCAGTTCTTTGCTATCACAAAAAGGGCCACTATAGGCATTTTTAAAATATAGTTTCTTTTCTCTAATTACCTTAAGAAATAAACTTAATAGTGGTATTCCTGGGTCAAAAAGCATGCTGGAGTCTTCCTCAGAGTTTGCCAATGACTATGCCAGGTGAACCTTCTGTTGTATAATAGCTTACCAAAGAACTGGCCCTATCCTTCAGTTGTGCTGTATTTGGAAATGAAATTGGAGATTTGAGATCATTCTAACCAAGGACTTAGGTGATAGAGAGGAGAATGTTCCCTTGGTTGAGGAGCATGTATTTTTATTTCTGTGCTTGCTATAATTTCTCAGTAAAATGTTCTTTTGTAAAAGCTAGTAGACATTAATTGGTTAGATGATACTGGATTGATAATTGCATCAATCAATAATATAGAAGAAATACTAACTATATAGGTATGTGAGAATACTGGAGAGAATACACCAGAATGGAGGCTCAATCTGAGAGTATTACAAAACCATGTCAGCCTCTCAAGGTACCCCTTGCTCTGGGAATCCAACTCATCAATGAAAAGGGGGTTGATATAATCAATCGATCAATTAACATTTGTTAAGCAGAATATATTATTCACTGTGCTAGATGCTGAAGATACAAAAAGAGGTAAAAAACAGTCCCTGCCTTCAAGGAGCTCACAATCTAATGGATAAGTATAAGAACCCCCAGATAATAGCTATACGGGAATGGTAGAGTTAATGTGCTTACTCTCCCTGAGCAAGCAGTAAAAAGAGTGGAAGGTAAAGCATAATAGGAAGATGACCAAAAGTGAACTTAGGAAGTAAACTTGGAAGCACTGGCAAAGAGTAGGAGATATAAGAAAAAACTAGCAGAATGTGGAAGAGGAGTGGTAATAGCAGAAGAATGGCAAGAAGATGAGCAGACTAGGTCAGATTAGTGTTTTTAGGAAGATTATTTTGGTAGCTATTTGTAGAATGGATTAGAAAGGGAAGAAATTAGAATCCAGAGGTCAAATTATCATATTTGGTATTTTAAATAAATGCATAAGCATAGAAATAGAAAATGTACTCATTGAACTTACTTTTAGATGCTTTCATTTGTTTAGGTTACAAATTGAGCTACAAGCTATCAAACTTCAAGGAACCCAACTTTTGCCAGTTAATAAAAAACAGGGGGAAGAAAACTTGGGAATAGGAGAAACTACACTAAAACAAACAAAGAAGAAACAATTACAATTTTAATAGTGTCCCCAATGTACAAAGCAGATACAGAAAGCACTTAGTTTATAAAAAGGAACTGAGGGAGAAAATCAACAATCAATCAAAACTCCCAAATTACTTGAACACTCGTTGGGCCATATGAAACTTGTTCATTATATCAGTCTCATTTTACCAACTCTCAATATCCACAGTATTAAGTGTCCCTCCCCTTCTTGGATAAATTACCTTCATAGACCTCTGAAACCTAAAAAACTATCTGGATGGATACTCTCTCCTCTTTAATGTTGGTTTATTTATTTGATGTATTTCCAAACATAAGGCAACTGTTTTCATATGCTACAAAAATGGCAGAAACTAAAGCAAAAATAAATGGAGCTAAAGACTGGAGCAAGACTTGCCGCCAAGTTGCAGCAGGCATATACTTGGCAGAATCTCAGACTTTACTCTAGGATCAAACACCTGGAGACCTTATGTATTCTGTAAAATATGAAAGTGCTTTTCCAATATCATGACCTACGGATGCTATTTATTTGGTAACCATCACATCATTGCCATGATGCTTTGCTGAAGAGGCTTTTCCTTCCTCATCTCAGTCTTAGAATCCAGGTTTTATTCAAGGTTCATCACTTACATATCTACCTTTAAATCTTAGGTCCAAAAGATATGTGGCAACATGAGCTGACTGTCAAAAAACATATATCATAATAAGTTTCAAATGAACATGTGATCTAGATATAAAAGGCAACATCATAAAAAACATTTTAAAAAATTGACAGGAGATATCTTCCCTAATTGGAGTTAGAGGGAGCATTTTTAACTGATAACCTAGGAAATACCTCTAGAGCCCTTGTCTCTCATAGGCCAGATTTTGTCTGATTTTTCTAGGGTCCAGGCTTCCCCACCACTTCACAGTCTGCTTGATACCATTCTCCTGAACGGTATCTAATCTACACTCTTTCAAGATCCACTTTATATATGGTCTTTCTCCCATAAAAATGTAAGCTCCTTAAGAACAGGGACTGTCAACCTTGCAGGATTTGTATCCTAAACAAAGTACCTGGCATAGTATAAGTGCTTACTAAACTATGTATCTATCTTTCTTTGCAAGTGAGGACTGTTTCATTCAAATTTGAATTCCCAGTACCTTGTACCACTGTGCCTAGTAAAGGCTTGCTTGACTAAGAGTCAGAAAGTTGTTAGCTGAAAAAATAGTCATGAGCAGTTCTGCTTTAATGATAGGGAGAACTCCAGCAGATATCTGAACAATTGAAGCTTTCTGTCCCTATTTTATCATGCCTCTGTGAGACTCATAATCTGTTTCTCAAACTCAACTATTTCCTCTTTCACTCCAGGTGGTCTGTAGTATAACCTAGTGGCAAAACCACTTCTGTTTCCCCCTCCACTAACCCTTATCCAAATGCTCTCTACCAGGTTTCCTCACTTTGGTTCCTGGATTTCCCAATGAGTATAACTCCTTAATATATAATGTTAGCAATACCACCCCATTCCCCTTTAAGAGGTGTTATTTCTCCTAAAAAAGATATACCCATGCAGAGATATATTCTAGCCATGAATTTCATCCCATCAAGTCCCCATGAGGACAAATTTGCCTCTTTAAATTAAGAACTCTAAATCTTCTTTCTTGTTGCCTGAACTTTGAACATCTAAGTGTAAACATTTGAATGCAAAGGTTTTAAAGCTGGCTCCTATGCTGGATTTCCTCTCCTACGAACTTCAGGGTGTCTCAACAGCTGTTCTTCCTGTTCTCCTTCCTTGCCACTAATCTCTACGGCACCTGACACAGTGTATAGACATAAGCTATCTTCTCCCTCTTGACCTCCTTTGTTCAAAGCCCTTTTGTTTAAATTTAAAACACCAGTGTTTAGAATAATGGTTGGCACATAACAGGCACTGATTAAAGCTTAGCTGATAGACAGTAGACAAAGAGATGTTTACAAGCTTTTGTCATATTCTTAACTTACTTCTCTCCCTTGCCTCCCATAATCCATAATCCATTTGCTGTCTTTTCCAAGCTAGTTTTGTAATGTTCTTCAAAATCTGATGACCTCCCATTTTAATTCCCACTGGTCCCACCCTAGATCAAGCCCTTATGATGATGTGCCTAAATAACTACAGTAACCTCTAAACTGGTCTCCTAGTGTTTGCTTTATTAAAGCATCAACAATGCTTTTCCTTTATCCCTTATAATTAGGTATAGTGCAAAAGGGTGCATATCAACCCTGCAAAGCCTTACTGCAGAGTTTCTGACAGTTGAAAAGGGTTTAGAATCCTGAGGTTAGTCAGTTGACCCTGGGGACTCGATGAGAGTGGGAGGGTCAACTGAGCTCTATTCTTTGGACTGAAAACCTGGCCTATATTATGCAGCTTTTCTCTTAAAATTTGTTAGCTTAACTATTCCCCTTAGATCTCCCTAACCTCCCTATTCCCAATCATCATTTTCCCTTTCCTGAATTTCTGTGAATTTTGAAAGGCAGGTGGATCTGTGTGGCAGCTTTCAAACTTGGTAGATTTAGTTTCCCCATAGTCAAATAGGGCTTACCCTTGTTACAAATTATCTCTTGAATCATTGTATCCAACTTTCCTAACCCTATAGGCTACAAAACCTCTCCGAGCTGAGTTAAGGCCGGTCCTTTCTCAGTTTCACATTCCTGTCTCCCTCCCCCACCTGAAGCTTTCTCTAGGCAGCTGTTGGAGTTACCTTGTATCCCTCCATCCCTTCCAATCAACCTTAAAACTCAATAAACCCTGTTTGTCACTTAATCAAACCTTTGGCTAGTTCTGAAAGGAATAATATTGTCTCTGGGTCTTGAAGGGAATTGGAGGTGTCCATTTTGGAGGAAGTATAATCCCAATATTTCCTCTGACCTCTTCCTTTGTGAAACAGAAACTGACTAGAAAGCCCTCTAGTCAGTTTCAAGCCATTCTTGGCTGGCCCTAACCTTTGTCTGTAGAAGTGCCCTTCCTACTTGAAGGGCTCAGTCTGTTTCCTTTCAGTGTCTCTGTCTCAAACCTGAGTCCCAGTCTGTGTCCCCCAGACTGCAGCTGTCTTCCCAGAATACCTCATCCTCTCCCTTGCAATTCTTTATACCTCCGTGTTTATATTCCCTAAACTCAGTCATTCCCTTACTTCTTCTACCACCTCAATCTACCACCTTCACCATTGTACCTTGGTCATCTACTTACTGCCTTAGGGACCTACAAACCCCTATCCACAGTGCCTTATCCCTATTCACACTACTTTTAGTCCCTTACCTGCCTTATCCCCTATTATAACCTTACCTAGCCTTAATTTCCCTATTACCTCTAGCCTATTCCCTTATTACAACCACTTTATTACCCTATTAGCTTAATCCCCTTATAACATTAGGTGTTCATGACTAGAAATAATCAGATTTGCTGTACCTCATATAAATAATTTGTTGTCAGCATAACTGACCAATCTTTCTCCTTCCCAATGTACAAATCACAACTCGAATATTATAATACTTAAAATAAGAATTTGCCTGATATACTGAGTCACTAGCAAAGTCTTCAAGGTCATGTGAGCAACAAGAAGTCAGACTAGACATTTTCTCTGAACCCCATGACTTCTCAAAACTCTCCAAAGCTGAAAAAGTATGCCAAAGATAAAGCGACTTCAGCTATCTTCAAGGTCTAAAATACATAGAATCCAAAAGAAGATTTTTTAAAAACCAGTACATTCATGGACCCTGGGCTCATTTAGCACCCCTTCCTCACCTCCCATGCTCCTAGCAATAAGGATATACTCAAAAAGCCAAGGACATGACTCAGGCCTACATTAAAGCCCATTCCCTCATCAAAGTACTGTGGAGAACCTGGCTCTAATTTTACTTAGGGCTCAAAGCCAGCTTGGCCACAGCCCTTCAGGAGCAAAAGCCTACCTGGGCTGCAACCCAGAAGCACCAGAGCTACAAAACTGCCAGTGCTGGGAAAAGTAGCTTCTGTCAGTGTCGGGGAAAACAAGCTGTGAATTGTTAGTGCCAAGCTACATAACTAAGGAAAAGAGGGAGTGGGATAAGTCACCAGGACAGAACATCAATCATGCATGCAGAGGGTTGTGTAGCACTCTACTAAGCCTGAGGGAAGAGCCCAGACCCAGCTGGGGTAATTTCTGATCACCCAAAAGTCAGTCAGGATAAAGACTTAGACTTGTGAACTGTAATTTGACCAATGTAGGAGGAAAATGAGATGCTTTGAGATCCATCCCCCACAGAAAACACAATCAGAAAGGAAGGAGTCAGGAAGTATGTGATAAGGAAAATAAGGAGCATGGAGACTGAAAGTTCCAAAGATTTCAGAGAGAAGAAAACTCAAAGACCTTTAAAATAAATGGAGAAATCAACAGGTAAAACAGTAAGAGTAGAAGGAAATATGGCCTCCAGATCTAGTAAACAAGTATAGCCATTTATGAATAAACACTGCAGAGGAAAAGAAAATGATCCAACACTTGATGAGACAGGAAACCTTGTGGAATATGAGTTGAAGATGGAAACATAAAATGCTATTCCTGAGTGGTTTAAAAAAGGAATGAGAATTATGGCAGTTGAATTTACGTCTTAAACAGCAAGCTCAGTGAGTTGAGAGCCAGGTCAAGAGACGAGAGGTCCTAGATTCAAATCTGACCTCAGACACTTCCCAAGTGTGTAAGTGTAAGCTTGGGCAAGTCACTTAACTCCTCATTGCCTAGTCCTTACCACACTTCTGCCTTGGAATCAATACAAAGTATTGATTCTAAGGTGGGAGTTGCAGGTTTTTAAAACAATAACAATGATTAAAAAATAGAAAAATCTGAATCTGCAATAGTAAGCCTCACCAAAGAATCAAAATAGGCTAGGAATACAAATACACAAAAGTGAAGAGCAACCTAGAAGAAGAAAAGCAAAAAACAATAACATATTCGGTATGCAAGCAAAACAAACTGAATTTTAAAATAGTACAGGCAGAGACAATGTAAGGATCATATATCTCCTAGAAGACTATGACAGTACAAAAACATCTTAACACCACAATGAAAGAAATAATAGAAGAGACTTTCCTAGAACTTCTAAACAAAGAAAATGAAATTCCAATGGAAAAATTCACAGATTGCCTCAGGAAAAAATCCCAGAGCTACAAACTCAAAGAAATATAGCAAATAAATTTAACAATTCAATTTAGAAATAATAAGTTTTGTAAGCCATCAGGAGAAGCTTTGATTACAGGAGGAATACAGAGAAAAGAAAAAGAATAGATAATTATAGAAGTCATGAATCAGAAAATGAGAGTCTAGAAGAAACTGAAAGTAAAGATAGATAATATAGAAAGTAAGAAAAATCCTTCTAGAAAAGGGAGCACCAAAAAAAATCAAATTTGAAAACTAAAGAATAGGACTAGCAGAAGGGGTAGAGAAGAAGGGGGAATACTAAAGGAAAAATCAAGGGTGAGGGTAAGAAAGCTGGTGAAAACAGTAATATCTTTAAAAGAAAGATTAAAAATATTGATGTAACATAATATTGTGTCCAGCAGAAGAGGGAAATTGAATTTAAAAAGCTTCTGCACAGACAATATTAATGTACTTAGCTTTTACCTAGGGAAGTGGCCAAAGAGGAAAAAAATCTTTTTATCAAATTTCTCTCATAAGGGCTTGATATCTAATATACATAAAAAATTAAATAACATATATTTATATATGACTAATAGTAATTCCACAATAGACAAATGGTCAAGACATAAACAGTTCTCAAAAGAACTACAAAATATTCACAATCACATAAAAAAAACTCCAAATCACTAATAATAAGAGAAATGCATATCAAAACAAGCCCAAGGTTTCACCTCACACCCTGAAAATTGGAAGTAAAAAAAAAAATCAAAAATGTCAATAATCAATATTGGAGGAGTTTTTGAAAGATATGCACACTACTACATTACTGATGGACCTGTGAAATGGTAAAAACATTTTGGGAAATAATTTAGAATTAAGCAAATGAAGTGACTAAAATATCCACACTCTTTGAACCAAAGACTCCAAACCCATGAAAGCCACTGATATTAAAAAAAGATCCCATATTATGCCTAAATATTTATCACAGAACTTTTTGTAATAGCTAAAAATTGAAAACAAAGTAAATGCCCATCAATAGTTAAACAACATAATTACGCTTGACTTCCGGGAAGATGGCGGCATAAATGGAGCAAATCTTAAAACCTCCGCACCCTTACACACGGAGATAGAAAACAATGTGCTTCTAGAAGAAAAAGGACCAAATTTAATAACAGGACAGAGCAGGGGGAACCCTACTGCAGCATAACTAAAGAGGTATGCCAAGAAAAAGGCTTCAATTCTTGAACTGTAGGGTCTGAAGGCATAGAAGGGGAATCCCGGGATCCCAGGACGCCTCCCCTATCGTGTGCTCTGCGGAGTCTCCAGCAGCCTGGGAAATCTCAGGGCCACTGGGCGTACCAGTCGGGAGAGAGGGCCTTGCTGGCATTGGGCTCAGGGAGTCAAACACAGGCCCTTGAGAGGTGGGAGGAGAAAACCAGAGAAACACAGCAAAAACACCCAGAAGATGGTGGCTTCGAGAGAGCCAAACCCCAGACCTCAGACAGCTTGGCTTCCTCATACCAAGATAGAGAATGCAGGGCTTCAAGAGGAAAGAAAACCAGATCAAACACAGCAGACAGTACAGGGGGACCCCACTGCTGGAGAGCTCAGTTCAGCAAAATGCTCCTTCTTGTCACCCCATATTTTGGTTTTTTTTTCTTTTTTCTGTTTGTTTGTTTTTCCCTCCCCTCAAGGTTTTAGCCTCAGGGCAGATAAAGGAGTAAGATTAATCCAATCAATAGAGGATTAATCCCAACAATTGAACAGACAAGAAGTCTTCAGAGGGCAGAGAAAGTAACTACAAACCTCCATTACCAGCTGGATCTTTCATCAAAAGTCATTAAATACATCTGCTCAAATTAGCAGAACAAGGAAGGGAAAAAACATGAGTAAGCAACAGAAAAAGAGAAAAAAAATGACAATTGACAGCTTCTTTCAAGAAAGTGAAAAGAGAGCAAATGAAACAGAAATAGAAGAAGAGGAAGTAGTTCCAACAAACTGGACACAGGCTTTGGAAGATCTCAAAATTCAATTAACTCAAGAATTTAAAACTCAGTTAACTCAAGAACTTCAGGAACTCAAAAGGCAATCAAGAGAGGCTGAAGACAATTTGAAAAAGGAAATACATGAGCTAAAACAAGAAAATAAAGTACTAATAGCCAGAATTGGCCAGCTTGAAAATGAAGCAAAGAAGGCAAAAGATGATTTACAAAGAAAATCAGACCAGAAAGAGAAAGATGAACAAAAAGCCAGGGATGAAATTCAGTCTTTAAAAAACAGAACTCAACAACTAGAAGCAAATGACTTCACAAGGCAGCAAGAATATATTAAACAAAATTTAAAAAATGAAAAATTTGAGGAGAATATGAAACACCTCATTGATTCAACCAAAGATCTGGAGAACAGAGATAGAAGAGACAACTTAAGAATTATTGGTTTACCAGAACGTCATGATAAAAGAAAAAGTTTAGATAGCATTTTACAAGAAATTATTAGAGAAAATTGCACAGAAATTCTTGAACAAGAGGGAAAAGTGGAAATTAACAGAATCCACAGATCACCTCCTACATTTAATCCACAACTGACAACTTCCAGGAATATTATAGCCAAATTCAAAAACTACCAGACCAAGGAAAAAATATTACAAGCTGCTACAAAGAAGTCATTCAGATATCAGGGAACCACAGTTAGGATAACAAAGGATCTGGCTGCATCTACATTGAAGGGCTGGAAGGCATGGAACACAATATTCCAGAAAGCAAGAGAACTGGGTCTACAACCAAGAATCAACTATCCAGCAAGACTAACTATATTATTGCAGGGGAAAGTATGGTCATTCAATAAAATTGAGGACTTCCAAACATTCATTAAGAAAAAACAGGACTTAAACAGAGAGTTTACTGCCCAAACCCAGAACTCAAGAGAATCAACATAAGGTAATTAAGAGAATGGGGGGAGGAGAAAAAATTCTTTTCTTTAAGGGACACAACAAGTTCAATCAATTTATATACCAAGAAGAAAAGAAGGTATTGGGAAATATTAAAAATTATTATTACCAACAGGGTAACTAGAAGAAATTTTACATAGAAGGAACAGGGACAAACTGTATAGGATGAAATGTCAAGAGATATATAAATATATATATATATATATATATGTATGTATGTATGTATGTATGTGTGTAGGTATGTAGGTATAAATATATACAAAACTGGGGGGGAGAAGAAAATAATGAGAAAAATAGGAAAGTAAACAAAAAGGAATAAATTTATATTCCATAAAGAAGTGCATGGGATCAACAGGGAAAAATAACAATACGCTGGTAAAGAGGTTAGAGAGAGGAAATATTCAATACTTAAGTGCATTGAAATCAACTTAGAGAAGAACAATCAGATCCATAGGGGCAGAAAATTGATTCATGCACTATAGAAGAAGGGAAACAAATGGACTGGTGGGGAAGGAAGCAATACTAAGGAGGGAGAAGGCTTGGAGGGGAGCACCTCATGGCTTTAAAGAACAATAAGAGGAGAATAAAAAGGAAGGGGGGAGAAAGGGAAGTACAACAAGGGAGGGGATTATAGGAACTGATTAAAAACAAAACACTGGTATAGAAGGAAACAGTGAAAGAAGAAAGGACAGGACTAGGAGAGAGAATAAAAATGTCTGGGAATGCACACTTGATAATTATAACTCTGAATGTGAATGGGATGAACTCGCCCATAAAACGGAAGCAAATAGCAGAGTGGATTAGAAACCAAAACCCAACCATATGTGGTCTACAAGAAACACACATGAGACAGACAGACAGATATAGAGTGAAAATAAGAGTATGGAGCAAAATCTTTTGGGCTTCAAATGAGAAAAAGAAGGCAGGGGTGGCTATCATGATCTCTGACAGAGCCAAAGTAAAAATAGATAAGGATCCTAATAAAAGGCAGTATAAAAAATGAAGAAATATCAGTACTCAATACGTATGCACCAAATGGTATAGCTTCCAAATTTCCAAAGGAGAAGCTAGTGGAGCTCAAGGAGGAAATAGATAGCAAAACCATACTAGTGGGGGACCTCAACCTTCCCCTATCAGATTTAGATAAATCAAACCAAAAAATAAACAAGAAAGAGATAAGAGAGGTGAATGAAACCCTAGAAAAATTATAGTTAATAGATATATGGAGAAAAATGAATAAAGACAAAAAGGAATACACCTTCTTTTCAGCAGCACATGGAACATTCCCAAAGACAGACCATGTAATAGGGCACAGAAACATGGCAAACAAATGCAAAAAAGCAGAAATAATAAATGTAACTTTCTCAGATCATAATGCAATAAAAATAGTTATTAGTAAGAATGCATGGAGAGTCAAACCAAAAATTAATTGGAAATTAAATAATATGGTTCTCCAAAATAATCTAGTGAAAGTACAAATCACAGAAACAATTAATAATTTCATTGAAGACAATGACAATGATAAGACATCTTACACAAACCTATGGGATGCAGCCACATCAGTTCTAAGGGGAAAATTTATATCAATGAGTGCATATATTAACAAATTAGGGAGGGCAGAGGTTAAGGAATTGGGCATGCAACTTAAAAAACTAGAAAATTAAAAAATTAAAAATCCTCAGATGAAAACTAAATTAGAAATACTAAAAATCAAGGGAGAAATTAATAAAATCAAAAGTAAAAACTATTGAATCAATAAATAAGACTAGAAGCTGGTATTTTGAAAAAACAGATAAAATAGACAAAATACTGGTAACTCTAATTAAAAAAAGGAAAGAAGAAAACCAAATTAATAGTATCAAAGATGAAAAGGGAGATCCCACCTCTATTGAAGAGGAAATTAAGGCAATCATTAAAAACTAATTTACCCGGGGGCAGCTGGGTAGCTCAGTGGAGTGAGAGTTAGGCCTAGAGACAGGAGGTCCTAGGTTCAAACCCAGCCTCAGCCACTTCCCAGCTGTGTGACCCTGGGCAAGTCACTTGACCCCCATTGCCCACCCTTACCAATCTTCCACCTATGAGACAATACACCAAAGTAAAAAGGTTTCAAAAAAAAAACTAATTTACCCAATTATATGGCAATAAATTTAGCAATCTAGGTGATATGGATGAATATTTGCAAAAATAAAAATTGCCTATATTAACAGCAGAAGAAATAGAATACTTAAATAATCCAATATCAGAAAAAGAAATTGAACAAGCCATCAAAGAACTCCCTAAGAAAAAATCTCCAGGGCCTGATGGTTCACAAGTGAATTCTATCAGATATTCAAAGAGCAACTAATCCCAATACTATACAAATTATTTGATATAATAAGCAAAGAAGGAGTCTTACCAAACTCCTTTTATGACACAAATATGGTACTGATTCCAAAGCCAGGTAGATCAAAAACAGAGAAAGAAAATTACAGACCAATCTACTTAATGAACATAGATGCAAAAATCTTAAATAGAATACTAGCAAAGAGACTACAGGAAGTGATCAACACGGTTATTCATCATGATCAGGTGGGATTTATACCAGGAATGCAAAGATGGTTCAACATTAGGAAAACCATCCACATAATTGACCATATCAACAAGTAAACCAACAAAAACCACATGATTATCTCAATAGATGCTGAAAAAGCCTTTGACAAAATACAACACCCATTCCTACTGAAAACACTATAAAGTATAGGAATAGAAGGTCCTTTCCTAAAAATAATAAACAGTATATATCTTAAACCATCAATAAGCATAATATGCAGTGGGGATAAATTAGAAGCCTTTCCAATAAGATCAGGTGTGAAACAAGGATGCCCATTATCACCTCTATTATTTAACATTGTACTAGAAACACTAGCAGTAGCAATTAGAGAAGAAAAAGAAATTGAAGGTATTAAAATAGGCAATGAGGAGACTAAGCTATCACTCTTTGCAGATGATATGATGGTATACTTAAAAAATCCTAGAGAATCAACTAAAAAGCTAGCAGAAATAATCAACAACTTTAGCAAAGTTGCAGGATACAAAATAAATGCACATAAATCATCAGCATTTCTATATATTTCCAACACATCACAGCAGCAAGAGATAGAAAGAGAAACACCATTTAAAATCACCTTAGACAATATAAAATACTTGGGAATCTATATACCAAAACAAACACAGGAATTATATGAAAACAACTACAAAATACTTTCCAAACAAATAAAACTAGATCTAAACAATTGGAAAACCATTGATTGCTCATGGGTAGGATGAGCTAACATAATAAAAATGACCATTCTACCCAAATTAATTTAGCTATTTAGCACCATACCTATGAATCTACCAAAAAACTTTTTTACTGCATTAGAAAAAAACTATAACAAAGCTTATTTGGAAGAACAAAAGATCAAGAATATCAAGGGAAATAATGAAAAAAAAAACGTGAAGGAAGGTGGTTTAGCAGTATAAAGCAGCAGTCATCAAAACAATATGGTACAGGCTTACAGACAGAAGGGAGGATCAGTGGAATAGACTTGGGGTAAGTGACGTCAGCAAAACTGTGTATGATAAACCCAAAGAGCCCAACTTTTGGGACAAAAATCCACTATTTGACAAAAACTGCTGGGAAAATTGGAAAACAATATGGGAGAGATTAGGTTTAGATCAACATCTCACACCCCCCACCAAGATAAATTCAGAATGGGTGAATGACTTGAATATAAAGAGGGAAACTATAAATAAGTTAAGTGAACACAGAATAGTATACTTGTTAGATCTCTGAGAAAGGAAAGATTTTAAAACCAAGCAAGAGTTAGAGAAAATTATAAAATGTAAAATAAATAATTTTTATTATATTAAATTTAAAAGGTTTTGTACAAACAAAAACAATGCAACCAAAATCAGACGGGAAACAACAAACTGGGGAAAAAATTTTCATAACAAAAAATTCTGACAGAGGTCTAATTACTCAAATATACAAGGAGCTAAATCAAATGTATAAAAAATAAAGGGACATGAATAGGCAATAATCAAAAGTATCAATAAGCACATGAGAAAGTGTTCCAAATCTCTAATAATTAGAGAAATGCAAATGAAAACAACTCTGAGGTATCACCTTCTACCTAGCAGATTGGCTAAAATGATAGCAGGGGAGAGTAATGAATGTTGGAGGGGATGTGGCAAAATTGGGGCATTAATGCACTGCTGATGGAGTTGTGAACTGATCCAACCATTCTGGATGACAATTTGGAACTATGCCCAAAGAGCGATAAAAGAATGCCTGCCCTTTGATCCAGCCATACTATTGCTGGGATTGTACCCCAAAGAGATCATAGATAAACAGACCTGCCAAAAATATTTATAGCTGCGTTCTTTTTGGTGGCAAAAAACTGGAAAGCAAGGGTATGCCCTTCAATTGGGGAATGGCTGAACAAATTGTGGTATATGCTGGTGATGGAATACTATTGTGCTCAAAGGAATAATAAACTGGAGGAATTCCATGTGAACTGGAATGAACTCCAGGAATTGATGCAGAGTTAAAGGAGCAGAGCCAGAAGAACATTGTACACAGAGACTGATACACTGTGGTAAAATTGAATGTAATGGACATCTGTACTAGCAGCAATGCAATGACCCAAGACAATTCTGAGGGATTTGTAGAAAAGAATGCTACCCACATTCAGAGGAAAAACTACAGGAGTGGAAACACAGAAGAAAAACAACTGCTTGAACACTTGGGTTGATGAGGACATAATTGGGGATGTAGACCCAAAAAGCCCATACCAATGTAACTATCAATAATATGTAAATAAATGTTGACTGACCACACATGTTAAAACCAGTGGAAATGTGAGTTAGCTACGGTGGGGGGCGGGGGAGGAGAGGAGGGTTTGAGGGTGTGAAGGGTAAAGTAAAAACATGAATTATGTAACCATGGAAATTTTTTCTAAAAATAAAAAATTATAAAAATAAAAAAACAGTTAATTCCAATATTATCTATAAATATCCATATTTATAGCATTCATTCATTTATTCAACAAATATATGTAAGACTGCTATGTGTGAGATATTTCAGAGTAGCTGAATTTATTTGTTATAGATCTACAAGAATATTTCAGGACTCATCTTCTATAAAATGTACTACACTAAAATAAATTAATAACAACATTTCTATGAAAAATAAACAAGTGGTACATGAATGTAAAAGAATACTATGATGTCATAAGAAATTATGTATGTGATCAGTACAGAGAAGTACAGAAATAGTTATATGAATAACAATGAAGAAGAGCCAAGAAAACAATATATACTGTAACTATAACAATGTAAATGAAAAAAAGTCACACTAAAAAAAGCAAAAATAAATATAAAATTAAAAAGATGAGTTGAGTCTCAAATGAAGAGATAGAAGAAGACACTACATCTTCTTCATGAAGGTGGTAGGATCACAGGCATTACACATTACACATTTTTTTGGACTTTTTCCATGTATTGACCATTTGTACTGACTTTTATTTTTCCTCTCTTAAAAAAAACTACTATTTATGATATGGGATGGCTCTTGGAGAAAGAGAGAGATAAAAATGCATGGGATACTGAACTTATATAAGAAATAGAAAATATCAATAAAAACTCATTTTTAAAAAATAAATATTTCAATTGTCCTCCTTATAATAAACGAATAGAAGTGGTCAAAACCAGAATGCTCTTAAAGTAGATTATTTCTTTAGCTTCCTAGACTAGATCAATTACTCAAATAATCAGCCTACTTCTAAGAGAAATCATATTTTGCCAAATTTGCTTTATGATAGCATTAGATCCAATGCTTTCATTAGTAGTCAGAATTATAGTCACTGTCATTTGTACAGTGATTCTAAATATGAACTTCTAATAAAAATTATGTCTACTAACTCATGAAAACAATAATAATTTTAGATAAGCTAAGGAGAAAAAAATAAGTGCTACCATTTAGATAGCACTTTAATGCTTACAAAGAAATTTATGAATATTAACTCATTTCTTCCTTATAACAATCTTAGGAGGCAGGAGCTATTATTATCTGCATTTTCTAGATGAGAAAACTAAAGATAAGAGAGGTTAACTGAGGGTCTGAGGCAGGATTTGAATTTGAATCCTCCTGACTCCAAGTTCACAATACTCTATTTACTACAATATGTAGCTGTGCAAAGGACATACCAATGAAAATGGAAAGGTTACTTATTGTTCTGACACTCATCAAAAAAGTCATATAATTATAAACTAAACTTCTTTATTAAATTTTTAGTTTCTCCAGAAATTTCTCTTACGAAGCTCTTGACCAGTGTCTGGAACCATCTGTTTCTATATCTCAAGCCTCACTGACTTAGCCCATTTAATAGGTTTCTTGGCTGTTTTCCTTCTTTGGGTCATTTAGCATTATTTCACTTCATCTTGTCAGTGAAGTCATACTATTGATGCATAAATGGAGCTATTGGCTGCTTTTTACCTGGTCTATCTAAATTAAGGAGGTTTTTTTCTTCCTCTAACACAGTGATTCCCAAAGTGGGTGCCCTTGAAAGTGAAGGTGATATAAAAACAAAATATATCTTAATTACAATTAAGACTAATATCTATGTTGGGAGCAGCTGGTGGGTGCTGCAGTGATCCAGGAGGACGGTGATGGCCACAGGTGCATTTGGAGGTGGTGAATAGTTATACTGCAAGGGGGCAGTGATAGTATGTGGCAGGGGGCGCTAAGTAATATTTTTTCTGGAAAGGGGGCGGTAAGCCAAAAAAGTTTGGGAACCACTACTCTAATATTTACCTTCTCTATTCTGTAAATCTGGATAAAATAGCAGTGTGATACAAAGAAAGAGAAGGAAATTCATACTTAGGGTCATCAGATTTAGAGTCAGATGGATCCTTGGAGATCATCTCAAGTACAACAGTAAAGCAGAGCAAGCGTTGTATGTTAGATTCAAAGAATCTGGTATCAAATCCTGATTTTGCCTCTTACTACTAGTGTGATCCTGGGCAAAACACTTTGTCCCCTACACCCCAATTTCTTCATCTATAAAATAAGCAGGTTGAAATAAGCATCTTGCAAAACAAGTAGAATTCTGCGGAGGTGGAACACACCAAAAAGCCAAAAGAAATTGGCCACCTTTGCTCCAGCTGGTAAAAATCTAATATCATTTTGCTCTGAAAAGTTCTCAAAAAGCAAAGAAAGATCAACAGATTCTTGAAGTTTTCATACCATAGATTGTATCCTTTTTTTTTTAACCCTTAACTTCTGTGTATTGGCTCATAGGTAGAAGAGTGGTAAGGGTGGGCAATGGGGGTCAAGTGACTTGCCCAGGGTCACACAGCTGGGAAGTGTCTGAGGCCGGATTTGAACCTAGGACTCCCATCTCTAGGCCTGACTCTCAATCCACTGAGCTACCCAGCTGCCCCCAACATAGATATTATTCTTAATTGTAATTAAGATATATTTTGTTTTTATATCACCTTCACTTTCAAATATATCCCTCTCCTGTTGCCCTCTCAACTAAATGCTTCCTTGTAACAAAAAATAAAGAGAAAAAAATCAGTCCAGCAAAATCAAACAAAAAATCAAACAAATTTAATGTAATATGCAATATTCCAACTTATATTCTTCCAACTTTACAAAAAAGGAAAAGAGGAGAAAGTACATTTTCTCAGCTCTTCTCCAAAGTCAAGCTTCCTGGTCAATATATTTACACAGAATTCAACATCTTTTTTCGTTCTTTTCATTAACATTGTTGTTGTCACTGTGTATTGCATTTCTGATTTTGTTTACTTCACTTTGCATTAGTTTTCCTGTCTCCCAAGGCTCTGAATTCTTCATATTCATCATTTCTTATGGTACGATAATATTCCATTACACTATGGGGCCACAATATAATTAGCCATTCCTTTATTTGGTTATCAGCTATTGGCTACTATAAAAAGTGTTGCTTTGAATATTTGAGTGTCTTTGACATCTTTGGGATATAAGTGTAGCAGTAGCATATATGGATTCAAGTATATGGACAATTTAGTCATTTCTTTAGCACACTTCCAAATTGTTTTCCAGAATGGTTGTATCCGTTCACATTATTAATGTGCCTCTTTCCGCAGACCTTCCTATACCCATCTTTTGTCCAACTTTGCCAGTTTTCTAGCTCTGAAGTGAAACCTCAAAGTTCTCTAATTTGCCATTCTATTATTATGAGTGATCTGGAATAATTTTCCCTTTTGCTACCTATAGTTTACAGTTATTTTAAGAATTGTTTAGGAGGCAGCTGGGTAGCTCAGTGGATTGAGAGCCAGGCCTAGATACGGGAGGTCCTACTTGACCTCCATTGCCTACCCTTACCACTCTTCTGCCTTGGAGCCAATATTGACTCCAAGACTTCATGTCCCAATTTGATGCAAAATGTTTTTTCAATCAACAGCTTTCTTCCTTTCTTATCCTAGTTTCATTGATTTTGTTTATGCAAAATATCTACAATTCTATGAAAATTGAATTTTCTATTTTGTAATTTGTATTAACTTTTAAACTCTTATTTTATTAAGCATCCTCCCTTAGACATAGCTTTGCAATATATTTCATTTGGTTCTCTTCTAATTCTATGTGTGTTGTGATCCTTCATATTCAGATCACATATCCATTTGGAACTTAATGGTATACCCCCAAAATTACCTTGACATTAAAAAAGTCATCTAAGTCAGTAGAGAAACCTCAAATTCAGAAATTAAGTTTTTTCAACTATTTCAGGCCATTAAGAAAAACTAAACTTTTCCCCCTTTCTCTTAACCAACTTATTCTGTATTTTTCTTGTTTGTATGTACAGCTGTTTACATGTTGTCTCCCCAATTAGAGTATTAGCTTCTTTGAGAATAGGAACTGTTCTTTAACCTTTCTTTATATTCAGAGTATTAATTTAGTGTCTGGCATATGGTAGGCACTTAATAAATGCTAGCTGACTTGACTTTTTTACAAATTATTTTCAGATTCTTCCAAAATATGTCACCAAGCATTCATCTGAACAAAAAGATTATAATTTATTTCATAGTTCCAAGAAAGGGACAAATCCATATAAAAAGACATCCCTATTCATGTTTCTGAATTTTTATTCTCTGCTCTTAAATCAAATTCAGAACTGAAAGAAGCTAGAACTCCACTCTTTCCTCTCCCCCTCCAATCCAGCAACAGCCTGGTTAACAACAATCCTCCTTATTATAAACTTGGCATGGAATGGATTTCCAAGGCCCACTTTGTGGGGGAAGATCTTCAGTGTTCATTCATCCATTCAAAGAGAATTCCACAAAACCATGAAGTAGAACCATATGTGAAAAGTTGGGTTGCAAATCAATGTAACAAGAGATCTCTTATATCTGTGTACCTCTCGTTAACATCCCCACCCTCACAATTAACAGAACTTCAGAAAACTGTTGTTGGTACATTCATTTACAACTTTAATTAACCAACCATTGCTTCTGAACCCTTTTCCGTGCAATGGTACAAAAATCAGCTGTTCTAGAGAGCCAAGTTTCTGAATTGCAACATCATAATCAATACACATATGAAGGTATATAGTTAGATCCTCCATGATTTTATGTACAAGTTGAACAATGATCTATTTTTTAGTTCTATTTGTCACATACATGTCATGATCTATCACTGGGAAATATGTTATAAAGTTTCTAAATTCTTAGTCCTCTCAAAGGTGCCATCAGCCTCAAGTGCCACTACCACTATCCTGAGGGTTTGACAAAGGAAGTTTCCTGCCACTGCATTTGAAGAGGTGGGGTGGATTTTCCAAACCATTTTCTTTCAATTTGATACCAACTGGAATCATTTCTGTGCTGGGATTAACACAAAAATCTAGCTGTGTTTACCAACACATTATCATACCAGCAGTGAGTCCCAAATCAAACTACTAAGTATTCATGCTACCAGTCTATAGACAAAAGCCATGATTTAATTGAATGCAATTATATTTTGTACATCACATTACTTTCATTTCACTTTTAAGTCATCATTACCAAACCAAGTCTCATACTCATTTGTCAGCAAAGTCCCAAATCCAAGCAGTTTTATAAGTAACTGCCCAGTGAGATGACAGGAGGCTCAAGATAACAGATTAGTTATCAAAAACCTCAGAAGAGATGGGAACAGGGGTTTATTTTAGAAGTACTTAGTGTTATAGGCTCAAAATCTCTTTGTTTTTTTGGTTTGGATTTTTTTTAAACTCAGATATTATTTTGGATTGATGGTGGAGGGTTTAGGGAAAAGAAGAAACTTGAATCAAGGTAACTCTGCTAGAATAGGGTGAAAACCCAGGCTAGAATATCAAGTCAAACTTTGCTTCAAGCTGGAGAGTGTAGAGTGGAGAAAGTCTGCTCTGGAAAGAGGAGAAAGAAAAACTTGACTCAGTTGTTCAGGTTTTCCCAGACAAGGGTGAAAAAGGGTGCCAGTTCTAATGCATGTCTAATGTCTAGAGACAACCCAAAAGAGGAAGGGAGACCTGCTTAGGTTATCTCAGGGACAGGGTCTGCAGTATCACAGGGTTCCAAGGCCTGGAAGGAGGGACCATTAGTATAAGAAGGTAGGCAGGGTTTGACATTGGTTGATGACTGCGCATGGCACAGAAAAACATTACGAAATTCAGTTTTGGCAGGGATATGAAAAAACAGGGAATTAATTCATAACTAGTAGTACCATGAAATAGTTAAAAAACTACCAAAATATTTACACCCTTTGTCCCAGCAATCTGAAGTAGCAGAAAGCTGTCCTTGAAGGCAGGAAGACTTATGTTAATATTCTGCCTCTGATGCATAATGGCTATATGACCCTAGACAAAACTCTTAACCTCTAGGTTCCCTAGGCAAATCCCTAAGCCTTTAAGATGCACACAGCAAACTGAGACAGCTTGGACAGAGCAGTCAGAAACATCTGAATTCAAAACCAGCCTCAGACCTTTACTTTCTGTGTGACCTTAGGCAAGTCATTTAACTTCTGTCTGTCTCAGTTTTGTCAACTATAAAATGAGGATAATAAAAACACCTACATCCCTGGATTGTTAGGAGGATCAAATGAGATACATTTGGTACAATGCCTGGAACATAGTAAATGCTTAATAAAGGCTCTCTCTCCCCTTTTCTTTCCCTTTCCTTCCTATTAATACTCTCTTTACCCTAATCCTTATTCATTTAGAGAAGATGGAGAGATACAGAATGGATAATAATGCAAAGAAATAGATTCTGAATCAGTTGGCAGGTAGAACTCAAAGAAAAGTTATTAATGATTCAATGTCAAAGCAACAAAAGATCTCTAGTAGACTACCATCTGACTGTGAGCTTTACCATGTGCTGTCAATGCACTGGACTTTTTTTTCCTCTCTTACATTAGAAATTGTTTATTTACTAAATTACAATCATCAAGAATAGAAATATAAATATCTCCTCTCATGAGGTTTGAATCTAGTATCATGTTGAATTGATAAAGGTTATCAAAATGCAAGCTCTGCTATATTCTAAATTAGGTTAGTTTAGGATAATCATTTGGTCTAGTGATAACTACTAGTCTTAAGACTAGCAGCCTAGTTTAGAAAAGTCTGGATTTTCAGCCAAATCATCTTTTAAACACTATATTCTTCAGGTTACAAACTCCATCCAAAGAGGAAACAACCACATACAAAAGCTACAGATCCTTATAATAGAGCCAACACTTGGAATAGAATCTCCTGTTTTTCTTGGACTAAAAGGTAGCACTGAGCTGAATGAGGTAAGGCAAAGTGTGGAATGGTTATATATTTATCAAATTTTCAGATGACATAAATGTGGGAAGGACAGACAAAAAACTAGATGACAGAGTTATAGTCTGAAAGGATCTCAACAAGCTATGACAGGAGTCAGTAAATTATCATAAGTAGGGCTTATCTGTCAGTTCAGAGACCTAAGAATGGTTGCTATATTTTTAAATAAAGTTTTGTTATATTTTAAAATGTAACAATCATTCTTAGCTCAGGATGACATAAAATGGACAGAGGTCCAGACTTGCCTCAGGGCCAAATCATAGTTTTCTGAACCCTTGGGCTAACAGGTTGGGCAAAATCTTGTAGGATGAAATTCAATAAAGATAAATGTAAATTTATCTATGATTTTTTAAAAATCAATCTCATAAGTTCAAAAGAGAGGAGGCATGGATATAGAACAATTTTTGTCAAAAATATCTTTGTGAGCTTAAAACTCAATAGGAGTCAGCAGCATGATATGGCAGTCAAAAAAGTTAACATGATTTGAGAATACAGTAAGAGGATCATAGTTTCTAGGAATAGGAATATCATAGACACACCATCAGACCTCATCTGGGGTACTGTGTTCAACTGTAGAACTTATAGTCTAAGAAAAACATTGATAAACTATAAAGTATCCACAGGAGGCCAACCAAGATGATGAAAGGCCTTGAGTTCATGTCATAGGAACTGAATAAAGTAGGTATGTGTAGGCTCAAGAAGAAATAATGGAGGAAGGGAAGGAAAGGGCAACAATAGCTATAATCAAGTATTTAAAGGACAGTCACATGGAAAAGAAATTAGAATTTTTTTTACATCTGGCACTAGAGGGCAGAACTAGGAATAATACATGGAAACAGGCATGTTTAGGCTCAGTGTAAGCAAAACCTTTCTAATAATTAGAGATGTACAAAAATGGAATAAGGTATCTAGAAAGCTAATAGCTTCTCTTCTTGTCTTCAAGCAGAGACTAGAAGGCCAATTGTTGGGGATCTTATTATGGGGGTTTCTTTTGGTTACACTTTGGACAGAACAGTCATTGAGGTCCCTTTCAACTCTTAAACAATGTAATTCTGAACCTGAAACTTTTATTTTTATCTTTATTATCTTATTTTTATCTTTGTAACACTGCTGTCTTTAATATTTAAAGTGCCTAAAAAATGCTTGCTAAATTGAATTCACGAGGGAGAATCTGTTTCCTAATCTGTAAAAATAAGAAGCCTGAAGTCCTGGCCTGTATGGCCCAGAACAAATCACTCAATCTATCTGGGCCTCAAATTCCTCCTCTGTACAATGAGAAGGCTAGACTATATAATCTCTGCAATCCCTTCCAACTCTTCATCTATAACCTAAAATCCTACAACTTCCAAATAATTAAGATTACACAAAGATTTCTTGTGATCACTAGCCAAAGGGAGAAGACTCCTATGTGCTCAGCAAAAGACCAAAATCTCCAGCCTCTTTTTTTAAATACATATTTTGAACAACTTGAGTTAAAAACAAATTCACAAGCAAATAAGTACAAGCAATAAAGTGTAAGCTCTTGTGGAACAATTGTAATGTCTTGTGCTTCTTTATATAACTCCAAAACATTTAATGTAATGCCTTGCATGTACCTATTATTTAGCAAGATGATGCAGAAGATAAGAGTGCTGGGCCTGGAGTCAGGAAGAACTCTTTCTGAGTAGGAATCTAGCTTCAGACATTACTAGCTGTGTGATCCTGGGCAAGTCAGTTAATCCTGTTTGTCTGATTTTCCTTATCTATCAAATGAGATGGAGAAGAAAATGGCAAACCACTACAATATCTTTGCCAAGAAAACCCCAAATGGGGTCATAAAGAGTCAGTTCACAACTGAAAATGATTGAACAACAGCAGCAATAATTAGTTAATTCAATTCAATTAGTTATTCAAATTCGATATTTATTGAATGGAAAAGTAAAGAGAGGCATCCTTTGCCAAATCTAATAATGAGGGTTTCTTCAGATCTGCCTAGAAAAGATGTGACCCATAAAACACAATAATATTCCAAACTCATTCAACTTATGAACCTTTGGAAAAGTAGAAGTATTGTCACATGCAGAAATATTATCAGGAAAAAAAATCTTGAAAATCTTAAGGCTCTGCTCTGATACAGCCACAAGTATGGCTGGAATAAATCTGTGTCCTTAAAATATACTTTGCAGTCAGACTTTAGGAAAAACATCACAATAAAGAGCCAAAAAAAGCAAGATACAAAAATAACATAATTCAGAAATGAAAAGAAAAAGCAGCTGGTAAACAAGGCAATGTTTTGGGTTTTTTTGTTTTTTGTTTAAACCCTTAACTTCTGTGTATTGTCTCATAGGTGGAAGATTGGTAAGGGTGGGCAATGGGGGTCAAGTGACTTGCCCAGGGTCACACAGCTGGGAAGTGTCTGAGGCCAGATTTGAACCTAGGACCTCCTGTCTCTAGGCCTGACTCTCAATCCACTGAGCTACCCAGCTGCCCCCACAAGGCAATGTTTTGAAAGAAGCCAACTCCCTATTGTATACTCAGGACTGAATCATGTTTTACATTTTCCAAGTGGCAAACCCAGCAGGAATACAGCAAGTTGGAGATTTATCTTTGCAGAAATAATTCTCTTAGTCTTAGAGGCATTATTGTTTCTCAGGGTAACTGTATTTAAAGGTAAAATATGTTCATTAAAGGGTGCTTCAGAGTTGTTCCCATTTCTATCTATTTTGAAAGGTCTAAACCTTTCAAATTCAAATAAGAACTTGGGTCACTAAATTGTATATAAGGACCTCTGTAGGTGCATATTAATTTATTATTATTATTATTATTAAGTAATTGCTGATTGATATTAACATTATCCATATTTTATTGCATTTTTATTATTTCCAAATTACATTTTAATCTAGTTCAAGATCCACATGGGAGTGCTGTAGGCCCCAGGTTTGACATTTCTGTCCTAAAAATTATCACCTTATCTGGTATGAAATGGTCACTAAATTTTATCTTTATCTGTAATGCTTAGATCAGAGAATGCCAGATGAATCTAGGATCATTATTTAAAAGTCCCATTTCAAAAAAAAACAGCAACAGGAAATCATGCTTATAAACCATGCAAAGTGAAATTGTGGATAAGGGGGGACTGCTGAACCTGTCCTTAACCATATTATACCTCTATCAGACTATAAGGTCCTTGAGGACAAGGAACATTGTTTATTTTTGGGTTTTTTTTATGCCTACCTACTAGCACAGAATCCTTAAACATAATGTCTGTTGCAATAGCAACTTACAAGAAACCTACCCATTGTCAAAAGGACGTTTGGGAAACTTCAGTATCTAGCAGAACCAAAGTCAACAATTAAATCAGATGCAAGTCATAATCCTTATTGTGTACAAGTAAGTATTTTTAAAAAGGTCTTTTATGACACATGTGGTAAACAAGAATCTCCATAAAATGGAGCAAATAGAAAACAGGAAAAACAACTTCAAAGATTTGAAAGGTGCTTTACAATGTGGTCTAGGCACAATTTCCCTATGTTCTGAAATGGGACTTTTAAATAATGACCCTAGATTCAACATATCCAAAATAAAACTCATTTCTTTCCCTACAAACTCACTCTTTTCAAAATTTCTCTGTTTCTGTTGTTAACACCATCCTTATAGTCACTGAAATAGATAAACTCAGTTCAGTGATGGTGACCCTTTCCATCCTCCCAGTATCCAATAAGTTATCAACTTTCATCAATTCTAACTCTTGCTTCCATCCCCATCTTTCCAATTATGGTAGTTCAGATCTGCAATGACCTTTGTATATATTTTTACATTATCCTCTCAATTAGTCTCCCTGATCCGGTTTCTCCCCTCTCAAATCCATACCCCACAGAACTGTGAAATTCACATTCCAAAAGAACAAGTCACAAATTTAAAGCTAGGGAAAAACCTCAAAGGTCTTCTAGTCCAATCCCCTAATTTTATAGTTAAGGAAATTGAGTCCTTGATGGTTTAACTAACTTACCCAAAATCACACAGGTAGTAAGTGGCCAAGTAGGGATTTGAATCCAGATCTGTTGACTTCAAAATTCACCATTCTTTCCATATTGCCTAAAGCTATGACCATGTTACTCCTCTAATCAAAAACCTTTAATGGTTCTTTATGTCATCTGCAATAATATTCAAATTCTATAGCTCTGCATTTAAAAATCGCCCATAATGTACCTCTCATCTACCTTTTTCATATTTATTCCATGTTACTGCCCTTCGCTTTCTTTACAATCAAGCCAAACTGATCTTCCTAGTGCTCCCTGAACTCGACATTCCATTTCTAATCAATTGATCAACAAGTATTCCATTAAGTGGCTACTATAAGCCAAGAGTTTTTCTAAGTATAGAAGATACAAAAGAAAAAAATAAAAACTCCCTGCTCTCAAGAAACTTACATTCTATCTCAGGAAACAAGTATATATGTGTATATATAGTAGATATATTAGTATAATGGTGTATATATATATATGTATATATACACACGTATGTGTGTAATATATATGTGCATATATGCATGTGTACATATATGTATTTGTGTGTAATAATATGTGAATAGATGTAAAGGAATGACTTCCAGGCATGGGGGATGACCAATGAAAAAGAAGGGAAACAGGAGATAGAAAGCTATGTGTGAGTAATGGAAAGACCAGTTCGGCCGAACTGCATAGTATAAGGGGAATAAGATTTATAATAAGACAAGAAAGGTTGGATGGGGCCATGTTGCAAAGGGCTATAAAAGCTAGAGGAATTTATATTTTATACCAAAGGCAATAGGGAGCCACTAAAATTTATTGAGAGGAGGAGTGAAAAGGTCAATTGTATATTTTTTTGAAAAACATTTTGGCAGCTGCCTAGAGAGGTGGTATCAAAATCAAATAGAAATGGGTTCCTGTGGGACAGATATTGACTTAAAGAACCACAAATTAATATTATGTGTATTTTATTGTATTTTTATATATTTTGTTAAACATTTCCTAATTACATTTTAATCTGGTTATAGCAACACTCAAAAGTGTTAGGGGCTGCATACAGCACTTCAGGTCATGACTTTGACACTTCTGTTCTAAAGTATGGATAAAGTATGGAGTAAAATAAGGGGACAACAGGTGGGGAAATAAAGCAGGATATCATTATTATAGTCCAAATGAAGGATAAGGAGGAAATAAAGGGTATTGAAAAAACTAAGGTGATGTTTGTATGAGGAGAGAGAGAGAGAGAGAGAGAGAGAGAGAGAGAGAGAGAGAGAGAGAGATGTAAGAGTGTAGACTTAGAAATGGCATGACTTGAGGGGTGAGAAAGAATGAAGTCAAGAACAGCAACAAAGATACAAATGTGGGAGACTAGAATAATGATGGTGCCCCTGCCAGAAGTAAGATACTTTGATAGAATTGTGGGAAAGATAATGGGTTCTGTTTCAGACATGTTGAGTTTAAGATGTCTCTGGAACATCTACTTTGAACTGTTAAATAGCTTTCATATCTCCAAGTCAATCAAGGTTCAAGAAAAGAAAGGAAAACTAGGCTAACTCTCAGGAGGAGAGACTACCCCTCCACCCCTTGGGGATAAGAACCCCAACCTTAAATGATTTTAGAGCTTTTACTGGTCAACCCATACCTATAATATTCAAGAATCCAGATACAGGTAGGCCTAAATGAGGAAATGAAAAAAGTAAAAGAAAAACAGAAAAAAGAAAAAAAGAGAGAGAAAGTAACAGTTCCCTAAAGAAGTATCTGAGTCTGGGACAGTACCAGGACAGGCCAACAAAAGAATCAGGTCCAGTACTACTGATGGGTAATTGTCAAATCCTTGAGGTTTAGAGTGAATCTCATAATATGATCATCATAAGCAGGAGCAGCATGCATCACAAAGCTAGTAACTGTCTGAGGCTGGATTTGAATTTAGGTCTTTCTGATTTTAGGTCAGTGCTCTAGCCACTGCACAAAACTATTTTCTCAGCACAATTGTTAGTTCTAAAATTATAGGGCTCTGACTTGGTTTACATTCATTCACTGTTCATGACCCTTGTGTCATGGTTCACTATATGCAAAGGGCATAGTGAACACTTAAATGTTTTATTCATTCATTCAATTATTCATTCAAGAAGCACATGCTATGTTCTAGGCAAAGCTGAGCTCTGGGGATACAAAGAAAAGCAAAGTCACAAGAAGCTCATCATTATACATAGAGGTATCCTCAACCATAAAAGGAAAGTTAGGAAGAGGAGAGGACTTACGGAGAAAAATGTTAAGTTTCATATAGGATGTATTAGGTTTATGATGTCAGTCAGTCAATAAACATTTTAAAGCACTTACTATATAACACACCCAGTTCTAAGCCCTGGGATACAAAGGGGAAAAAACAGTTCTTATTCTCAAGGAGTTCACAATCTAATGGGGAAAATAACATGCAATATGTATAAATAGCTATATGTATAAACAAGCTACAGACAAGATAAATTAGAGATAATGAGCAAAGTTATGAGGTACTAACATAAGGGGCACCAGGAAGGGCTCCTTGTAGAAGATAGAATTTTATCTGAGACTTGAATGAAGCTAGGGAAGACAAGAGGCAGAAACAAAGAGAGAGAGAATTCTGGGGATTAGAGATAGTCAATGAAAATACGCAGTCAAGAGATGGAACAGCCTTGTCTAAGAAAAAGCAAGGAAGGCAATGTGGTTGGATCACAGAATACATGGAAGGAAGAGAGTAAGATGTAAAAAAGACTTAAAAGGTACAAAGGAGGGCAGGTAGGTGGCTCAATGGATTGAGTGTCAGACTCAGAGATGGGAGGTCCTGGGTTCAAATCTGGACTCAGATATTTCCTAACTGTGAGACCCTGAGCAAGTCACTTAATCCCCATTGCCTAGCCCTTACTGTTCTATTGGTTCTAAAACAGAAGGTAAGGGGTTTTTTTGTTTGTTTGTTTTTTAATAAATAAAACGTAGAAAGGTGGCAAGTTACAAAAGGCTTATAAAGAGCTTTTCTAGTTGAACCTGGAAGCAATAGGAAGTCATTAGTGATTTTTGAATGAGATGACATGGCTAGAGCTACATTTTTAGATCAATTTTATAGCTGAGTGGTAAATTGAGGAGAAACTTGAGACAGGGAGACTAACCAGCAGGCAAATGTAATGGTTGAGAAATGAGGAGATGAAGGCCTATACTAGAGTTGGGGCAGTGTCAGAGGCAAGAAGGCAGTCTTTTCTCAACCTTCATTCTTCTTGACCTCTCTGAAGCCTGTAGCACTGTCAATCACCTTCTTGTTGACTCTCTAGGTCAGGCAACGTATGGCTCTCGAGCCATATATGGCTCTTTTGAGGGCCAGATATGGCTCTTTCTGCAGGAGCCATAAAGTCAATTTTTTTTCAGGCGCTGTTACAGGAACGCACACTGAGCACTGTACGGCTCTCATGAAATTACATTTTAAAAAATGTGGTGTTTATGGCTCTCACAGCCAAAAAGGTTGCAGACCCCTGCTCTAGGTTTTAGAGACATCATTCTCTCTGAGTTCTCTTTCTAACTATCTGCCTGCTCCTTCACAGACTCTTTTGTGGAATCCTCATTCAGGTGAAACCCTTAACCATGAGGTATTGATCTAGGCTCTCTTCTTTTCTCTCTCTCTCTGCCACTTTACTTAGTGATCTCATTTGCACCCTTGGGATTAATAATCATCTCTATCCTGCCCTAAACTGTCTGCTGTCTCATATCTCCAATTGCGTTGTAGACAACTCAAATTGGATGTCTACTAGGCATCTTCAACTCAACATGTCCAAAACAGAACTCATTATCTTTCCCCTTCCAAACTTCCCTGTTGCTGTCAAGGGTACATCATCCTCCCAGTCTCCCAAGTTTACAACCTAGACACACTCCTCATTAACTCTCATCTCCAATCTTCTGCCAAGACCTGCCGAGTTCAACTTTGCAACATCTCTCAAATATACCCCCTTATCTCTTCCGATGATGCCACCACTTTGGTGCAGACTCTTATCAACTCATACTAGGACTACTAAAATAGACCACTGGTGAATCTACTTGCCACAAGTCTCTCTCTACTCCAGTCCATCCTACAATGACTGACAAAGTAATTTTCCTAAATTTCAGGCTCAATCATGTCATCCCTTTATTCAATAAACCTATTATTGACAGGTGGCTACCTATTAGCTCCAGGATCAAAAACAATATTCTCTCTTTGGTATTCAAGTCCTTTGTAACCGAGCCCCCACCATCACCTTTCCAGCTTCCTTTTACCTTATGTCACTTCCTACCCCTTACATATTCTTTGACAGTGGTCTCCTCGCTATAATTGAAGAAGACACTCTGTTACTTGGCTCCAGGTATTTTTTCTGGCTTGTCCCCTATGACTAAAATGTTCTCCCTCCTCAACGCTACCTAATGCCTTCCCTGGCTTGCTTCTAGACTAAATAAAATCTCTCCTTCTACAGGAAATTCTTCCCAATCTCTCTTAATTATAAAGCTTTTGCTCTATTATTTCCTATTTATTCTGTATCTAGCATGTTTGTGTGTATGTATGTTTATGTGTATGTATATATACATATGTACATGTATGTTTGTTATATATACATGTGTATGTGTATATATGGATAGATAGATAGACAGAGAGATGTTTTCTTGTTATCTTCACTATTAGAATGTGGGGTCTTCAAGAACAGGGGCTGTCTTTTGTCTTCTTTGATTCTCAACACTTAGCACGGTGCCTAGGATATAGTAGGTGCCTAATATGTATTTACTGACTGACATAAATAAAAGATGTTACAATGATAGAAATAAAAGGACTTGAACATTGATTGGATATGTAGAATAAGAGTGAAGAATTGGGGATGATACTCAAGTTTCAAGCTGGGTGATTAGGAAAAGATAGTGCCTTTGACAGCAATTGGGAAGTTAGGAAGAGAGAAGGCTAGGCTATTATCTTTACCCAAATAATGAGTTCAGTCTTGGAAATATTGAGTTGAAAATGTCCACAGGATATCTAGTTTGAGATGTCTAAAAGGCATTTAGAGATGCAAGACTAGAGGTCAAAAAGAGGTTAGGGCTAGACAAGTAGATCTGATAGTCATATACTTAGAGGTGACTGTTGAAACAACAGGTAGTTAGAAATGTGTTTTGGGCTGGATAAGTAGATTTGGGAATCATCAGTCTAGAAACAACAATTAAATCCATGGAACCTGATGAGATCAAGTGAAATAGTAGAAAGGGAGAAGAGAGGGTTCATGAAAAAATACCTACAGTTAATGGATATGACCTGCATAAAGATCTACCATAGGAGTCCGAGGAGTCCATCAGGTAGAAGGAAAACTAGGAAAGATTATGTCCCAAAAATCTAAAGAGAAAAAAGTATCAAAGAGAAAAGAATAACTGATAGTGTCAAAGTATGGCTTCAGAGTAATTTCTCAAAAGAAATGGAACCTTTCCCCTTCTCCTATATAATATTCCCCCAACTAAATGTTTATCCTACCTCCATTCCCTGAAGAGAAGTCAAGGAGCATGAGAATTTTAGAAAAAGCCATTCAAGTTGGCAGTTAAGAGATCATTGGTAACTTTGGGGAGAGCAGTTTTGGTTGAAGAAGTCAGATTATAGAGTTAAAAAGAGAGTGAAAAGAAATGAAGTGGAGGCACTTATTACAGACAAGCTTCTCAAGGAATTTAAGAAAGTGTGGAAAGATAGGGGGTTATATCTAGTGTAGATGGACAGATCAAGTAAGGGTTTTTGAGAATGGGAGAGATGTGGACATGTTTATAAGCAGGAGTCAATAACCACTGCAAAGTAGACAGGTTTGAGGAAAGATGAAAAGGTTTAGAAAAGCCACTGTGATAAGCAGAAATATGTCTAGGGAGGTTTAAAATTATCCTCTTGCCATGGTGAGGATCTAGTTGAGATTATGTAACATAAATTTATAGTAAATTGAGTCAGCACAATCTCATGATTTTCTTTAGCTTCACTCAGCAGGGAGTAGGAATGAAGGCAGTTGGTGGGAGGAGTAACCCAAAGGATGATTGATGATAGAATAAGGAGGCAAGGGACTCAAAAGAAGGGAGCAGTATAATGTTGACTTACAAAAGGGTAAGACAGGAAAAAGAAGGCAGTATAGCCAGGACAGGGGCTGTAGACCAGGAAAGAACTCAGGGGTCAACAGACTGGAATTCACAATAAAAGTGAAAAACAGGATTTGGGGTTACAAGTTAGAGAAAGAAGTAGAATGGCAAGAGACAGATGAGATAAGGGAATTTCAAAGTTAATGAACATGGAAGTGAACACCTGAAGTTGAAACAGACTGATGTTAAATGATTTCCCCAAAATCACTTAGCTACCAAGCATCTGAGATAGAGCTCAAGCTGAAATCTTTGGGATTCCAACTCCAGAACCATCCATTATGACACCTTCCTGCTGGAATCACTGATCTATGTCTGGAAGGAAATTCCAACAAGTGTCCTAAAAGCCCAACAAAGAGTAATCTCTAAAGAGAAGTGGAACCTCCCCCTTCTTGATCCAGTCTTCTCCCTGCTAAATGTTGACCCTACACCCAACCCCATACCTGCTGAGGTAACCGAGACCCCTCAGACTCAACACCTTCTCAATAGGCACTGATGGAAGAACATTTACCCAATAACTAAACCTTCCTAGATGTCATTTAATTAGAATACAAATTCCTTAAGAGCTGACCTGTACAGGTTTCTTTTTGTATTACAATTACTCAACACAGTGCTTGTAGCATACAGATTTTGATAAATATGTTTCCACTCCACTTCACCTAGTCAAACCCCTTATTTTACAGACTAGAAAACTGATGCCAAAATGTACATAGATAACAAGGAGTCCAGTCTTACCAACTGCACTCCAAACTCTTCCACCATGTCACCCTACATATATCTTTTCAGTCTCCTTTTATGTCTTTGTGGTCTTCCTCTATTATAATATAAGCTCTTTGAGGGCAGAGACTATCTTTCTCCTTGCTTGCATTTGTATTCCCAGCCCTTAGCACCTAGTGTCTGCCACATGGTAAGCACTCAATAAATGCTTTTTGGCTGACAGAGGTCAGAAGTGGAATATGGGGCCTTTTCCTCTAGAACCAGTATTCTTTTTTAATTTTTAGAAAAGTTTTCCATGGTTACATGATTCATGTTCTTACTCTCCCCTCCACCACCCCCTTTCACCACCCCCACTCCCATAGCTGACCCACATTTCCACTGGTAGAACCAGTATTCTTTCCATCTTATAAACTGTTTCCTGGGCCTTCACCTCTTCCTTCTTAAAATTCTACAATTCTAGGAAAGCTCAGTGGCTCAGTGGATTGAGAGTCAGGCCCAGAGAAGGGAGGTCCTAGGTTCAAATCTGGCCTCAGACACTTCCTAGGTGTGTGACCCTGTGCAAGTCACTTAACCCCCATTTCCTAGAGTTTATCACCCTTCGTCCTTAGAATCAATACTTACTGTCAACTCTAAGACAAAAGGTAAGGTTTGGGGTTTGGTTTTTTATTAATCCTATGGTTCTATCAAGGCCAGGCTCAGGAACAACCTCTTCCATGAAGCCTTCCTTCCCAGATTCCCAACACCACTCACTAGTTCTTAGTGTTCCCACTCCCCAGATTATCCTGTATATATTTAAATATGTTGTCATACAACTGATTCTAATAGAGAATAGTCCCTTTGAGATCAAAGAAATTCTAATTTCTGGGGTTGTTAATATCTCATACATTGTGCCTTTGTACTCCTAAATGTTTATCAAATTGAAGAACTTTGAACTACTTCCATACACCAAAACTACCCTCAAAAGAACAAAAATAGATTAAGAATTTTAAAATCTAAAATCTATCTCCTCCCAAGGTAACTTCTATGAAGAGGGCTACAATCATCTGTATATAAGAAGGTGAATGAATAATAATAATAATAATATCAGGTAGGATAAATATAGCACTTTAAGGTTTGCAAAGTGCTAACTCATATCTGAAGTAGCTGCTATTATTATCCCCATTTTACAGATGAGGGAATTGAGTCACAGAAAGAGTAAGTGACTTGCCTAGACTCACACAGTTAGTGATGACTGAAGCAGGCGTTGAATTGAAGTCTTCCTAACTCCAAGTTCTGTGCTCTATCCACTGTACCCCACAACTTGCTACCACAATTGTGATGATTTAAGCAAATCATCAAAACCAATATTTCAAACAGTTTAAAAGTATAAATAAAATATTACCAACTTTATAATATAGAAACCATTACTAATGCATATTTAGATAAAAAATAATTGGATGGGATGTGGTATGGCATAGTGGAAGGAGAGAAGACTTCAGAGTAAGGAAGATTCATTCCATGACTCTGCACAAGTCACTTCATCTCTCACTGCCCCCAGGCGACTCTCTGAGACTATTCAGATCTGTAATGGTAGAGGGAATCTCATCACTAGGAACCGTATAGTAGTGAAATCATAGATCATAGCACCACCACTAAAAAAAAAAAGAAAATAGAAGTAATGTACATGTTCCAGGTTTTTATTATCTATGAAAATAGAGAATTTTTCATCTTAGTTATAAATGTCCTTTCATGTTATACTTGCTTTGTTTAAAAATTGGTCATGTTCCTTTTTAGTCACTTAAGTCTTTATTTTCTCATTCCTTTTCCTTTTCAGTCTAACAAAGAGCCCTTCTGGATTTTTGCTTCTATAGAAAAGAGACAAGGTAAGGTCGTCTTTTTTAAAAGGATGCTGGGACCTCCATGTATCTATTACTTCTCATTCACATCACTTTGTCTATCACCACATCTCTCAATTCTTCAACATGCTCCAGATACCCTGAAGTTTTCCAGAACTCCTCCATGTGCATCAGCAAAAGTAATTACATGCAATCAGCAGATTTCATCATTTCCTCTCCTGAGTCATTAAAACATTAAACAAAAATGATCTCAATATCAATTCTTGGGATGCCTTCCTACAGATAATTTGTAAAGAGTTAAAAGGGGTCATTTGTAGAGCTATTTCAATATTCCAAACACCAAACAAGAATTTATTTTCTAAAAGTTTTTAAAACTTTGGTGGGTAATTTTTTTAACTGATAGTGGCAACATGTATTACAAAAAAAGAAAAATCCCAAAAGAAATGTCAAAAGAGATAAGAGAGAAAGAGTGAAGTGGGGGAGGAGGGGAAAGAGAAAGAGCTCTTTCCTGGGGTTGGCCCAGGCAATGAAAACTCTCTTTACACTCAATTGGTTCTTAATCCTCAACAGGGTTTTGACCTTTACCCCCGAGTTATTTATTTTCCTTAATAATCTCTTATGAGAGACCTTATCAAAAACCTTTGGAAATTCCAAGTGAATTATAACTAGTAGGTCCTACTATTTTGTTAGCTTTTTTCCCCCTTTTTTGTTGCAGTTTAAAAAAAAAAAAGGCAAACAGCTTTTTCCCCAAACTGGTTCTGCACTCCAAACAAGGGTAATCATTCTTTCTCTTATTCAAGTGTAAATCTGTTCAAGGCTTTCCTTCCCTTTTTTCCGTCAGCTCGGAGCAGATGCATAAAAGATGAGGTGAGGAAATCAAAGAAAACTAGGCTGGGGCCAAAGAGCAACAGGGTCCATATGCAAACTTTGTCCTATAGCTGCAGCAATGCATCTAAGTCACTGACATTCCTTTCTCAAGGATTCTCACCAAACAGAAGCACTAGGTAAAAGGGAAAGGGAATTTCACAAGGGTGACTGAAGCATGCTATGCTCTACCATACACGAATCTTTACAAAAGCAAGACTAGCTAATGTGTCATGAGGACTATAGGTAAAGTTACTACATTATTCAGTCCTGCTTCTCAATTGTCAGCCTCCCAATTTTAAGCCAGATGGGAGAAGGCAGTGGCAGGAGGGGAAATAAGACTATCAGGTCTGAGAATCAAAGACTTCTATAGCTTTATAATCCTAAGAGTAGGAGGTCAGAGGAGAGTATGGGTCTGGGAAAAAGATTCACCTCATCCATCACACCCCATGGAAAATAAGGGCATCAAGACAAAGCATTTAAAATAAAATAAAATCTATTGTATTTTTCCCTTATTTGAAAAGGCCTGGCAATCCTCTAGCCAGATCAGGGTGTCTGGTAACCTTATAACCCTAACAATCCATTCAAACCAAAAGAGAACCACGAGATGGGGAGACTTTCATCATCTCCAAATCAAACTCTGCTGGGACCAGGAGGCTATTCCCAAGGGTTTTTATTCAAATGTCATCCTAATTCTGTGTTATTTTTAGTACTACATTTGGGATTCAACCCCCCACAAAGAATTCCCAAGTCACAAGAGACCCATGAACAATGTCCAGATGGAGAAAATACCCAAGTGCTTCCCTCCCACTTGTGAGTTCCAAGATAAACACCACAAGAAGTATGTGTGACTGAACTCAGCTCTCATTCCTAATTAAATACTGCATCACGTGCACGATGTAGAACTTAAAAAACAAAACTCCACAAATACCCTGCACGGTTCATAAGCTAGACTTGGACAAGCACATGACCAATTTGTAAGAAGGAAACATGAAGTGGAGAGGAGGGGTGAGAGTGAGAAAAGGTCTCCATCATGCCCTTTCCCAGAAAATCTGTGCTATTTTCAGGGAACATTACTGCAATGTGGCACATAGATGAAAGAGGAAACGGTATTTTTCTTTGTTCCTGCTGACAACCCTGAATTCTGAAACAGCACAGCAAGTGGGGGAACCCTGCATGGATTTCAAAACCTCCAACTAAACCCTGCACAAACACCATTTTTTTTGAAAGCACAAAGCTAATGAATACTTCAATGTCTGGCATGCTAGTCCAGACAGAATCCCTTTGACCTATCAGTTGTGTTCTGGACTGAGTGAACATACCATAGGGGTCAAGGAAACAGTACACACAGGTCATGTGAAAACACTTCTAACCTAACTTGTAATTTGTTTGGGGAGGGGGAGGTGAAGAAAAATTAACATCATTTTATCACTTTTTTTTCTCAATTTGTCTTCTAAGTAAATCTTCTGAAGAATCCAAACACTGTATTTTGGAAATAGTCAATTGTTGTTTTCAAGTGCATAAAGTTTACTTTCTAGTTTAGATAGTCCAAAATTTCCTGAGTACAAAAAAGGATCTATGAGTCAATCAATCAGTAAATATTTATTAAGCATTATGTCTTTAGCATATGACTATGCTAAATAGTAAGAATTTTAAAAATAATAATAACCCCTCCCCTCTAGGGATTTACATTTTATTGGGAGAATAAAGCATGTTTACAATTAAGTAAATCCAGGATACATACAAAATGAGTAAAACTGGTAGAGGAAAGGGAGTTTTGCTAAAGCTATTGGATCCAAAGCAAGAGAGGAGAAGGCAAGGAGGATTCCAGGCACAGACTTCTATAAAGGCACAGAAAGAAGAATATAAGATCACAGATTTAAAGCTGAAAGAGACCTCCTCATTTCATGATGAAACAAACTAAGGTGCAGTGATCAGCCCAGGGTCACTCCGGTATTATAAAGGACAGAAGTAAAACCCAATTTTTATGACTCCAGACACAGTGAGAGTCTTTTCCACTATACCCTATTGGTCATCCAAACCATGGAATGCCATGTAGAGAGAACCAGAAAGTTTTCCTGGAGCAAAGAGTGCATGGAGTCTACTCATCTTGGAGCAAAATTGTGAAGGGCCTTTAAGTTCTAGACAGAAGGTGAGTTTGTATTGTCTTGGAGGGAATACAGAGCCATAGAAGTGACATGGGCATTGTGCAGAGATGGCAGGGACCCTGTACCCCTTGACTCTGGCAGGCTGTGAGCAGGGGAATTCCCTTCCCCCTTCCTGCCCTTGAGACCCCCAAGGCAAGGACCATTGTCCTTGGAATTCCTTTGAGTTGAGATAGGCAAAGAGATACACCTCTAGGACACACCTGGACAGTCTAGGCCCTGAGGGTCTAGGACTGACCCTGCACCAACTGAGTGCCTGAGTGCAGGGAGTCACGTACACACTACCGGAAAGGATACAAAAGGGCAAGAACTGGGGGACCCAGGGAGAGCCTCCCATGGCTGCTCCACTCATGCTGTCTTGCTGGCCATTAATCCTATCTTCCTAATAAATCTTTCTTTTTTACTTTTAAGCTAAGTTTGGAGTCCTCTCATTCTTGAGAATGGTTTCCTTCCCGAACCCAGGGGTTCACCAATTTGCTCCCCTATGACAGAAGTTTCTTGAGCTTCTGACAAGGTCAGACCTGAGAATGAGCTGGAGAGTGGAGAAGCTAAATATAAGAACAGTGAGAAGGAAGCTCCTGAAATAGTCCAGAAAAGTGGTATCAAAGGCTTTCATTAGGATGATAGCAGTGCAAACAGAGATAAAGAGAAAGATGTCAAAGATGAGGATGATGAGGTAGAATCAACAAGACATCTCAAGTAACCAGATATGGGGGAGGAGGGGTGGAGCGAGAAATTACTTTAAGATGTGAATGTAGGTGATTGCAAACATGGTGATGACCTTGAAAGAAACAGGAATGATGAAAAATAATAGTTCAGTTTTGAATGTGTCAAAACTATGAGATATCCAGAAGGTAGAGATATCCAGCAGGAGGTAGAAGATGACTATAAATACAATTTGGTTCTTTCCCTAGAAAGATTTTATATTCTAGGGAGATATGAGAAATACACATTGTAATCAAATATTTTAGGCATAATGAAGATGCAGCATACATCCTCATAAGATATTTAGCAGTTTGACCTTTTTAAAAACAAAACTTGTTTTGCTGCCACTTTTTTCCTATTCACAGACTTGATAAGGACATCATCTGCCAACCAAGTCCCCTCAAATTTCTCATGGATATCAAATTAGCTGCCAAAGTTGGATGAAAGCATGAAGCAGCTAGAGTCAGATGTACCAGCTGCTATCCAGAACACTGGAGTAAATTTTTAAGTCTTTAAATAATCCTGAGGGTATGGGTTAAGTCCAGAGAAGACCAAAGGAGTTAGAGATTATAAAAACATTTTTTTTCCTTGTTCTGGTTTTTCCAGTATTTGTTGATCAGTTAACTTTCTTACTTAAAGCTCTATTCAGCCAAGGAGATGCTGTGATTCTAATGGTGCTCAATCAGTGATATTTGATCAAGAAGATTAGCATTCTACTTAATTAAGAACCCTTTCATGAAACAAAATGAAATTGTAGAATGATGGGTGACTAGGAAAAAATTAGCACACACAAGTGTTCTCTAACATCCCAAAAAAGTTACCAAGGAAGGGCCAGCATCAAAAATGATCTGGCACCAAATTGTTAACTGCTAAAGTAAAAAAGAAATCTAAAATATGACTCTTGGTGGATCTTCATTCTGACATGGGATAAGCACACCTTGAGGAATGCTGCCAAAAAATTATTATTTCACAATAATATCCATAATACATTATAACCAAAACCAGAGTAGTTCTGAAGATTAGAGTTCTCCTCTCCAAACTTTCTTAAAACCTCCTTTGCCTACTGAGTTTCAAAGAAAAGATATTAGGTAGAAATTACCTACAGATTTAGGACGTCACGAAATTAATTTCATAATACAAAGCAAAAAGGCAGCATAATAAAATGCATCCTTAGAGTCAGAAGACTCACATTCAAGTCCCAACTCTCCTGTATTTGGTGAGTATAACAGAGGACAAGTGGTTTAACCTCCCAGTGCCCCACATAAGATTTTAAGGGAAGGCTCTGATCTACATTGATAGAAGTTTTTCACCAGGATATACTTACACAGACAAAATCGGATTTAGATTTTTTAAAAATCTGATGCAGCTATGGGAAAATATCAGCCTCCTGGCTGTCCCATGAACAAGACACCCCATATCTCATCTCTGGGCATTTTCTCTGGGTATCCCCCGTGCCTGGAACACTCTTTCTTCCTCTGCTCCTACTACTGACCTCCCAGGCTTCCTTTAAATCTCACTTTTTATAGGAAGCCTTCTCTAACCCTTCTTAATTCCAATGCTTTGCCACTTTAAATGATTTTCTATTTATCCTGTATATAGCTTGTTTTGTTTATATTTGTTTGCATTTTGTCCCTCCCTGACCCATTAGATTATAAGCTCCTTGAAGGCAGGAACTTCATTTTGCCTCTTTTTAAAATCAACCTAGTGCTTAGTATAATGCCTAGCATATAATTGACACTTAATAGTTTATTGAATGAAGTAAAAGACATATTATATTATATATAATTATGATATTCATTATCTCTTCACTTCTTAATGATAACAGATTGGCGAAACGGTATGCATAATTACCACATTTATTTTTCAGTGTTATATATTGAAGTTGGTTCCTTCAACAAATTGTCCTTCCTACTAGAAGAGGACCAGAATGACATCACTGGGGATGTCTATTGACTCTTGCATAAATTGGATTTAAGTGAGACAGAGTTGTGCAAAGTCATTGGCCTGATTCTCTCTTTCAGTCACCAAAGTCCAGTGGCAAGATAAAAGTCAGGAAAGAGCTGGTGATGGCCCAGGATGCAGTGGATGACCTTGGTTTTTTTGATCACTTACCAAGCTCAAAGTGTCCACGGTGGCCACTTCCATTGCCTTCACTGCTGTTGGGATAAATTGATTTCATCTAACCCTTCTGCCAAAGGAAGTCTTCACATGCCTGGGATAAACATTCCCTGTAACTTATTAATAGGTTTAAGGCCTGATGGTTACCTTCAACCTAGTCTAGCCCACCTACCAAAATGTTTTATTATAGTGTGACCACTGCATGTACTACAGCTTCTTGAAGTCACAGGTGAGAGTTGAATGGCAGATGAACACCAAAGGAGGATGACAGCCCTGAAAAGGGCTCAGTAAACCCTTACATGAGAGGTACTAGATGTCCCTGAATACCCCATAAAACCTATATTGAAGTATGGCTATATGCTATTACTGCTAATTATATGCTTGCTTATGATATATCTTATTAAATGGTAAATACTTTGAGGACCAGGACAATATCTAGCTCTTAATATATGTTTGCCAAAGGCTTAGTATAAAATACTTTAATCTTTAACAATTTTTATAATTTAATCTAATCTCTTCGAAATCACCCTGTTTTCATTATCTTTGTATTCCTATTGTAGTGACCTACAAAAAGTGTTTTTTTTAACTGAATATGTGGTCAAAGGGACTAGTGTTAGGCACTCAAATAAAAAAGCATGACACTATTCTTAGTATATTATAATTCAATTGTTCTATAATACCTCTGTTTATTAATCTTCTAAGTTTCTACCCTGTCTTAACTAGTTTCAATTACAGGATAGTTTTGTAAAGGAAGAAGTACTTAGCAAGAGCCTGGAGCCAGTGGTAGTAAATGATAGATACCTTCACCCCTGGAGTTTTAAATTAAAAAAAAAAAAAATCAAAGAGACAGAAAGTTAAAATGATTTGCCCAAGGCCAACCACAAAATCAGTGGTAAAACCAGGATTAAAACTCAAGTCAGATGGGTTTACAGAATCAGCAATAGAAAATCCCCTTCCATGGAAAATCTCCTTCCATGACACAACATGCTATTTTTTTAAAGCATCCCAAAATTCAGGAAACTCATCAATAACAGAAAGTGAGAGAATCTGCCACAAAGTAATCCTTTCAAATTTTAACTAAAGACTACCTCTCACTGGCCCATTACTCAGAATAATTCTACTACTCTAGCCTCCCCTCCCTACTTCCAGGATGATAAGTAAGTCAGCTATCCTCAAGAGGATATAATTTTAGGCCTCCACTCTCAATTCTCCCTAGTTCTTCCAGTGTGACCTCCTGGCTCCCCAAACTCCTGAACTGGCATTTGGTGTGAACCCTGAAGAAGCATTAAGCAAGAAGCCCAATACCAGCTAAATCAGAAGACTATCAATCTGACCAGTGACAAGGGAAGAGAAAACAAAGATGGATCCAGAGGTTTGTGAAGCCTGTGAGACAAGGCAGCCTGAGCCCATCAGAAAGGCAGTGATTATGAAAATGTATTAAAATAGCATAAGAGGAAATAGGCAACCAGAAGAGGGATGGAAAAAAGAAACCTAAGGGCAAGAAGGGGATGTGGGGAAGGTGGACATACCGCTCAGAAACATGCTGCCTAACTTCCCTGGGAGAATTGCAAAAAGACTGAAAGAAAAAGACAGTTCCAAAAGACAATAGTGGAAGCTCAGAAGAATGGAACTGATAAAGGCCTAATAAAAGTGGTCACTTCAGAGTTACCCTGTAACTATATCCCAACCTTCCTCTTCTGTGGGGAAAAAAAACTGTCATCCAAACCTTAGTGTCTGAGAGAATAGAGAATAGCATCAAGACCTCTTAAGGACAATTGCTAAAATAGCAATGTGACTTCTCAAGTGATGACTGGTATTAAGCAAATTTTCAGGAAGGCCACCATAGAAAAATCAACAAAAATTCACCTGAGGAGGATAAAAATAAAAGAAAAAATAACAGAGAAAAAAATTTTAATTAAAAGACCACAAATACTCAACACAACTAAAATACTAAAGCTAACATAGAATGCAAGGAGACAATTTAAGGATTATGGGGATTTTTAATGTCAAACTTCAAGAAATTATAATAAAAAATTGACCAGAAATATATGTTACATATGTCTCTATGTATTACTAAATATATACATTTCTAGAAATGCTGATTATAGCAATAATGTGAAAAAACAAAACCAAAAATATAAATATCAGAAAACTTTCAAACTATAATAGGATAACAAACTTCATTTCTAAGAACAAAATTTCTAGACTGGAGTTTGGAAGACCTGAATTCAAATCCATCCTCAGATATGTACTTGCTCCATGATCCTAGACAAGTCACTTTAACATCTGTCTGCCTCAGTTGCCCCAACTGCAAAATGAGAATAATAATAGCGCCTTCTTTGCAAAGGACTTAACACAGAGTTTGATATATAGTAGGGACTTGTTTTTTTTTTCTTTTTTACTTCCTTTCTTCCTTCTTAGCCCTCTGCATAATGATTGGCATATCATAAACTACTTAACAAATGTTTGCTGATTTTATTATACCTGAATATACAATTCAGCCTACGACTTCAGCTTCTAGGTTGTACATTCTTATATACAGTATAATAAGGTAATTCCAATAATAAATTCATTCACACAAAAGCCCAAGAATCAAGATTCTGTCCTATAGGGCACAAAGAGTATATGATATCTCTGAAAATCCTGATATTAAAAGCCTTTCCCATTCAAACACTTAAAAAATATATTCATGAAGACAACTACTTTAATCAAGACAATGATCCAAATCAGTTCCAAAGAATCCATAAAGAAAAAGGCAATTTACCTCCAAAGAGAGAAAACTGAAAAATTCTAAATGCATACGGAAGCATATTTTTTACCTTCTTTATTTTTCTTGTTTTATTAGGTTTGGTTTTTCTTTTGCAACATGACTAGTATGGAAATATGTTTTGCATAACTTCATATGTATAATGGGTATTGTATTTCTTGCCTTCTCTAAGAAAGGCAAGGGTGGAGAAGGGATAGAAAAGTGGGAGAGAATTTGGAACTCAAAAAAATTTTAATGTTAAAGTTTTTTTAATGTAACTGGGAAATATTTAATACAACAAATAACATAGTTGAATGTTTGATAAAATATATGTTATATATGTATAAAAGGGTACTTTTTTTCTTTAGTATGGTGATGAAATGTGGGCTACAAAACTATTAATTAAATGAACTTAGAAAACAAGAGGCTAAAGGCCAGAATTATTTAAAAATTCCATTCTTTTTCCTCCTTAGGCCAATGGTAAGCAATCTGTACCACAGAAGCCATACAGCCTTGCTGGATTGTGATTAATGATCAATATTATCTATATGATTATGGATTATTACTATCTACCACTCCCTACCCTATACTACGTACCACCTTTTTTTTCCCTCTTTCTTTACTTCTTTGTGTTCATTTGCCCTCCAGTCACTTACTTAAGACTTAGACCTACCATTGATACTCAAAATTACTGCTTCACTAGGAAGTTTGTTCAGATAGGGAATGAATGGATTAGATTGATGTCTAGGGTTCCTTCTGTGAGCTGAAGTTTAGCCTCTGTCAAAGGCAAGCCATTACATGTTTCTAATGAAAATACGCCACCTAGTGGTTACTATTCTCACTACAGATTGAACCTTTAAGAAGTTATCACAAAGGATTCATTCACTTTGTCAAAGGTTAAAACAGGGACTAATTGAAGCAGTCCCCACTCACTGTTACTATTAATAACTGCATCAAATGCACTGGAAACCTGTCCTTTTATATCCATAGCTGAGCAGAACTTAGCAAACACACTACAGCTTTGGGCATAAATTGATTCATTAACTTTATTTCTTTACACTAAAACATAAAGTACCCAGATTCTACTTACTCTTTACTAGTAAATTCAATAGACACAGCAAAGCTGCAGTTCCATCTATATCGATTAACTGCCTTATAGGTGCTTAATAATAATAGCAATAAAAGCTAACATTTATATAGCACTTTTAAAATTTGCAAAAGCACTTTACTACATATGTTATTTCATTTGATCCAAATTTTACAGATATGGAAACTGAGATTTAAAAAGATCAAATGATTCTCTTCCCAAAGGAACACAGCTAGAAAGTATCTAAAGTAGGATTTGAATTCACATCTTCCTGATTCCAGAGCAGGTAGGTGGAGAGAGTGCCAGGTCTGGAGTCAGAAAGACTCCCTCTTCTTGAGTTCAAATCTGGCTACTGACATTTATTTCCTGTGTGACCCTGGGCAAGTCACTGCATCCTGTTTGCCTCCATTTCTTCATCCGTCAAATGAGCTGGAGTAGTCAGTGGTAAACCATTTCAGTGTCTTTGCCAAGAAAACTACAAAAAGGGGTCACAAAGAGTGGGACAGCTGCAATGACCAAACAGCAACAAATTTCCTGTACTTCAGGTTATTAACAGAACCCTGGGAAGCACAACAGTAATTTAAAAGCTTCTAACTGAGCTCAATTTAATTAAATTCAATAAATATTAGTTAAGCACTAGGGATATAAAGACAAAAATGTAGCAGCTCCCACTCTCAAAACAGCTTACAATGTACTGGAGGATAACACAGTTACACATGTAAGTAAATACAAAATAATTTCTAGGATAAGAAAGCATTATTAACTTGTGGGAATGGGGAAAGTATCACGTGAGAGGTAACTCAAGCTGGACTTTGAAGAAAACTAAGAAGCCTAAGAGGTAGAAATGAGAAGGCAGTGCATTCACATATAGGGGACCACCTGCATAAAGCAAAGAAACAGAAGAGCTAGGAGGCTTAGCTTGATCAAAATAGAATGCTTATGAAGAGAAATAAGAATGGAAAGAACTGATAAATATATATACCTATGTATAAATACATATCTCTTTTTGTCAAATGATGCCTTCTCTAAAGGGGAGAGGGGAAGGAAGGAGGGAGTTAACAGGATATTTAAATGTAACAAACTAATTTTAAAAAAATTTTAAGAATGTCAAGATAAATGAGAGTGAAAATGTGAAGGACTTTAAATGGCAGGTAGAAGAGTTTGTATTTTATCCTAGAAGAAACAGGTAGCCACTGAAGATTTTTGAGTAGTGGAATGTCACAGTAAATTATTTTAAGAATATTAATTTGGCAGTTAACTGAGGGATAAATTAGAAAAAAAGAAAGATTGGAACCTAGGATAACAATTAGGAAGTGATTACAGTAGATCAAGTAAGAGGTGAAGAGGGCCTGAACTAGAGTAGAAGATTTCTGAATGGTGAAAATGAGAGACATGTAAAAATGTTATGAAGTTAGAATTGAGAAGTCTTGGCACAGTAGAAAAAGAACTAGCCCTGAAGTCAACGTTTTGGAATTCAAAACCTCCCTCTGAAGCCTACTACCTCTGCAAGTCATCTAACATCCCCAGGCTTCCATTTCTTATCTGTAAAAAATGAAGGGATTGGACTATTTGACAATGGGAGGCTAGCCAATTAGGCCCAGGTCCTTAAAGCATATGAAATATTTCCTGCCTCATCCCAATGGAATATATGTAACTCTGAGGAGCTCATTTCTAGTCATGAGCAACTGAAGGGGTGATGCTGTATGACAACAAAGAATTTTCTGATTGACTTCAGAGATATGGTGGAAGGAAAAGTAGTTCTGTCCCAAACATAGAATGGAATAGACAGTTTAATCATACTCAGCTTAGCTTTTCTTACGTGACACAAAATAATCATGAAAAGCAGAACTCTGAGAAGATGGTAGCAGAGTAAGGAGCAACTGCTTGATCTCTCCTAACCAAAGCATACAGGACTCCTCAAGGGGACATAAAAACAAATCCAGAAGAATGAAGGGACCCCACAACAAGGTGCAGCATTGAAGGTACGTGGAATCAGGGTATTTCAAAGCTATAAAGGGGTGAAACAGCTCTCACTAAAATGTGAGAGGAAGAAGCCCCTCCACCTCTCCCCACATCATGTACAGCTCCAAGGCCAGCCCATAAGAGTTAAAGCAGGTTTGGGGCACCCATTAAGTCACTGGCAGCTCCAGGGATTGTTCCTGAGAGCAGCAAGACTTAGGACCCCAAGAGGCTAAAAAACGCGCACGGACTTTCCAGAGTTCCTGTGCGGTTCAAGGCATTGCCGTAGGCGCGGAAAAGGATCTCGAACACAGGCTTGGACCTCAAGTGGGGACCCAGTGCAGATGGGATCAGGGCTGCGGAAGCAGTACCCTGAGACGGCTGAAGGAGCCTAGAGCAGAGGGGCAGACCAGGGACGATCAGGAGGCTCGACTCCGAGAACAACGAGACCTGAGACCTCGGGAGCCTAGAGAGCACAGACAGACGCTGAGTATAAGGATAAAGCTGAGAAGGGGCGGGGCTAACAATGGCAACGCTAAATCGGGAACCCCAGAAGAGAAAGATTATCAAGAAGAACTCTGTAACACTCGACAACTTTTACACAGAGAAAATTCAGACAACAGAGGAGAACAAACAAGTAATCATATCCAAACCCTCCCAAAATAATGAAAACTGGTCACAAGCTATTGAAGAGTTCAAATCTGAGATGATGAAAAAGATGGAAGAGATCTGGCAAGAAAATAAGAGTTTAAAAGGCAGAATTTTGCAATTGGAAAGTGAGGCTTAGAAATAAAATAAACTGATAAGCAAATTGAACACCAGAAATGACCAGATTGAATAGGAAAACCAAAAGATCATAGCCGAAAACCTAAAGTCCCTAAAGGCTAGAATTGAGCAATTAGAAGCTAATGATCTCTCAAGACAGCAAGAACAAATAAAACAAAGTCAAAAGACTGATAAAATAGAAGGAAACATGAAATATCTCAATGAGAAAGTGACAGATCAAGAAAACCGGTCTAGAAGAGACAATCTGAGAATCATTGGTCTTCCTGAAAAAGCAGAAATTAATAAAAATTTGGATTCCATACCAAAAGAAATTATTCAGCAAAACTGCCCTGAAATTCTACAACAAGAGGGCAATATAGACATTGAAAGGATCCACAGATCAACCTCTACACTAGACCCAGAAAAAACAACCCCCAGGAATATAATAGCCAAATTCAAGAGCTTCCAAGTAAAAGAAAAAATCTTACAAGAAGCCAGAAAGAGACAATTCAAATATCAAGGAGCACCAATCAGGATCACACAGGATCTGGCAGCCTCCACGCTAAAAGACCGCAAGGCTTGGAATATGATATTCAGAAAGGCAAGAGAGCTGGGCCTTCAACCACGGATCAACTACCCATCAAAACTGACTATATACTTCCAGGGGAAAGTATGGGCATTCAACAAAATTGAAGATTTCCAAGTATTTGCACAGAAAAGACCAGGACTAAAAGGAAAGTTTGATATCCAACCACAAAAATCAAGAGAAACATTAAAAGGTAAATAAGAATCAGAAGGGAAAGAAAGAAAACTCATAATTTTTTAAATTTGACTCTTTAAGGGCTTCAATATGATCTAATTATCTGTATTCCTCTGTGGAGAAATGCTATATATAATTCTCTGTAGTGAACTTTATTCACTATTATAGCAATCAGAAGAATAATTCATAAGGAGTGGACAGAATACTAAATGGTCTAAGATGATATGGGGGGGGGAAGAGGCGGATGAATAGTAGGGGACACCAAGAGAAACTTGAGTGAATAAGAAAAGGAGAGGAAGAGAGCATTAAGAGGTAATCTTTAAACCTTACTCTCAGTGTAATCAACCCGGAGAGGGAAGAGTAGTTATATTATCCATTGGGATATAAAACTCTATCTAACCCTACTGAGAAACTCAGAAGGGATAAACCAAGGGGAGCAGGGGACTGGGGAGGTCAAAAAAGGGAGGGGAGAAGAAGGGGGAGGGAATTTATTAGGCCTTTAAAAATAAAAAGAGGGGAATAATAAGGGAGGGGTCAGAAAGGGAAGTTAATCAAGGTACGGGATAAGGGATACCTGCTTAAAGCAAATCACTGGTTTAAAAGGAAATAGTTTAAGAAGAAGGGGTAGGAATAGGAGAGGATACGAAAATGTCAGCAAATGCACAACTGATGATTATAACTCTGAATGTGAATGGAATGAACTTGCTCATAAAATGGAAGCAAATAGCACAGTGAATTAGAAACCAAAACCCTATCATATGTTGTCTACAAGAAACACATATGAGGAGGGTGAACGTACACAAGTTTAAGGTTAAGGTCTTGAGCAAAATCTTTTGGGCATCAAATGAGAAAAAGAAGGCAGGAGTGGCAATCATGATTTCAGATAAAGCCAAAGTAAAAATAGATATGATTAAAAAAGACAGGGAAGGTCATTACATCCTGATTAAAGGCAGTATAAACAATGAGGAAATGACACTGCTCAATATGTACGCACCAAGTGGCATAGCATCCAAATTCATAAAGGAGAAACTGGCAGAGCTCAAGAAGGAAATAGATAGGAAAACCATAATAGTGGGAGATCTAAATATTCCTCTTTCAGATCTAGATAAATCAAACCAAAAAATAAATAAGAAAGAGGTAAGAGAGGTGAATGAAGTCCTAGAAAAATTGGATTTAATTGATACGTGGAGAAAAATAAATAGAGACAAAAAGGAATACACCTTCTTTTCAGCTGCACATGGTACATTCACAAAGATTGACCATGTAATAGGGAATAGAAACTTTGCAAACAAATGCAAAAGAGCAGAAATAATAAATGCAACCTTCTCAGATCATAATGCAATAAAAATAATAATTAGTAAAGGCAACTGGACAGGCAAATCAAAAAAAGATTGGAAATTAAGCAATATGATTCTCCAAAACCAATTAGTCAAAGAAGGAATCACAGAAACAATCAACAATTTCATTGAAGAGAATGACAATGATGAGACATCCTACCAAACTCTGTGGGATGCAGCCAAGGCAGTACTTGGGGAAATTTATATCCTTGAGTGAATATATTAACAAATTAAGGAGGACAGAGATTAATGAATTGGGCATGCAACTCAAAAAACTAGAAAGTGAGCAAATTAGAAATCCCCAGATGAAAACTAAATTAGAAATACTAAAAATCAAGGGAGAAATTAATAAAATCGAAAGTAAAAGAACTATTGAACTAATAAATAAGACTAAAAGCTGGTATTTTGAAAAAACAGATAAAATAGACAAAGTACTGGTCAATCTAATAAAAAAAAGGAAAGAAGAAAACCAAATTGACAGTATCAAAGATGAAAAGGGAGACCTCACCTCTAATGAAGGTGAAATTAAGGCAATCATTAAAAACTATTTTGCCCAATTATATGGCAATAAATAAACAATTTTGGAGATATGGATGAATATTTACAAAAATATAAATTGCCTAGATTAACAGCAGAAGAAATAGAATACCTAAATAATCAGATATCAGAAAAAGAAATTGAACAAGCCATCAAAGAACTCCCTAAGAAAAAATCACCAGGGCCTGATGGATTCACAAGTGAATTCTATCACACATTCAAAGAACAATTAATCCCAATACTATACAAATTATTTGATATGATAAGCAAAGAAGGAGTCCTACCAAATTCCTTTTATGACACAAATATGGTACTGATTCCAAAGCCAGGGAGATCAAAAACAGAGAAAGAAAACTACAGACCAATTTCCTTAATGAACATAGATGCAAAAATCTTAAATAGAATACTAGCAAAGAGACTCCAGCAAGTAATTAAGAAGATCATCCACCATGATCAGGTGGGATTTATACCAGGAATGCAAGGTTGCTTCAACATTAGGAAAACCATCCACATAATTGACCATATCAACAGTCTAACAAACAAAAATCACATGATTATCTCAATAGATGCTGAAAAAGCCTTTGACAAAATACAGCATCCATTCTTATTGAAAACACTGAAAAGTATAGGAATAGAAGGACCTTTCCTAAAAATAATAAACAGTATAAACCTAAAACCATCAGCAAGCATCATATGCAATGGGGATAAATTAGAAGCCTTTCTAATATGATCAGGAGTGAAACAAGGATGCCCATTATCTCCTCTATTATTTAACATAGGACTAGAAACACTAGCAGTAGCAATTAGAGAAGAAAAAGAAAAAGTCAAGTGGAAACACTGAGGGGAAACCTTTTGCTTAATTCTGTCAATTATACTTAATAGGCAAAACTTTAGGTGTCAGAGAGTTATACTCTTATACAAAAGTATACATGCTTGTATAAGAGTATAAAATCTTCCTGGAGAATATTCATTGGGAGGGAAGAAATCTAAACTTGAATCCCATCTCTATCATGGTAGCCTCTTTGATCTCTCTGTTCTCATCTATAAAATGAAAGGATTAGACTAGACAGCTCTCTAAGTTCCCTAATAGTTCTAAATGTATAATCATCTCAAGTGAGAAGCATATCCAGCTATTAGGGAGGAAAGAGGCAAATGGTTAGTGCTATATGACTAGTTTTGATTGAAGATGAGACCCAAAGCAGAAAAGAAAGGAGGCAAATGTTGATACTAGTCCATTTCCCAAAGAATTCACTTGGTTCCTTTATTTTCCTGGGCATATTCCACAACTCATTTATTCAATAATTCATCCATTCAATAAGCATTTGTTAAATGACTACATCTCACATAAATTTTTTGTTTCTGTTAGAATTAGATTATAGAAAGTAAGGCAAGTTCAGGTTGTCATCATTCAAGTGACCATGAGTGCCACTATCTATTTACCCAACCAGTTCTAATTACTATACACACCCACCAAAAATCATTTAACACAAAAACCTTCTATTTTAGACTGTCCAAGTGAGTTACAAAAAGTGGCAATATTAAAAGCAACTTTTCCCTTCCCATTGAATTACAGTCTCAATAATCTCAAATTGTCTTCTTCCTCCTCTCTTTTCCCCCCTTCTTCTCCTCTTCCTATTTAAACTCTCATTAGTCTTCAGTTTGGACACCATATCCTGTAATGAAATTGGACAATTTTCATTTGGAATACTGACTTTATTTGCCTTCAAACAATTAAATCATTTGTAAGTATACTGCCAAATATTTGTAGGTCAGATGAATGGGGAGGTACTAGAACAGTATTCCTATGAATTTCCTTCTAGTTTCCAATAGTTTGTGAGGTATAGCCACAAATAACTATTAGAAAGCTTCTATGAAGCTAATGAGTATGAAATAGAACCATTCCCATCTCCTCTCATTTTTTTTCCCGAAAAATCATTGTCACTTCCACTATCACTGCTAAGTGTTTCCATAATGCTTATCATTATTATTACAAAATAACAATGATTATGGTTTAGCATATTAAAAATGCAAAGGGGCCATTGAGGACTTCTGACTTTGAAATATGACTTCATTCTAAAAATAATTAAGGCATGATTCTAGGAATTATGAATAGAATGTATTTGCTGAACCAAATTGTATTGAGGCAAAGTTCTTCTTCAAAAAAAAAAAAAGATATTAAAATGCACTTTCTTATCTTACTCTCTGGGTTGTCCTTGAAAATTTTGGGACGTAGTTTGTTCTAATATGTAGGAATTTGGAGATGGTGGGAAATGACGAATCTCAACTAGAAATACATTTTCTTCCATTGATATCTAGACTGTCCTTAAAAATCAGAAATGTAGACTATTTTGGCAAATTGGTTACCAGGCCTTAAGGAAATTACCATATACTAAAGAAGATAATCCCATAGGGTTTGGGTTGGGTTTTTTGTTGTTGTTGTTTTGGACTGGACTTGTGATTTCATTAGTAAAGGAAGTTCCCAGGGAGGAAATTCCTACCAAAGCAGACCAATACCCTGTCTGAAATTTATAGTCTCAAAGAGTTCTAAGAGATTAAGTGACTTGCTCAGTGACATAGCCAAAACGTGTCAAAGAAAGTGAAGGCAATGCTGTTTCTATTTATACCATGTTGTATTTCATAGTCAAATATTACTAGTACACAATAAGTTGTAACAAATGCCATATGAATGCGTACAAAATAAATGCTATAAAAGCGCAAAGAAGAGAGAGATAATATCCACATTAGGTAACCAAAGATGGAATCAAGGAAGAGGTGGCAAAGTATGGACAGGATTTTGAAAGGCAAGGATGGTGAAAGGCAATCAATGAATTGAGAGCTAGACTAGAGATAGGAAGTCCTGGGTTCACATCTGACCCTCAGATACTTCCTAACCTCAGAGAGCTGTGTGCAACCCTGGAGTAAATCACTTAACCCCCCCACTGTCTAGCCTTTATTCACTCTTCTGCCTTGGAACCAATGCATAGTATTGATTCTAAAACAAAGGTATGTTTTTAAAAAGGGGGGGGGGGGGAGAAAGAAAGGTAAGGATGAGGGGGTGAGTGGAGGCAAAGAAGGCATTCCAGGCAAAAGGTATAGCCCAGAAAAGAAATAAAAGTAGCAAATTATAATGCATATTTATTGAATAAGGAGGAATAATAACAATCATACTCATTACCTCTTAACTTCAAAGAATATGAAATGGAAAGGACTTTAGAAATCATCTATTCTAATCCCTTCATCTCACAGATGAGGAAATTAAGTCCCACAGAAATCAAATAATTCCCCCAAGGCCACATAGGTAATAACAGAGTCAGGGTTCAAACATAAGGCCTCTGACACTAGAGCTAGTGCTTTTACTATTATACTAAGATGTTAATTTACTCTACAAACAAAAATAATAAATCCAATTTTTTAAACTTCAATATCAGAGGTCCAAGAGCTAACAAAAAAAAATCCTCACAAATCAGCAGTGGTAGTAGGGCCACACTCTGAAAATCTCTTAGTCAAACAGTTCTCTTTGTTCCATTATTCTTTAAAGTGGAGAAGAAAAGTGGAAGGGACTATAGTTCCAATTTTACAAAGAGAAGAGAAAATAATGTCCAAAGAAGTTAAATAACTTCTGTATGGACAGAGCAGAGAAAGAAATAGACCCCAAAGTTTTCTAATACCTATACCAGTGCTCCCTCTCTGGCCATCATGGTACCCCTATTTCCTCCATTCTCCATCCCAAGGAGAGTTGGTGAATTTTCTGCCCCAATTCTTGGATTAAAGAACCTTAAAAAGGAAGTGATTTGCTTTAGAAGATCCAGTGCTCATAGCTGAGAGCAAAGATGAGGAAGAGAACCATGCAGGAAAACTGGCTCCATTGGCCACTACATGAGAAGTGGCCTTACTGTTAGGTAGGCCAGGGGTTTCACCCCACATATGCCATACTTCCATGTGATACACAGAAGAGGGAAGGAAATGTAAAAGGAAAAGAGGTGTGATAATCCTCAGCCCTTCTCAGACCAGGATGCATTTCTCATGAAAGCCAGTATACAGGCCAAGATTTGTGAGAATTGAACATTGTCAGCTATGTGCAAGGAGTAAGTAACATGTGGAGCAAGGCAGAATGTCCCATTATTCTCTACAAACTCTGCCTAGTCGTTTTCATCTTCTGTCCCATTGTAGGCCAGCCAACATGCCTCAAGTTCTGCTATAAGTCACAAGCATTTCTCTAAGAATTCAAAACCCACTTTACTCTGACCACAATACTATGAGAAAGCAGGATATTGTTCTCGGTCCTCCGCCCTCAGTGCTTTCCTCCAGCTTAGAAGAGCCTATTAATATCACTATCTCCTTAAATCCTAGCTTGTCCTCCATAATTTCTTGGAAGCTCCAGTTCATAAAGAGAGGTAATCTCCAAGCTAAAAGGATAAATAGTATGAACAATTCAAATTTCCATAGTTACAAACTGTATCCCAACAATAGAGTCATAATCACAGCAGAGTTTTGTGCAACAGAGATTTTGGGGGGAGAAATGGCTGATAGTCACATTAGGGATAAAGACAGTAGGGATGAAAAAGAAAGACTAGATGCAGTTCAAAGGAATATTCATACAGACTGGGTGACTGATGGGATATAAGGAACAAAGGAAAAAAGGAGAAATCAAAGATGGCCCCAAAGTGGCAAGGAAATTCTATGAACAAAAATAGTAAATGGAAGATAAAGAAGGAAAGATTAATATTCCAGTTTTGAACATGATGAATTTGTGATGCTTGCTGAGGCATGCATATGAAAATGTCCACAAGGTAATTGGAAATGTAAGACTAAAACTTGGGGGAAAGGCTGGATGTAGAAATTGGAAATAATCAATGATAGGTAAAGCCATACAAGGGTTTAAAATTGTTGAGGAACAAAATATAGTCAGAGGCAAGGACAGAATATGAGAGGAATAGTAAAGGGGTAAAGAGAGCACTAGAGGAACATTTAAGGGGTTGAGGGGATGAAAAGGAAAAGGAAAAGGGGAAAGAAAAGGGAAAGAAATACTAAATGAGATGGTCAAAGGGCAACAGAGACAGAAAATAGTACCAGGAGAATACTATACAATAATAATAATATTGTGAGAAAAAAAAACTTTGAAAGATTTAGAAATTCTACAAGTGGAGCAAGGCAGAATGTCCCATTATTCTCTACAAAAACTTTTCAAAAGATCAAAAAGAATAAGGTCTGAGAAAAGACCATGAGATTTGACCATTAAAGAATCAATCAGCCAATAAACGTTTCTTAAATACTTAAATAACATGTTCTTAAATTAGTGATGGGCACTGTGCTAAGCTCTGGGATTGTTAGTAAAAAAAGAAACATACTTTAAAAGACATTTTTTTAAAGATTGCTAACAAAATTGAAGAGAAAACTTTTAGTCAAGTGATGGAGCTAAAAGTCTGAATTAGTGACTAGTAAGCCAAAGATTTCAATAGAATGGTAAGAGCAGGAGGCAGAATACAAAGATTTAAAGGGTAAAATAGGTGGTGAGGAAGTATAAGAAGAACACACGAGCCACTCTTTTGAGAAATGTGTTAATGAATGGAAGAATAGGTTAATACTCACCATTCTAAAATAAAAATTTGTCCAAAACACCTTAAACTCAATACAGGAAGGACTCAGTAAATCAAATAATATAATAATATATATCAACCAATTGTTTTCTTTCCAAAGTGTTCCTTATGAAGATATGGTCCACTTGCAAATCATTACTATATTCATTCGATTAGTACTTACTGAACATTTACTATGTACAAAGTATTATATTAAATTCTCTAAGAGATTTTGTTGTTTTTCATGCAAATGAAATACTCTGAAAGATATGAAGATAAAATATGGCCCAGGACTTCATAGAAGTTAACTTTTAACTTATAGTTAACTTTCAACTGTTTGCAAAAATAATCACCTAATTTGTGAATTGGTAGTCTTCTTTGTCCTTCTACAAACTCAATAGTATCTCCACAGAATAGCTGAGAAATGAACTAGAAGTAAAATAAAAAATGGTAATAATAGGAGGAGGAATGAAACTAAAACTATGTACATACATGGAATTCCTATATTATACATGACTTTCATTACTGTTATTGTTGCTATTAAGTTGTATCCAACCCCAATTTAGAGGTTTTTTTTCCTCCAGCTCATTTTTACAGATGAGGAAATTGAGGCAGACAGAGTTAAGTGACTCTGCAATCACAAGGCTAGTCAGTATCTGCAGCCAGATTTAAACTCAGGAAGAGGAGTCTTCCTGACTCCAGGTCTAGGGGACTCTAAGTGCTATACTATTGAGCTCCTCAGCAGTTTTCTTTACTAATGTTTTATATTATTCCATGGCAATTCAACCCCACTTCTCAAAACCAGATAATAAGTTCCTGGTTAAGATGGCGGCAGAGTAAAAAGCAGCGCTTAACCTCTCCTAACTGAAACATACAGGACTCCTCAAGGGGACATAAAAACAAATCCAGACGAACAGAGGGACCCCACAAAAGGGCGCGGCGTGGAAGGTACATGGAATCGGGGCATTTCCATGCTATAAAGGGGTGAAACAGCTCTCACTAAATCATGAGCTGAGCAAACACACACACACACACACACGCACACACACGCACACACACACCACCTACAGCGGCAAAGCCAGCTGAAGAGAAATAGAGCAAGTTTGGGGCACCCATTGAGTCATTGGCAGCTCCAGGGCCTGTTCCTGAGAGCAGCAAGATTTAGGACCCCAAAAGGCTAAAGAACACACGCGGACTTTGAACGCAGGCGCAGAGCACAGGCACAGCGCACAGGCGCAGATGGAGACGGACACAGGCGCGCGCGTGAGCAAAGTCTCTGAAACCCTGAGTGGGGAACCAGTGCAGACAGATATACGACATTGGAAGCAGCGCCCTAAGACTTGTAAAGGAGCCTCCAGCAGAGGATCAAGCAAGGGGGACCACCAGGAGGATTGACTTTGACAATAACCAGACCTGAGACCTCAGGAGCTTAAAGAGCACAGACAGACCCTGAGCTTGAGGATAAAGCTGAGAAGGGGCTGGGCTTAAAATGGCAACCCAGAATCAGGAAGCCCAGAAGAGAAAGATTAACAACAACAAGAAGAAATCTTTAACACTTGACAACTTTTACACAGAGAAAATCCAGACAACAAAGCAAACAGTAGAGGAGAACAAACAAGCAATCACATCCGGACCCTCCAAAAATAATGAAAACTGGTCACAAGCTCCAGAAGAGTTCAAATCTGAGATGACGAGAAAGTTGAAAAAAGATTTAGCAAGAGAAATGGGAAATAGCTCAAAAGGAAATCAGGCAAGAAAATAACAGTTTAAAAGGTAGAATTTTGCAATTGGAAAGTGAGGCTCAGAAATCAAATGAACTGATAAGAAAACTGAACACCAGAAATGACCAGATTGAAAAGGAAAACCAAAAGATTATAGCTGAAAACCAGTCCCTAAAGGCTAGAAATGAGCAATTAGAAGCCAATGATCTCTCAAGACAGCAAGAACAAATAAAACAAAGTCAAAAGACTGATAAAATAGAAGGAAACATGAAATATCTCAATGAGAAAGTGACAGACCAAGAAAACTGGTCTAGAAGAGACAATCTGAGAATCATTGGTCTTCCTGAAAAAGCAGAAATTAATAGAAATTTGGACTCCATACTAAAAGAAATTATTCAGCAAAATTGCCCTGAAATTCTACAACAAGAGGGCAATATAGATATTGAAAGGATCCATAGATCACCCTCTACACTAGACCCAGAAAAGACAACCCCCAGGAATATAATAGCCAAATTCAAGAGCTTCCAAGTAAAAGAAAAAAATCTTACAAGAAGCCAGAAAGAGACAATTCAAATATCAAGGAGCACCAATCAGGATCACACAGGATCTGGCAGCCTCCACGCTAAAAGACTGAAAGGCTTGGAATATGATATTCAGAAAGGCAAGAGAGCTAGGCCTTCAGCCACGGATCAACTACCCATCAAAATTGACTATATACTTCAAGGGGAAAGTATGGGCATTCAACAAAATTGAAGATTTCCAAGTATTTGCACAGAAAAGACCAGGACTAAAAGGAAAGTTTGATATCCAACCACAAAAATCAAGAGAAACATGAAAAGGTAAATAAGAAACAGAGGGGAAAGAAAGAAAACTCATGATTTTTAAATTCACCTTTCTAAGGGCCTCAGTAAAATCTAATTATCTGTATTACTATGCGGAGAAATGCTATGTATAATTCTCTGTAGTGAACTCTATTCACTATTATAGTATTCACTATTATAATAATCAAAAGAATAAGTCATAGGGAGAGGACAGAATACTAAATGATCTAAGATGACATGGGGGATGGGAAAGAGGGGGGATGGTACGGGACACCTAGAGAAACTTGAGTGAATAAGAAAAATAGGATATTCTATTATGCACAAAGAGGGCATGGGAAGGGGAGGAGACAAACACTATTATAAGAAGGAGAGGAAGAGAGCATTAAGAGGTAATATTTAAACCTTACTCTCAGTGTAATTAACCCGGAGAGGGAAGAGTAGCTATATTATCCATTGGGATATAAAACTCTATCTAACCCTACTGAGAAACTCAGAAGGGATAAACCAAGGGGAGCAGGGAAATGGGGAGGTCAAAAAAGGGAAAGGAGAAGAAGGGGAAGGGAATTTATTAGACCTTTAAAAATAAAAAGAGGGGAATAATAAGGGAGGGGGTAGAAAGGGAAATTAATCAATGGAGGGGATAAGGGATACCAGCTTAAAGCAAACCACTGGTTTAAAAAGAAATAGTTTAAGAAGAAGAGGTAAGAATAGGGGAGGATACGAAAATGTCAGTGAATGCACAACTGATAATTATAACTCTGAATGTGAATGAGATGAACTGACTCAAAACAGAAGCAGATAGCAGAGTGGATTAGAAACCAAAACCCTACCATATGTTGTCTACAAGAAACACATATGAGACGGGTAGACGTAGATAAGTTTAAGGTTAAGGTCTTGAGCAAAATTTTTTGGGCATCAAATGAGAAAAAGAAGGCAGGAGTGGCAATTGCGATTTCTGACAAAGCCAAAGTAAAAATAGATATGATTAAAAAAGAAAGGGAAGGTCATTATATCCTGATTAAAGGGAGTATAAACAATGAGGAAATAACACTGTCCAATATGTATGCACCAAGTGGCATAGCATCCAAATTCATAAAGGAGAAACTGGCAGAGCTCAAGAAGGAAATAGATAGTAAAACCATAATAGTGGGAGATCTAAATATTCCTCTTTCAGATCTAGATAAAACAAACCAAAAAATAAATAAGAAAGAGGTAAGAGAGGTGAATGAAGTCCTAGAAAAATTTGATTTAATTGATATGTGGAGAAAAATAAATAGGGACAAAAGGAATACACCTTCTTTTCAGCTGCACATGGTACATTCACAAAGATTGACCATGTAATAGGGCATAGAACCCTTGCAAACAAATGCAAACGAGCAGATTGATAAATGTAACCTTCTCAGATCATAATGCAATAAAAATAATAATTAGTAAGGGCACCTAGACAGGCAAATCAAAAACTAATTGGAAATTAAACAATATGATTCTCCAAAACCAATTTATCAAAGAAGAAATCATAGAAACAATCAACAGTTTGATTGTAGAGAATGACAATGATGAGACATCCTACCAAACTCTGTGGGATGCAGCCAAGGCAATACTCAGGGGAAAATTTATATCCTTGAGTGCATATATTAACAAATTAAGGAGGGCAGAGATTAATGAATTGGGCATGCAACTCAAAAAATTAGAAAGCGAGCAAATTAAAAATCCCCAGATGAAAACTAAATTAGAAATACTAAAACTCAAGGAAGAAATTAATAAAATCAAAAGTAAAAGAATTATTGAATTAATAAATAAGACAAGAAGCTGGTATTTTGAAAAAACAGATAAAATAGACTAAGTACTGCTCAATCTAATAAAAAAAAGGAAATGAAGAAAACCAAATTGACAGTATCAAAGATGAAAAGGGAGACCTTACCTCTAATGAAGGGGAAATTAAGGCAATCATTAAAAACTATTTTGCCCAATTACATGGCAATAAATATAACAATTTTGGAGATATGGATGAATATTTACAAAAATATAAATTGCCTAGATTAACAGCAGAAGAAATAGAATACCTAAATAATCCCATATCAGAAAAAGAAATTGAACAAGCCATCAAAGAACTCCCTAAGAAAAAATCGCCAGGGCCTGATGGATTCACAAGTGAATTCTATCACACATTCAAAGAGCAACTAATCCCAATACTATACAAATTATTTGATATGATAAGCAAAGAAGGAGTCCTACCAAATTCCTTTTATGACACAAATATGGTACTGATTCCAAAGCCAGGGAGATCAAAAACAGAGAAAGAAAACTACAGACCAATCTCCCTAATGAACATAGATGCAAAAATCTTAAATAGAATGTTAGCAAAGAGACTCCAGCAAGTAACTAAGAAGATCATCCACCATGATCAAGCGGGATTTATACCTGGAATGCAAGGATGGTTCAACATTAGGAAAACCATCCACATAATTGACCATATCAACAGTCTAACAAACAAAAATCACATGATTATCTCAATAGATGCTGAAAAAGCCTTTGACAAAATACAGCATCCATTCCTATCAAAAACACTGAAAAGTATAGGAATAGAAGGACCTTTCCTAAAAAATAATAAACAGTATAAACCTAAAACCATCAGCAAGCATCATATGCAATGGGGATAAATTAGAAGCCTTTCTAATATGATCAGGAGTGAAACAAGGATGCCCATTATCTCCTCTATTATTCAACATATTACTAGAAACACTAGCAATTAGAGAAGAAAAAGAAATCGAAGGTATCAAAATAGGCAAGGAGGAGACTAAGCTATCACTCTTTGCAGATGATATGATGGTCTACTTAAAAAATCCTAGAGAATCTACTTAGAAGTTTGTAGAAATAATCAACAACTTTAGCAAAGTTGCAGGATACAAAATAAATGCACATAAATCATCAGCATTTCTATACATTTCCAACACATTAGAGGAGCAAGAGGTAGAAAGAGAAACACCATTTAAAATCACCCTACACAATATAAAATACTTGGGAATCTATCTACCAAAACAAACACAGCAATTATATGAAAACAACTACAAAACACTTTCCAAACAAATAAAACTGGATCTCAACAATTGGAAAGCCATTAATTGTTCATGGGTAGGACGAGCTAACATAATAAAAATGACCATTCTACCCAAATTAATTTACCTATTTAGCGTCATACCTATCAAACTACCAAAAAACTTCTTTACTGAATTAGAAAAAACTATAACAAAGTTCATTTGGAATAACAAAAGATCAAGAATATTAAGGGAAATAATGGGAAAAAAAATGTGAAGGAAGGGGGCCTAGCAGTACCAGATATTAAACTATACTTTAAAGCAGCAGTCATCAAAACAATATGGTACTGGCTAAGAGACAGAAGGGAGGATCAGTGGAATAGACTTCGGGTAAATGACATCAGCAAGACAGTGTATGATAAACCCATAGAGCCCAACTTTTGGGACATGAATCCACTATTTGACAAAAACTGCTGGGAAATTTGGAAAACAATATGGGAGAGATTAGGTTTAGATCAATATCTCACACCCTACACCAAGATAAATTCAGAATGGGTGAATGACTTGAATATAATGAGGGAAACTATAAATAAGTTAAGTGAACACAGAATAGTATACCTGTCAGATCTCTGGGAAAGGAAAGATTTTAAAACCAAGCAAGAGTTAGAGAAAATTACAAAATGTAAATTAAATGGTTTTGATTATATTAAGCTAAAAAGCTTTTGTAGAAACAAAAACAATGTAGCCAAAATCAGAAGAGAAGCAACAAATTGGGAAAAAACCTTTATAACAAAAAACTCTGACAAGGGTCTAATTACTCAAATATACAAGGAGTTAAATCAATTGTATAAAAAATCAAGCCATTCCCCAATTGATAAATGGTCAAGAGACATGAATAGGCAATTTTCAGGCAAAGAAATCAAAAGTATCAATAAGCACATGAGAAAGTGTTCTAAATCTCTAATAATTAGAGAAATGCAAATCAAAACAACTCTGAGGTATCACCTCACACCTAGCAGATTGGCTAAAATGAAAGAAGGGGAGAGTAATGAATGCTGGAGGGGATGTGGCCAAATTGGGACATTAATGCATTGTTGGTAGAGTTGTGAACTTATTCAACCATTCTGGATGGCAATTTGGAACTATGTTCAAAGGGCTATAAAAAATGCCTGCCCTTTGATCCAGCCATACCATTGTTGGGTTTGTACCCCAAAGAGATCATAAATAAACAGACTTATACGAAAATATTTATAGCTGTGCTTTTTGTGGTGGCAAAAAACTGGAAAAGGAGAGTATGTCCTTCAATTGGGGAATAGCTGAACAAATTGTGGTATATGCTGGTGATGGAATACTATTGCACTCAAAGGAATAATAAACTGGAGAAGTTCCAGGTGAACTGGAAAGACCTCCAGGAATTAATGCAGAGCGAAAGGAGCAGAGCCAGAAGAACATTGTACACAGAGACTGATATACTGTGGTAAAATTGAATGTAATGGACCTCTGTACCAGCAGCAATGCAATGACACAGGACAGCTCTGAGGGATTTATTGAAAAGAATGCTACCCACATTCAGAGGAAGGACTGCAGGAGAAGAAACTGAAGAAAAATAGCTGCTTGTACACATGGGTTGAGGTGGACATGATTGGGGATGTAGACTCGAAACTACCACACCAATGCAACTATCAACAATTTGGAAATAGGTCTTGATCAAGGACACATGATAAAACCAGTGGACATGTGCATCGGCATTGGTGGGGGGGGAGGGTGAAGAGTGTTATGAGTAAGATTAGATTAGCTAGTTATTAGGTATTGATTATATATTGATTAGGAAGTACCTAGCAGGAAGGAGCTGGAGCTGGGAATTCCAGGTTGGAATGAAGGAGGAGGAAGTCTATGTGTGTTCTGTGTGTGGACTCCATTAGTGGTAGGCAAAAACTGTTGCCAGCCTGGGAGAACTCAGAGCAAAGGACACCTTGCATCCTGTTTTTCCACTGGGATCCTGTGTGGTGTGGCATTTAAGGAAAGAACAAGAGAAGAGGACAGTGCTTCAAGCAAAACCCTTACTGCTTAGTTCCTGAGACAACTGTAGCTCCTGGCATCCAGACATCATCAGTGGATTGCAGTGAGAAATCCCAAAGCCACAAAAGCCCAGCTGTACTCAAGCCTGGCAGGTTCCAGGTGTGAGGCAGAAACCCAGAGACTCCAGTATAGCTCCTTGGGCCCTGTTAGTTAGATAGTTTAAATTAATGTAGTGAATAAGTCCTTCCCTGTCCCTTTGGGTTTTGTTATTAGGTGTTAAGATTTTAGAGTAGTCATTCCTATCCCTCCTTTTAGTTGTTTCTAATTAAAACCCAATTTCACCTTGTTACCTTGTCAGTTAATTCAAGGCCTCTGGCCAGAGTGACAGTTGGTTGTTATTTTTCCAGTTGGGAGTGGTGTAGCTGTACAAGACTTCAGTGATCAGTTTTAGTCTCTCTTATATCCCAGAGAGTGTTCCCACAAACCCCATAGTTGATTTTTAATATCCCTGGTGACCCCAATACTTATATTTTCCTACAAGGGGAAAGTAGGAGCATGAATCATGTAACCATGTTAAAAATGAATATTAATAAATGTTAAAAAAAAACAGATAATAAAGAGGTCAGTGCATGAGTTTGAAATCCCCTCCTTATTCAAATCATTAAAATCCCACTTCAGGCTGAAAAGTGTTAACTATCAACAATCACATAGCAATACTTAAAGATTAAGAACCAGAAATGCAAAAAAAGTTCTATATCAAACCCAAGTAGGAAAAGGACTTTTGATTCTGAATGGAAGCAAAATGTAGATCAAAGAATTTCTAGAGCACAATAAGGCTCTCATCTCTCAGTATGCTAAAAGTAACATGACCACAAATAGGATTTTACTTACCAGATTCAATTAACATTAAGAAAGTACTGTATTTCTGCCAAGGGCACCTAAGCTTTTTTTTTTTTTTTTTTTTTAATGCTACACATGATCTCGAAATGTTCTCCACTACAATCAAAGTAAGTTATTAGCAACTTATCTTTCTATATACTGAGGCGGGGAAGTAATACAGAGACCTAGAATCTGTTCTATAACAAGAATGTTTTCTCCATCCCAACCCACTCCAGAAAAGAAAAAAGAAAAAAAAAAGATTACTATGCTTATCTTTGAATTCAATCCTTGTCACTTCTCCTTACTTTTAAAAAGAAATTTTATTCTTTCTGATCCTCTTTTTATAGTTTTTTCTTCACTCTGTCAGTTTTAAGCTCCTCTAATCACTAAAAGAAAATGATGCATTCCAATAAAGCATAACTAATAAAAATAATCACAAAATATTGTTAATCTAAAAATGAATAAGTATTTTAAAATTTACATAATAGCATTTATGCTATGGTAACACAACAAAAACAGGAACAACAGAGGTGAAAAATGGAAATCGGTATACTTTTGGGCCCAGAGTTGTCAATCCAGCACTTTTAGAAATCTTGGAAATAAAAGATTTCGCAAGTGAAGCAGAGCATACCACTTACAGAAATGAAAAGTTAAGGCAATGATTCTGATAGGAGAAACCCTGATTGCTAACACAAACTTTTTAGTTCAAATGAAAATCAAGGTCCCAAAAGTCCCAGCGGATTTTCTGGCAGAGCAGAAGACAAAACTAATTCCAAAACTTGGGCTTCATGGTCTCAGGCAAAAAATAAATAAATAAATAAATAAACAAACAAATAAATGAATGAATGAATGAATGAATGAATGAATGAATGAATGAATGAATGAATAAACAAACAAACAAACAAACAAGTGAGCAAGTAAATAAATAAATGAACGAATGAATGAATGAATGAATGAATGAATAAGCAAATATATAAATAAATAAATGAGGGATTGGAGAATTCCTTGTCTTGGAAAATTTAGTGTTTCATGAAATAAATCTCTCCTTGCCATAAGAAGAAAGCATAAGCAGGTGACAATACATGTTCAGAGTTAGGGCAAGAACTACTTTTGAAGGAACATAGCAAATAATTCAGGCATAACACACTGACAGATAGATATAGAAAAGTATTCATACTGAAGGAATGCAAAGATGTCACAAATCATACTATTTTTTTCATGAGGGTTCTACATTTTTCTCATGTACTCAAGCAGAAAGAAAAGAGCCAGGGATCCAAAAACAGATCTGAACTACATAATACCTGGACTCAATTAAAATATATTATGCATAGATACCTCAAAGCTTACAGCTGCTGAGCTGTACTTTTCAACCTGGATTTTGTGGGCACTAAATCTGAGGCACTGAACAAATCTGTCAGCAAAAAAACAGTGATATGAAAAAGCAAGTACCATCATCTCTGACCTTAGCAAGTGAAACAAACACTATGAAAAAAAGGGAAATCAGAATTAGCTCTAACATTAACATAATTTTCAGAAATGTTTCATAGCCATCCTTCATTTTTACTCTTTCCTCTATTACAAAATAGGGCTAAATATTTATTTATATTTCAATAATAGTAAAAAGATCTTCAGTAATGAGGTAAATATGTGCCCCATTGTTCACTGTAACAAAATGTTTTTTTATCTTTCAGCATTACCCAGAGGTACTTCCACAGCTCTCTTTTTAAACTTGAGTTGGCCAACTCCTACTTCCAAGAATCTTTAGCTTTCTTCAAAACAAAGTTCCAATACCAACTCACACACAAAGAAGGCATTTCCTGATTCCCAAAGTGTCCTCTTTCCCTCATTCTTTAACTTTTAAAATGATTTAAAGTTTTAAAAAGAAACAATAATAAGGGACAACTAGATGATTCAGAGGATAGAGGACCAGACCTAGAGATAAGAGGTCCTGAATTCAAATCCGATAGCAGATACTTTCTAGCTGTGTGACCCTGGGCAAGTCATTTAACCCCCACTGCCTAGCCCTTACTGTTCTGCCTTGGAAATGATATTTAGAATCAATTCTAAGACAAAAGGTAAGGGCTTAAAAAACAAAAAAAAAACAATAATAAGCAATTCTATTTAACCCAGGATGGCCTCTGAAATCTGGGAGAGGAATCCTTCCTGAAAGCCACTGCAAGCTCAAAGAAACAGTCCTAAAGTGCAGTGCTCTAAGTAGAGACACTGGGGAATGAGAAGCCTGAAGCATTGTGAAGGAGAATATGTTCTAAAGGGCTCAAGATCCTGTAGTCCTCTGACCATGGATACTCCAGGGGACCTGGAAGTCAGTAGCATTCTGATTAGGAATGCTCCAGAGACTCCAGAAGTCTGTAGCAATTAACTCAGGAATAATCCAGGGGAGTCAAAATGCTCCCTATGTTCTGACCAGGAAAGGTCCAAGGGAGAGAATATCAAAGTATTCTGACAGGGGAGGCTCTAACAGCCAGCTCTGACAAAGGTTGCTCTGAAGGGGCCTAAATCCTGCCAGTGCACTGAGTGTAGTCATGACAGGGGAGGAAGATATTAATTTCAAGAGCACCAGAAATCAGAGACAGGATTAAAAGTGGCATGACCATGACATCCAAGAGTACAAGTAAGGATGTAACACAAACCTGGCTTAAGTCTGAAACCAGGAACTAAAACTGGAGATATGAATAAACAAAAAGAAACTCTGGGCACAATGAAGAAAAATAATGATTTAAGAAACAAAGATAAATCCAAAAGAAGAAAGTAGCTCCAAAACTATAAGTAGACATTCAAAGCAAAAACTGACTTGGACATAAGGGGTACAAGAATAAATAGAAGGAATTAAGCAAAATGAAGAAAGAGCTCAGGAGGAAAAAAGAGGAGAAAAAATAGCTTATAATTGAAGACAGAAAATCTTATCTGAGAAGTGAACTTTCTGAAAGGGAAAAAGGAGAAAGCAGAATTTAGTGACTCAAAAAAAAGAAATATTAGAACAAGATCAAAAGACTGAAAACAAGAAGAAAATATATGGTATCTACCATCAAAAACAACTAACTTGGGAAATTCTTTTGGGGAAAGATAATTTAAAAATCATTGGACTCCCTGAAAACAATGATGAACCAAAAAACAAAATTCCATATTTCAGCAAACCATAAAGAAAAACTACACAGATCTCTTGAACTGTAAGGCAAAATGAAAATAGAAAGAATCCATTGGTCAACTCCTGAAATAAAAATCAAGAAATATAATATGGGAAAAATCCAGAGTTTGGAAGTTTAAAAAAAAAAAGATTACTATAAAGCAGCTGAAAAGAAAGAATTGAAATACCAACCAACCACAGTCAAGATTGAAAAATAATTTGAGACCAACTACTCTAAGGAAGAAAAAAAATATTAGAAAATTATATTCCCAAAGGCAAAAGACAATGGTTTATAAGAGAGAAAATTTTACCCTATGAGAATGAGTATAAATCCTATATAGGGAAAACAGGAGCTTATAATGGAATAGAGGACTTACAAACACTCCTGAAGAAAAGACCAGCACTAGGCAGAAACTCTGAAAAATAAATATTGGAGTTAAGAGAAATTTAAAAAGGCAAACACTATTGAGCAAGTGAATGAAAATAAATGTTGATAAATAACTTACATTTTAATGGGGGAGAAAAGACAAGTGTCTTCTCAGAATTTTAATTGTTTCAGTGATGACAGAAATTACTGAAGAAAACACAAAGACCAGAATGGTTTATTTCTATGTAAGGGTTTTAAAGGAGGAAAGAAAAGGGTTGGGAAGGAATATAACAGAGTGAGAGCTTAAAAACTTAGCCACAGCTTCCCAAAAACTTTTTCAACAACCACCTAAGATAATGCATCAAAGCAAACTCTGAGTGGAGAAGGCAAGAAAAAAATCACAGTGAGTCATTTTTCCAGTCCAGAGTAGCTTAGGGGGAGAGAGAGAGAGAGAGAGAGAGAGAGAGAGAGAGATCTGTGGACTCTGGGGTGAGGCATGTTCAGGAGGATAGTACAGTACAATTAGCATCAAGCTAAGACAGCAGCAATGGCCTGCATTGATAGCAGCAGCCCAATGCCCAGAGATGGTATTGGAACACCTAGGCTTTTAGAGGTCCCAGGGGATCCCTAAACTAGTACTGGGAACAGAAATGAGTGCTTTCTAATAATTATATCGCCCATTACCCCATTTCAGGTCATAGATCTAAGGCAGAAAAGAGCATCTACAGTCAGATGACAGCAGGGTCCTTACATATGTAAAGAACAGAGTACAGACAAGGAGTGAACAAACCTCTTCCCCAGATTACACTATATTGGAAATACCAAAAATTTACAGACCATCAGACTGAACTATGAAAGCAGCAGGACATAAACAACAGAAGCTCAAACCAATCATTCTGTCAGAGTTGAACAGAGTCCAACTCTAATATGAAGTTCAAAAATCAAGAAATAAGCTGGTAAAAGGACAAAAAAAAGGGAACCTGACCATAAAAACTACTGGGAAGCACAAGACACAAATTCAAAAGAAGACAATAACTTGAAAATATCTAAAAAAGCAAGGCATCAAAGAAAAATGCAAATTAGAAATAAGCTCAATAAAAAAAAGGTTGAAAGGTTTGAAAAAGGTTGAAAAAAAGAAGTAAAGAAATGAGAGATACAAGAAATTTATTAAAAAATAATTAACAGCTTGGTAAAAGAAGTACAACAAATATTATAGAAAATAACTCCTTAGAAATCAGAATTGGCGAAATGGTAAAAGAGGTACCAAAAAAATTACTGAAGAAAATAACTTCTTAAAAAGCAGAATTAGTAACATGGAAAAGAGGTAGAAAACCTCATTGATGAAAATAATTTCTTAAAAATTAGAATTGATCAAGTGGAAGCAAATGATTTCATGAAACATCAAGAAACAATAAAACAAAATCAAAGAAATGAAAAAAAACAGAAGAAAGTATAAACTATCTCATAAGAAAAATAAATGATTTGGAAATTAAATCAAGAAGAAATAAATTAAGAAACATTGGACCAGAGTAGCTAGGTCTAACAGTGGCTAGAATGTCAGACCTGAAATTGGGAGAAATATCTGGTCTAAGACACTTCTTAACTATGTGAGCTTGAGCAAGTCACTTAAACCCAATTTCCTAGCCCTTGCTGCTCTTCTACCTTAGAACTGATACTAAGTCAGAGGTAAGGCTATTAATAAAAAAGAATTATTGGACTACCTGAGAACTATGAACAAAAAAAAGAGTCTGGATATCATATTTCAAAAAATTATAATGAAAGACTGCCCAGATATCTTAGAAGCAGAGGGCAAAATAAAATTAAAGGAATCTACCAGTCACTACCAGAAAGAGATCCCAAAATGAAAACTCCCAGGAATATCATAATGAAATTCCAGCACTTTCAGGACAAGGAGAAAATACAATAAGCAGCCAAAAAAATTAAAATACAACACATTAGTCAGGATCACACAAGATTTAGCAGCTATCACTAGAGAGGAGCAGAGGGGTGGGAAAATGACGTTCCAGAAAACAAAAGAGCTAAGATTATAATCAAGAATAACCTACCTGGCAGAACTGAGTATAATCTGACGGGGGTTGGAGGGAGGAGATGGATGTCTAATGAAAAAAAAGAGGATTTTCAAATAATCCTGATGAAAAGATCAGAACTGAATGGAAAATAGGACATTCAAAAACAAGTATCAAGAGAAATATTTAAAAAGTTAACATGAACAAAAAATAAGAGACTAAACAAGGTAAAACTGTTTACATTCCTATAAAGAAAAATGATACACATAACCCCTAAGAAATTTATCAACAATAAGACAATTTGAGAGAGTTTATTTAAAGAGCATGAGTGTAGGTATTATGTTGAAATAATCTCAAAAGAAGAATGGAATAGTGAGAAAAATGGATGCATTGGGAAAAAGTAGAAGAGAGAGGAAGAAATGAGAAAATCATTTCACATGAATGAGGTACACAAGAAAGAGTTTATACATTGGATGAGAAGAATGAAAGGGGGACCAAGTAACACTTGAACTCACTGTTATCTGAATTAAATCAAGGATAAAAGAATATATATACACACATAGTTGGGTTCAGAATCATCTTATCCAGCAGGTAAGTAGGAAGGAAAATGGCTAAAAAGGGGTGAGGAGATCAGGAAATGAAGAAGTATAGATAAAAAGCAAACAAATTCATAAGGAGGGATTAGGTTAAAAAAAGAGAAAGATAAATATAAGATAGTAAGATGGAGAAAATATATAGTTAGCAATTATAACAGTGAACATGAATGGGATGATCTCAAACCATAAAATGGAAGACAGGAGCAGAATGGATTAGGAACTAGAATTCAACAAGATTTACAAAAATCACATTTTAAAAAAAAGATTGCAGATTAAAACAACTAGAGCTAGAACAGAACTTATTATGCATCAACAGAAAATTGAAAAATAAATTTAAAAAAGCAGATGTGGCAATTGCATCCTCAAAACAAAAGAAACAACAACTAATTAAAGAGATAATCATAGAAACTAAATAATCAAGGATAATCGGAGGTTTTTTTTCTTAAACAGGTCAGATAATGAATTAATGTCAGTACTGAACATATATACAATAACGGCATAGCATCCAAATTCCTGAAGAAAAATCTAAATGAGTTGCTGAAGAAAATAAACAGCAATGTTATAATAATGGTGAACCTCAATTTATCTCTCTCAGACTTAGATAAATCTAACTACTGTAAATTTTTGTAAAATCCAAGATTTAAAAAATTTTGAGAGAAATTTCAGGAAAAGCTTGCTAACTCCTCAAATCAAGAAAGTGAACTGTTTGGAGAAAGTGCCATAAAGAAACCTACACTGCATCAGAAGATCCAGAATGAACTTTGGGACGTTACTGAACTGAAGGGGGTTTAATATATCATTTATTCTGAATGTAAACTCTTATGCCAAAGGGGATTGCCCCCAATTGGTTTTTTGTCAATTCGCCTAACAAACATTGGTTTTTCTCTCTCTCTTCTATTTCCCTCTTATTTCCAACTATTGTAGTTTCCTCTGAGAAAGTGCAATATTGTATGCACCTTTAGCTAGAAGATCTTTAGAGGTATAATCTAGTTATGTTAAATGATTCACCGGGGAGACTAGTCTCCCAAAGAATCACAGTGGGGATTGTGAAGCTAGGATTAACTCTCCCCTTGCCTATTTTTAGCTAATCAATCAAGAACTTAAAGCACCCCTACTTAACACTAAGTAAGGGAGTTCAGGAGTCACTTACTAGAATAAGCTCACACCTCCAAAGGTTACTGCCCTGCCCCTCTTTGGCAGTGCTAGGCAAATTGAATGACTGTGATTAGTTGCTATAAAGTGGGGGAGCACAGGAAGTGATGTTGAGAAAATGGCTTTAAAAAGGCCAGCTTGAGAATTCAGTCACTCTCTCTCTGTGTTGGTGAGCTGGACTAGAGGAGGTGACTTTCACTGAATCCTGCGTTGGCTTTCTGGGTGAGTGACTAAGATTCCTGCCTTGGCTTTGGAGGAGGCTGCATTGGTGGAACTCTGGGGCTGAGCTGAACACTGGAGCAACACTTAAGGTGGTAGACTAGACAATTCTCTACCTTCTTACATTGTTCCACTTTTTCACTCTTTCAACCTCTTTGTAAATAAAACTGCTAAAAGTTATTTTGACTTAAGCTATAATATTTTTAAATCAGTGACCATAATATTACTTTATAACTTTCATATTAGCATAAAAACCTAAATTTAAATTCTTACACTATAAATAAGAAATGAAGGAGATGAATAAAATTTTAGAAATATTAAATCTGATAGCCCTTTGAAGAATACTGAATGAGAAAGTAGTATATCTAATTACTCAGTTGCACATGGCATCCTCACAAAAACTGAACATGTTTTAGAATGTCGAAAACCTCACAGCCAAATACATAAAAGCAGAAACATTAAATGTGCAGTCCATAATGCTATAAAAATTCAATTAAAGTCCTTTGAAACATAGATTAAAAATTAATTGAAAACTAAATTATCTCATCCTAAATAATGAGTGAGTCAAAGAATAAATCACAGGAAAAAATGGATAATTTCATTAAAGAGAATGACAATGAGATGATATGCCAAAATTGGTGGACTATAACCAAAGCAATACTTAAAAAGGAAATTTACATATCTAAACAGTTAAATTAATAACAAAAAAAAAATAAATCAAAAGTATGGAAAATCAATAAATTTTAAGCACCAAAATAAAAATCTTGAAAATCAAAAATATTAATGAAATTGAAAGTTTAAATAACTGAATAAAACATTAATTATTTTTATTTTTAAAAATTAAGAAAAGTTGATCGATGTAACAAAAAATGCACACAAGATTCAGAATCAACCAAATATAGTAGCATAGCACTTGATAAACTTAAGGGCTGTTAACTAATGGAATACATTCTCACTCTTTGACAAAAATGCCTACAAAAAACTAGAATAATGTCTGGCAGAAATTAGGTTTAGACTAACATTTCATACCATACATCACATGTATGCAAAAGATACCTGAATGAGATAGAAGGGGTCATATCTTAAGCAAGCAAATTAAGGAAGCAAGAAAGGCAATTTTCTTTCAGAACTAAGAAAAATGGAAGAATTCTTGAGATAAAAAAGACCACAAGATATGAAATTAACAATTTTGATTACATAAACTTGAAAAGGTTTTGCACAAATAAAATTAATAAAATTATAAGAGAAATAATTAACTAGGGGGAAAAATCTTTATAGCAAATTATTCTAAAATCAGTTTGGTATCCAAAATATATAGGAAACTGATATAAAAGCCATTCACTTAAGAGAGAAATGGTCAAAGGATTCAAAATACACAGAAATCTCTAATAAGAGGATAGAAAAAACTCTAATAAGAGGAAAGAGTTAAAATAGCTCTGAAATTTCACTTAATTTCCATGAGATTTAGATTGGATCATAGGAGAACAAACGCACTGCTGGTAGAACTGTGAACTGATCTAAGCAGTCTGGAAAACAATTTTGAATTATACCCCCAAATTCACTAAACTGTACATATCATTTTATCCAGTAAAACTACTAAGTATATGCACCAAAGATATCAAAGAAAAAAGGAAGGAACATATTCCCAGAAAAATAACAACATTTTTTATATATTATAGTTAGAAAGAACTGGAAAAAATAGGTGTGTATTAACTAGAGAATGATTTAACAAATTATGTTGTATGAAAATCATAAAATATTGTATTATAAGGAATGAAAGGGACAAAGTCAGAGAAATCTGATATTTGTATGATCTGATGGAGGGTGAATTTAGAACCAGGATAATAATTTTACCAATGACTACAATACTGTAAAGAAAAACTAATACTATAGTTTTATGCACTATGATCTTTGTGATGACTCCATCACATTGATGACACATACACTACACACATCACAATATTGACTCCAGAAGACTTTTGAGAAATTGTGCTTCCCACATCATGGCACAGAAGTTCTGAACTAAAAGTGTATGTATGTGTGTGTGCATGTGTGCATACATGTGGGGTGTGTGTGTGTGTGTGTGTGTGTGTGTGTGTGTGTGTGTAAACAAAACCATACATTGACTTTGTCTGGAAATCCAGTGTCAATGTATGGTTTTGTTTTCCTTAACTAAACTTTGGCTATATTTATTTGTTGAAAGGAAGGATTTAGGGGCAGCTAGGTGGCTCAGTGGATTAAGAGTCAGGCCTAGAGACAGGAGGTCCTAGGTTCAAATCTGGCCTCAGACACTTCCCAGCTGTCTATGACCCCAGGTAAGTCACTCAATCTCTATTTTCTAGCCCTTACCACTCTTCTACCTTAGAATCATTGATTCTATCCAGAGCAAGGCTGAGGGACTTATGAGAAAGAAAACTAGCCACATTCAGAGGAAGAACTGTAGGAGGAGAAACACAGAAGAAAAACAACTACTTGAACACATGGCCTGATGGGGATATTATTGGGGATGTAGACACTAAACGATAACTCTAGTCCAACTATCAATAATATGGAATTAGGTCTTAATCAATGATACATGTAAAACCCAGTGGAATTGTGCATCGGTTAAGGGGGATTAGGGGGACTTGGGGGAAAGGGAAAGAACATGAAACTATGGGAAAATATTCAAAATAAAAATAAAAGAATCATTGATTGTAAGAAGGAATGTAAGGGTTTTAAAAAAAACAAAAGGAAGGATTTGGGACTTTGAGGGGAGTGGGATATTTCTAGACTATTTATAGTGATACCAAAAAAGGAAGAAAATAAATAGGTGTAAATGAAATAAATTTGAAATAAAAAGAAAAATAGCAAAAGAGAGTTCAGAAAAGGCAAGAAAAGTGGGGCAAAATTGAAGCCAAAATGTTAAAATTTAAATACATTTTTTAAAACAAGCTTTATGTAGTTGTTTTTCGTGTTTCATATGCAAAAAGGTTCAGGTTTGTTATTTGTCTTCTTCGTAATAATTAAAAGGAAAATTAAGTCAAATTTACTTCCCCAAGAATTAGTGAGGTCTTCATCAAAGGTCTTTAAGTGGTAGATGAATGATCCATTTATGGAAGATGCTACAAAGGGCTTTCTGGTTCAAATACAGGTTGAACTAGATCATTACCTATAATCTCATGATGCTATGACCCCTAAAGTCTCTTCCAGTTCTGGTATTCTGTGATTCTAAGAGACCCTGAGAAGTTTCAAATTTCCCTAATACACCAGGCTAGTTAATAGTAGTTTAGATTCTATGACCTGACTCCTAGTTCAATGTACTTTCTACTATTCAACAATGAGAGATTAATTTTGAGTTTGATCCACTAAGTTTCAAAGAAGAAAAGTAGAAGCAGTGCAACTTCCTGTTCTGGAGTTGGCACAGATACCTATACTGCTGAAAAAGAAACGTCTTTTCAAAGACTTCAGGACAAGTCCATGCAATGGTATTATACAACTCATTAAACTATTCTAATAATAAAAAAGCACAACACAGTGAGACTCATTTCCAAGCCATTCCAAAAAGGAAAACAAATTTTATAAACTTTAAGTTAAGGCGTGAAGGAAATCTGGCTTCTATCACACTTTTAACAATTGTTAAATATACTGTACCTAGGCCCAGATAGTCATTTGGGTATCACCTTACTCTAGTGTAAGGAAGTAATGTTGTTTCATCAAACATGTACACACAAGCGATATAAGACCCCTTGAGTCATGATGCCTATAAAAACTACTTGAAGTTTTAGGTTACTAGGAGCTTTTAATTAAATTCACTAAGCTTCTATGTTAATGTGCAGAAGAAAATTTACTGGCTACATCTGGCAGTGTAATTCCCCTTCCTGAAATGAACTAAAATTCCTGGTGTCCAGTCTCAGCATGCACTGGGTCTTGCTAAACCTCTTAGCAGAATTCTACAGCAGCTCTGTATACTTCAGAGGTCTCTAAGCACAAGACTGGGGCAAAAACCCTTCAGAGAGATTCCTGGGACAACATACCTATTGCAAAAAGTTAACCCATAACATCTCTTCCCCTTCTTCTTTGCAAAAAAAGGAGACTATGGTTGTAGAACACTACATACATCAAACCTTTTTTCAATGTGCCATTTAATTTTCTTGAATTGGTTTACTTTGCCCTCTTTTTCATTTGTTGTTATACTACAGGAAAGAGGTAGCTCTAAAGAGATTTATGGGAAATGTAATTAACATTAAAAACTCAAGATATCAATAAAAATTATTTTTTAATTCAAACTATAATCTCAGGGGGCAGCTGGGTAGCTCAGTAGAGTGAGAGTCGGGCCTAGAGACAGGAGGTCCTAGGTTCAAACCCGGCCTCAGCCACTTCCCAGCTGTGTGACCCTGGGCGGGTCACTTGACCCCCATTGCCCACCCTTGCCAATCTTCCACCTATGAGACAATACACCGAAGTACAAGGGTTTAAAAAAAAATACTGGGAGTGTGGGGGAAGGGATGATGCAGCTAGGTTGCTCAGTGGATAGGGAGCCAAGCCTGGAGATGGGAAATCCTGGATTCAAATCTAGTCTCAGACACTTCCTAGCTGAGTGACCCCGGGAAAGTTACTTACCACCCACTGCCTAGCCCTTAACACTCTTCTGCCTTATAACCAATACACAATATTAATTCTAAGACAAAAGGTAAGAGTTTAAAAAAAAAAAATCCCAGGGGATAGCTAGGTGGCTTAGTGGATAGAGAGCCAGGCCTGGAGGTGGGAAGTCCTGAATTCAAATTTGATCTTAGATACTTCATAACTGTTTGACCGTGGCTGGGCAAGTCACTTAACTCCAACTTCCCACTCTTCTGCTTTGAAACCAATATTTAGGATCAATTCTAAGACAGAAGGTAAGGGTTAAAAAACAAAACAAAACAATACTAGGTCCCTTTGCCCTCTTACTCATTATACTCACATATTAATTCTTCCATAACTATCAAAATAAGCTCTTTATCAAAGATCAGAACCTTCTGTTACCTTATGTAAGTTTTATTTGTGTTCTACTTTAAGGCAGCATGGGACAGTGGATAGAGCTGATCTTGAAGCCAGACAGACTGGGGTCAAGTCCCACCCCTGAGACACATACCAACTGAGTGACTTTTGGCAAGTCACCTAACCCCCTCAGTGCTCAATCAAGTTTATAAACTGCACAGAATATACCAGCCTGCATTGGTAAAAAGAGTTTCCTCCTCTGGGGAGTTCTTGTTAGGAATGAAATCATAGGTCAAGATTATGATAGAGAATAGAAAGGGAATAAAAACAAATGGGGAAAATGGAGCATTAGCCAGATTATTTCAGCTCATACAGGATAGCAAGAAGTAAAAACTGAATGAATTTTTCAAATTACAAAAACAAAGACAACTTTTAAAAAGCAGTAAATTTTAAGTATCTTGTTATGAGAAAAAGAGATAAAAATTTTAAAACATGAACAGTTCTATATTTATACTATCTTCAATATTCAGAGTACATTTCTTACTCTTCCCTGACTTTTTAAAACTAATTGACTATTTGAATATATGTGTTTCTCAAGAGATTTTTAATGTATATATTTCTCAAGGGGTCCCCTAAATTCAAAAATTTCTCTGAGTCAAAGCAGCATATGTTATTTTTTAAAAGACAATAACTTTGTATAAGATTTAAAACTCTTTTAAAACAAACTATTAGAAAGCCTGGCTCACTGATTTAATATAAAAAAACCAATGCATGATGGAAATGAAAACATTAAAATCTGCCAAAAACTTAGTTAGGTTTTAGGTTGCCAGAAAATTACTTAAGCTCCTCCTCAGGGAAAAAAGAATGAGATATGATTTTAAAAGAAGAAAAGAGTGAATCTCAAAAACAGGCAAAAACACAATAGCCACAGATAACTGATACAGCAGAAGAATAGCTACATTTGCTCAACAAAAACAGAGGGAATGCCCAAAAATCCCTTTTTAAAGATCAAAGAGATTTTTTTGATTGAAAAAATTAAATTATCCTTTGACCACTTAAACGACCTAGATTGTGTTTCAGAGTATTCATTTGAGTCTAATTAAACAAAAGTGCAACTGGTGTTGGTAGAATCTCTTCAACACAAAACTCAATTTTCTAAAATGCTTTTCTTCACTAAAGACTTAAAAACAGAAAGATCTGGTCTGACATTATGCTAAGCACATTAACAAAATATAAAAGCACAAGAGACAGTAATTATCTCTGTAATAAAGAAAGGGTGATGTCTACTAGGGGAATAGATATAAGTGAGGATGGAGCTGTATCTTTATATTCTCCCTAGGTGCTGGTGATGGGGAAACACCAACCCCAATCACCCTTGCTGAATGTTATAATTTCCCTTCTAGATAACAGTTGCCCAGGAAGGACTCCAAAGGGCCAGGTGGACGGGTAACCCTTTCAGGTCCCACCTGGGGTTGGATCAATTATTAATATTGGGCTCTGATTAGCCTTGGATCACGTTGTTCATCTCGTTTGCTCCCTCCCCAAGGATCCTGATATAATGACCACTCAGGAAGGTACTTATTAAATACTTTATCTATGATCTTAATTAGAGAAAGGATAATCAGGATATGGATTGGGGATTGGAGATCCTGTCAATCTAATATCTATAATCTATAATCACTCAGGACTGGAGACTATTGATTCAGTAAAACTGGAGCTATTATTCTTCACAACCCCCCTGGTTCAGCTTGGCCACTGCCAAACCAGAGAGTAGTCTGCTCTTTTGGTGCATCCGTGTTGAGGATTTCCTCTCAGCTTTATTATTATCCATTTGGTGATGTATTTGCCTTCACAGCCTTCAGGAAGTATTCAAAGCTTAACCCATCCTCTTCTTCTCAGACCTCCCTTCCTCCCTCTCACCCAGGGACCTAGAGACCTAAACAGCTAGGAAGAATCAGATGCCTAAAGATCTAGGGAGATTTAGAGAGAGACTCAATGACCAACGGTCAAAGACCCAAAGATCAGTGGTCAAAGACCCCAACCAGATGGCTGTTAGGGGTATTTATACTCTCAGGCCAACCGACTTTTGCCCCTAGCTCACAGCATCTGGGAACATTCCGATGTCTCCAACTGTCTCCCCTGTCAATCAAGGTGAGACCAACATTTCTCAGTGTTTGAATATAACATCTCTAAAATGAAAATAAAAGAAACATGCTGGAAAACAATATAATAAATATGCCAACTAAAGGCTTGAAGTGAAATACACTAAAAAGATCTACAAGCATAAGTATATATATATGGCAGCTATGTGACAGTGGATAGAATACTGGGCCTAGACTCAGACTTGAGTTCAAATCCAGCCTTAGATAATTAATAGCTGTTTTATCTTGAGCAAAATATTTAAATTCTGTTTGCCTCAGTTTCCTTAACTGTAAAATGGGGGTTATAATAGTACCTACTTCCCAGGATTGTTCTAAGGATCATCTGAGATAATATTTGTAAAGTATTTGGCACATAATAGGCACAACATAAGTACTAGTTATTAAGAACAAAGGTCAAAGGATATAAACATGGAATTTTCAAAGGAGAAAATACAAACTATTAATAACAATGCAAAAAAAACTGCTTAAATTTCCTAATAATCTGAGAAGTAATCATCATGGCCAAACCCATTCAAATAGCAAAAGTAAAACAAATAAATGCTATAATTCGTTTTGGGGAGGTTACAGGTACTTTTTTGATGACCTATATATAGACTGGTACAAACATTTGGGAGAACAATATGGTACTAACAATTAAGAAGCATTTTTTCAATTAGCAATAATCATGTTGTGGATATCTCACTGGCTATTGTGCTGCCACACAAAGCAAAGCCAAGAGTCATCTTTTGATCTAGCAATTCCATAGCCATGACTTTTTCCTTAAAATTAACAGAAAAATGGGTGTTGTCAATACAAATATTCATAGATACTTTCTAAGTGTTAAGTCCTCAACAAAAAGCTGGAAACAAACTATCCAACAAGCAGGGAATGACTGTATGAACTATGGTATGTAAAATTAATGAGGGAGAAGAGCTCATTAGCATATGAAGACATTCTTTCCAACAATACAGTCATAAAAATAATATGAAAAGACTTTTATAAAATAATTTAAAAGGAGAATCAGTAGAACTAGAATTGTATATACATGGGGGGTGGGGGTGGGAGGGGTGAATTGCTTGTTTGTTGGTCAAGGATCTGACAAGAAGATCAATGAGGAAATTCTCCCTACCAATACAGACTGGCAAAAGTTCTACTGGTAATCTTGGAGCCTCTTTGTCTTTGGAAAAATCACTTAACTAACCTCCCTAGTCCTCAGATCCCTCATTTATAAAATAAGGGTCTTATGATACCCTCTGTGTTTCCCTCTAGTACTATGATCTCATGATTCTCATGATTCTGCTAAGTGACTTGCCCAAGATCACACAACTAGTATATATCCAAGACACATCTTGATCCCTGACTTTCCTACCTCCAAGAATATTTCTCTTCACTGTGAAAAAGTACCTTTCATACAATTTATTTGGTTATACTTCATTAAATGTTTAAGTTTTATTCAAGTTTTTATTTACTATTTTGTATGTTTATTTATTTGTCTTTGCTGAAGTCTATAACTTACAAATCCAGAGAAGAGCAACTAAAATGAAGAGACCAAAATCCATGTCATTTAATAATTATCTGAAGGAATTAGGGACATTGCACCTGAGGAAGGTAGGTGGCACAGTGGAGTGAGGAAGTCTTAACACAGATCTGAAATCAGGAAGACTCAGCCTTCTGAGTCCAAATCTGCCCTCAAACACTTACTAGCTGTGTGACTGGGGACGTCACTTCACTGTCTTTGCCTCAATTTGCTCATCTGTAAAATGGGCCCAGGAAATGGTAAGCCACTCTGGTATCTTAGCCAAGAAAACCAAAATATAATCATAAAGAGTTGGATGCAACTGAAAATGACTAAACAACAAAAATTAATTTTGATATTGTCTAAGAATTGTCCCTTTGAAAGGGAGACAAATGTAAGAGATTTTATAAAGGCAATGACAGGAACTGATTGAATGGGGGAAGAGGGAGAGGAAAGGATAACACAAAGATTAGGGATTTGGGAGATTAGAAGAAAGTTTGATAAAAAGGTAAATTTCAAGAGAGTGTTTACCAAGGGGTTAAGATGGCGGCAGAGTAAAAAGTAACTGCTCTCCTAACACACACATATAGGACTCCTCATGAAGACATAAAAACAAATCCAGAGGAAAGAAGGGACCCCACAACAGGGCGCAGCATCGAAGGTACATGGAATCGGGGCATTTCCATGCTATACAGGGGTGAAACAGCTCTCACGAAAACACAAGCGGAGCAACCCCCTCCCCCACACCCCAAACCACCTACAACTCCAAAGCCAGCGCAGGAGTCAGAGCAAGTTTGGGGCACCCATTAAGTCACTGGTAGCTCATCAGGGCTTGTTTCTGAGAGCAGCAAGACTTAAGACCCCCCAAGAGGCTAAAGAACTCACGGACTCTGAACACAGACTCTGAGCCCAGGCACAGGCAAAGGGGCTGACACAGGCGTGGGCTAAGGTGCGGACTAAGGCGCGGACAAAGGGGCTGATTCTGAGTGCAGGGGCGGACCTTGAGTGGGGACCCAGTGCAGAGAGGTGCTTGACTGTGGAAGAAGCTCCCTGAGACTGTTAAAGGAGCTTCAGGCAGAAGAATGAGCAAGGAGACCACCAGGAGGCCTGTCCCAGAACAACTAGACCTGAGATCTCAGGAGTCTATAAAGAGCACAGACAGATCCTGGGCTCGAGCATAAAGCTAAGAGGGAACTCGGTTTACAATGGCAAGCCAGAATCATCAGGAAAACCAGAAGAGAAAGATGAAGAAGAAAAAACCTTTAACAGTTGACAACTATTACACAGAAAAAATCCAGACAACAGAGGAAACAGTAGAGGAGAACAAACAATCCAAACCTTCCCAAAACAATGAAAATGGGTCACAAGACCTTGAAGAGTTCAGATCTGAGATAATGAGAAAGATGGAAGAGATCTGGCAAGAAAATAACAGTTTAAAAGGCAGAATTTCACAATTGGAAAGTGAGTCAAGTAAATCAAAGATCAGAAATGACCAGATTGAAAAGGAAAACCAAAAGATTATAGCCAAAAACCAGTCTCTAAAGACTAGAATTGGGCAATTAGAAAAAGAGGCCCCCAAATCAAAAGAATTAATAAGCAAATTGGAGACCAAAATCAAACAGCTGGAAAACAGGTCAGACCAAACTGAAAAGGAAAATCAAAAGCTTATAGCAGAAAACCAGTCTCTAAAGACAAGAATTAGGCAAGTAGAAGCCAAAGATCTATCAAGACAGCAAGAGCAAATAAAACAAAGTCAAAAGACTGATAAAATAGAAGGAAACATGAAATATCTCAATGAGAAACTGACAGATCAAGAAAACAGGTCTAGAAGACACAATCTGAAAATCATTGGTCTTCCTGAAAAACCAGAAACTAATGGAAATTTGGACTCCATACTAAAAGAAATTATAAAGCAAAATTGCCCTGAAGTTCTACAACAGGAGGGCAATATAGACATTGAAAGGATCCAAAGATCACCCTCTACACTAGATCCAGAAAAGACAACCCCCAGGAATATAATAGCCAAATTCAAAAGCTTCCAAGTAAAAGAAAAAAATTTTACAAGAAGCCAGAAAGAGACAATTCAAATATCAAGGAGCACCAATCAGAATCACACAGGATCTGGCAGCCTCCACGCTAAAAGACCGCAAGGCTTGGAATATGATATTCAGAAAGGCAAGAGAACTGGGTTTACAACCAAGGATCACGTACCCATCAAAACTGACTATATTCTTCCAGGGGAAAGTTTGGGCATTCAACAAGATACAAAATTTCCAAGCATTTGCACAGAAAAGACCAGGACTAAATGGAAAGTTCGATATCCAACCACAAAAATCAAGGGAAATATGAAAAAGTAAATAAGAAACAGAAAGGAAAGTAAAAAAACTCATTTTTTTTTAAATTTCCCTCTTTAAGGTCTTCAATAAGATCTAATTATTGGAACTCCTATGTGGAGAAATGTTATGTATAATTCTATGTAGTGAACTCTGTTCACCATTATAGCATTCACTACTATAATAATTAGAATTATTCATAAGGAGAGGTTGGAATACTAAATGGTCTAAGATGATATGGGCGGAAGGGAAAGAGGGGAGTGAATAGTGGAGGACACCAAAAGAATCTTGAATGAATAAGAAAAATAGGATATTCTATTACACACAAAGAGGGCATGGGAAGGGGAAGGGATGAATGCTATTATAAGAAGGAGAGGAAGAGAGCATTAAGAGGTAATATTTAAACCTTACTCTCAGTGTAATTAACCCTGAGAGGGAAGAGTAGCTATATCCATTGGGATATAAAACTCTATCTAACCCTACTGCGAAAGTCAGAAGGGATAAATCAAGGGAAACATGGGAGTGGGGAGATCAAAAAAGGGAGGGGAGAAGAAGGGGGAGAGAATTTATCAGGCCTTAAAAATAAAAAGAGGGGAATAATAAGGGAGGGAGTAAAAAGGGAAGTAAATCAAGGGAGGGGACAAGGGTTACTGGCTTAAAGCAAACCACTGGTTTAAAAGGAAATAGTGTAAGAAGAAGGGATAGAATTAGGGGAGGACACCAAAATGTCGGTGAATGCACAACTGCTAATTATAACTCTGAATATGAATGGGATGAACTCACCCATTAAACAGAAGCAAATAGTAGAGTGGATTAGAAACCAAAATCCTACCATATATTGTCTGCGAGAAACACATATGATGCAGGTGGACATACACAAGTTTAAAATAAAGGGCTTCAGCAAAATCTTTTGGGCTTCAAATGAGGGAAAAAAAGGCAGGAGTGGCAATCATGATTTCTGATAAAGCCAAAGTAAAAACAGATATGATTAAAAAAGACAGGGAAGGTAATTAAATCCTCATAAAAGGCAGTATAGACAATGAGGAAATAACGTTGCTCAATATGTATGCACCAAATGGCATAGCATCCATATTTGTAAAGGAGAAACTGGTAGAGCTCAAGAAGGAAATAGATAGTAAAACCATACCAGTGGGAGATCTAAATATTCCTCTTTCAGATCTAGATAAATCAAACCAAAAAATAAATAAGAAAGAGGTAAGAGAGGTGAATGAAGTCCTAGAAAAATTAGATGTAATTGATATGTGGAGAAAAATAAATAGGGACAAAAAGGAATACACCTTCTTTTCAGCTGCACATGGTACATTCACAAAGATTGACCATGTAATAGGGCATAGAAAAAATGCAAACAAATGCAAAAGAGCAGAAATAATAAATGTAACTTTCTCAGATCATAATGCAATGAAAATAATAAGTAAGGGCACCTGGACAGGCAAATAAAAAACTAATTGGAAATTAAATAATATGATTCTCCAAAACCAGCTAGTCAAAGAAGAAATCATAGAAACAATCAACAATTTCATTGAAGAGAATGACAATGATGAGATATCCTACCAAACTCTGTGGGATGCAGCCAAGGCAGTACTCAGGGGGAAACTTGTATCCTTGAGTGCATATATTAACAAATTAGGGAGAGCAGAGATTAATGAATTGGGCATGCAACTCAAAAAATTAGAAAGCAAGCAAATTAATTAAAAATCCCCAGATGAAAACTAAATTAGAAATACTAAAAATCAAGGGAGAAATTAATAAAATCAAAAGCAAAAGAACTATTGAATTAATAAATAAGACTAAAAGCTGGTATTTTGAAAAAACAGATAAAATAGACAAAGTACTGCTCAATCTAATAAAAAAAAGGAAAGAAGAAAACCAAATTGACAGTATCAAAGATGAAAAGGGAGACCTCACCTCTAATGAAGGGGAAATTAAGGCAATCATTAAAAACTATTTTGCCCAATTATATGGCAATAAATATAGCAATCTAAGAGATATGGATGAATATTTACAAAAATGTAAATTGCCTAGATTAACAGCAGAAGAAATAGAATACCTAAATAATCCCATATCAGAAAAAGAAATTGAACAAGCCATCAAAGAACTCCCTAAGAAAAAATCGCCAGGGCCTGATGGATTCACAAGTGAATTCTATCACACATTCAAAGAGCAACTAATCCCAATACTATACAAATTAATTGATATAATAAGCAAAGATGGAGTCCTACCAAATTCCTTTTATGACACAAATATGGTACTGATTCCAAAGCCAGGTAGATCAAAAACAGAGAAAGAAAACTACAGACCAATCTCCCTAATGAACATACATGCAAAAATCCTAAATAGAATACTAGCAAAGAGACTCCAGCAAGTGATCAAGAGGATCATCCACCATGATCAGGTGGGATTTATACCTGGAATGCAAGGTTGGTTCAACATTAGGAAAACCATCCACATAATTGACCATATCAACAAGTAAACCAACAAAAACCACATGATTATCTCAATAGATGCTGAAAAAGCCTTTGACAAAATATAGCACCCATTCCTATTGAAAACACTGAAAAGTACAGGAATAGAAGGACCTTTCCTAAAATTAATAAACAGTATATACCTAAAACCATCAACAAGCATCATATGCAATGGGGATAAATTAGAAGCCTTTCCAAAAAGATCAGGAGTGAAACAAGGATGCCCATTATCTCCTCTATTATTTAACATTGTACTAGAAACACTAGCAGTAGCAATTAGAGAAGAAAAAGAAATTGAGGGTATTAAAATAGGCAACTAAGCTATCACTCTTTGCAGATGATATGATGGTCTACTTAAAAAATCCTAAAGAATCAACTAGGAAGCTGGTAGAAATAATCAACAACTTTAGCAAGGTTGCAGGATACAAAATAAATGCACATAAATCATCAGCATTTCTATATATTTCCAACACATCACACCAGTAAGAGGTAGAAAGAGAAACACCATTTAAAATCACCCTAGATAACATAAAATACTTAGGAATCTATCTACCAAAACAAAGACAGGAATTATACAAAACAACTACAAAACACTTTCCAAACAATTAAAACTAGATCTAAACAATTGGAAAAACATTGATTGCTCATGGGTAGGATGAGCTAACATAATAAAAATGACCATTCTACCCAAATTAATTTACCTATTTAGTGCCATACCTATCAAATTACCAAAAAACTTTTTCACTGAATTAGGAAAAACTATAACAAAGTTCATTTGGAATAACAAAAGATCAAGAATATCAAGGGAAATAATGAAAAAAAAATGTGAAGGAAGGGAGCCTAGCAGTACCAGATATTAAACTATACTTTAAAGCAGCAGTCATCAAAACAATATGGTGAATAGACTTGGGGTAAGTGACATCAGCAAGACAGTGTATGATAAACCCAAAGAGCCCAACTTTTGGGACATGAATCCACTATTTGACAAAAACTGCTGGGAAATTTGGAAAACAATATGGGAGAGATTAGGTTTAGATCAACATCTCACACCCTACACCAAGATAAATTCAGAATGGGTGAATGACTTGACTATAAAGAGGGAAACTATAAATAAGTTAAGTGAACACAGAATAGTATACTTGTCAGATCTCTGGGAAAGAAAAGATTTTAAAACCAAGCAAGAGTTAGAGAAAATTACAAAAGGTAAAATAAATTATTTTGATTATATAAAACTAAAAAGCTTTTGTACAAACCAAAACAATGTAGCCAAGATCAGAAGGAAAACAACAAATTGGGAAAAAATCTTTATAACATAAAACTCTGACAAGGGTCTAATTACTCAAATATACAAGGAGTTAAATCAATTGTATAAAAAATCAAGCCATTCCCCAAATGATAAATGGGCAAGAGACATGAATAGGCAATTTTCAGATAAAGAAATCAAAACTATCAATAAGCACATGAGAAAGTGTTCTAAATCTAATAATTAGAGAAATGCAAATCAAAACAACTCTGAGGTATCACCTCACACCTAGTAGAATAGCTAAAATGAAAGAAGGGGAGAGTAATGAATGTTGGAGGGGATGTGGCCAAATTGTAACATTAATTCATTGCTGGTGGAGTTGTGAACTGATCCAACCATTCTGGATGGTAATTTGGAACTATGCTCAAAGGGCTATAAAAGAATGCCTGCCCTTTGATCCAGCCATACCATTGTTGGGATTGTACCCCAAAGAGGTCACAGATAAACAGACTTCCACAAAAATATTTATAGCCACGCTTTTTGTGGTGGCAAAAAACTGGAAAATGAGGGCATGCCCTTCAATTGGGGAATGGCTGAACAAATTGTGGTATATGCTGGTGATGGAATACTCTTGTTCTAAAAGGAATAATAAACTGGAGGAATTCCATGTGAATTGGAAAGACCTCCAGGATCTGATGCAGAGGGAAAGGAGCAGAGCCAGAAATACACAGAGACTGATATACTGTGGTAAAATAGAATGTAATGGACTTCTGTACTAGCAGCAATGCAATGACCCAGGACTATTCTGAGGGATGTATGGTAAAGAACGCTACCCACATTCAGAGGAAGAACTGTAGGAGAGGAAACACAGAAGAAAAATCAACTGCTTGAATACATGGGTTGATGAGGACATGATTGAGGATCGAAAGCACCACACCAATGCAACTATCAACAATTTCGAAATAGGTCTTGATTAATGACACATGTTAAAACCAGTGGAAATGCATATCAGCCAGGGGAGGGGGGGAGGTCGAGGGGTGAAAGGGAAAGTAAGAGCATAATCATGTAACCATGTTAACTTTTCTAAAATATAAATATTAATAAATGTTTAAAAAAAGGGAGTAATAGGGAGTTGATTAGCATGAGAATACTCTTGTGCTAAAAGGAATAATAAACTGGAGGAATTCCATGTGAATTGGAAAGACCAATTGGAAAGACCAGCTGATACAAGCTCCCAGTGGAAAAAGCTAGGTAGAATGCTTCCTGAAAGACTTAAGACATATAATTAATGGTATGCTGATAAATTTTTAACAATTCACTGAGGGGAGGGAGAGAACTGTATGCATGACATCTTTTTAAGTATAATATGCATTACTAATATTTTCTTCATCACTTAAGTCTAGGCAATCCACAAAACAAAAAAATCAAGCCTTGATTTATAGCATTTACCAATTTCCAATGTGTAAATACTCGCAATGAAAAATTAGGCTCTGATACATTAGTAAGAGTTTATTACAATATACTCCTGCAAGTAATGGAAGATCCCTGTTCCTCAATCTTAAACACATGCAAACTTTCTCTAACTGGTTCTGTTTTGCTAATGAAGAGAAAGACAATTGACTGACTATGGAACCAGATCTGAGATGAATTCACGACACTAAGCAATCAAAGTGATTCTCTGGCTATGGCTGGTGTCTTAGCTAGAGGATGGGCTGCTATTGACCTCCAGGTTAGAGAAGGTTCTTAAATCCTCTCTCACCCAGCCAGCATGCAGCCCTGTTATTGTTCTAACCTGTTGTGTTCTTTCTTTCTTTTTTTTTAAGTTGAACAAGCACTGGAGATGGCTATCACCCTGTGAGCTTTGAAAAGTAAGTCACCTGAAGTTCAAAAACTCAAGTCCATTCTTTAATTTCTCAGAAGCTAGACAATGAGAAGCAAAATCCCAAGCAACCAACTTCACCCAGCCCAGTAGTAGAAGTGATATGGACACAATTTATATATCAACTACACCACAACTGAAAGTTAACTGAGTGGGAACACCACTATGAAGAATCTGCTTAAAGTCTGTCAACCTAGAAAAACAAAGAACCACTAAAAGTAGTCAGCAAAACCAAATCTTTAAACAGGAAAGAGACAGGTCCTTAATATCGGCCACCACACAGAGTCAAGCGCTAAATATCAGTAAAACACTGCAGGCTTTGGGGACAGTGTCTCCAAGAGAATCATCAGATATGTTAGATGATTCTTTAAAGAACAACAGAACATGGGGATTTTATATACTTTTTGGGAAACTAAAGACAGGGAAGTATGATTGATTGGCTTTACAATGGCTACAAGAAAATGAGGAGTCCAAGACAGGATTATTAGGGAGAGTCCAGCCAAGAGGTGGGCTTCCTAGGAGAGTACTTTGATACAATGGGAGAAACTACCAAGACAAAAAGGGTACTTAACATTTGATTATATCTAGTAGTCCCATCTAAACAAGATCATTAAGTACCTCAAGGTCTATTATTCAGTTCAAAACAAAGTCAGTCTGGGTCTCCCCACCAAGGCATTTTCCCAAGGGACAGGAGCAAACCTGGGGTTCCCAAAAACCCTGTTGACAAGCTTAAATCCAATCTCCCCAGTGACCAAGATGGTATGGTGGAGAAAATGTCCATTAGTATTTGTAGTTTAGGGTGTTGATGTGGAATCTGGAAGCCCCCAAACTTATAGCCCAGAAAGATTTAATGACCCCCAGTTTACTTAGCTTGAAGGTGAAAGAGCCAGGTTTGACCTTGTCACATGAGAGCTCCTCCCTGAGGAAAAGTCCAACTCCAACAGACTAACAATAGACCTTAAAGTAGTTTAAGAGGGGATGGCTAATCCCATCTGGTGTTAAGTATCTCTTTTGTCCCAAAGGTTTAGGTTTAGGCCAAGGTCCTTTACCTAGATGGTCCAGCCCTTGGCTGGATCTTTCCCTTTTGTGTCCATTGTAAAGCATCTGCCCCTCACTGTTATTCCTGTCTGGGACTCTTCATTTTCCTTTGTTAACATTGTAAAGTCAATCAATTGTCCCTCTCATCCTCAGTCCCCAGGTTCACTAAGAAAAGTATTTAAGTTTCCCAACTTTAATGGCTCTTTGGAGTTGTCAATCTAGTGCTGTTGGCTCTCCCAGGGGTCAGTGACCACAGCAACCAGAGTTCAATCCTCAGACTCTGTGTAGGCATGTGGCTTACAGGTCTGTGTGGAGACCTAACTCAGCACTTGCACCCCTTTCCTTAATTAAAGAGTGTTTTTCTGACTATTTAATAATCTCATGTTTTTTTTCCAGTCAACAAGAGGGAAGGAGTAAGAGAAATATTTATTCTTATTATTCTATTAATGAAGTAAATATCTCTTTGTAAAATATGTTTGATGTTAAATGCTTACACGAAACTGGGACAATAATCATTGGTGGCTAATGGTGAAAGACTACATCTGTGGAAAATTAATATTAAATTGTGATATTATTGTGAAATCATTTTCTCCTTAAGCTTCCCAAGGTCAGGCTGAAAGAATCTGCTGCCAAACTTGAAGCTCCTAAGCCCCTGCTCCCACCCCACCCCCAATCAAACTGGGTTGAACTCTCCCTTCTTTTGTCAAAAATCATAAAAAGCTAAAAGGGTTAAGAGTAGAACTGGCTAGCCCTGGCTAACTATAACTCATATGAAAGATTAAAACTAATCAGCCATGTTGAACTTTGACCCATTTTGTTGGTCCTGCCAAATGGCTGATAAAAGAATGTGCTGGCATATTCCTGGTCCCAGAAAGGACTCACTCCTGTTGTGATGAAGCAATGAGGGAGGAGTTGAGGTCTTTAAGACTACCTCCTCAGTGGCTATTTACCAGTCAGAAATGTCTTGGGATGTCCAGGGGAGGGGAGGGGGGTGAGCTCACAAGTAGTATATATAGACTTGTGCCAGATGAGTTGGAGGGTCTTTTGGTTGTTGAATCATCTGACCACATTAGGAAGTCTTGACTGATCAATTAATAAAATATTTTAAAATTAAGAAACACTGCCTCTTGATCATTTTAATCATCACACAACGGAAAAGAAGCTCCTGTCTCTCAGGGGTATCTCTAGGACACTGAAGGGAAGTTGGCCTCCCAGAAGAGTAAAGTAAAGCAGGACCTTCTTATAAAAAGAAAAAAGAAGGAATTCTGTTTTGAATATGCTAAGTTTGAAGTAATAACAATAATAATTATAACTAGCATTTACATGGTGCTTTAAGATTATAAAGCACTTTTTAAATATTTCATCTGGGCTATAAGATATTTAATTTAAAATATTCAATAAGCAGATAATGATCTGTGACTGAGGTTGAGGAGAGAAACTAGATGTGGATTTATAAAGCTGTGAGTCATTTATATAGAGATGATAATTAAGCTAATCAGATCACAAATAAGGAATTTAGGTGGAAAAGGGAAAGAAAACTCAGAATGGTCTTGAATACACCCATAGTTAGGGGGATATAAATGATGAGCCAGCAAAGAAGACAGAAAGAATAATCAGACAAGAAGAAGGTGAGCCAGGAGAAAGTAGTGCCAAACATGCATAGAAAAGATACAAGAAGATAAGTCCACACAGTCAAATGCTGCAAAGAAGCCAAGGTCTAAGAATGACCATGAGATTTGACTATTATAAAATTATTGGTAACTTTGGAGAGAGCAGTTTCATATGAGGTTAGAAGCCAGATTGTAAAGTCTTGAGAAGTGATGTGGAGAAAAGGAAATAGAAGCAAGGAGTGCTGACAATTTTTACTAGAAGTTTGAGTGAAGAACAAAGAAAATATCTAAAATGACAGCTTAAAGGAATGGTCAGCCTAATAAGCATTTTTAAGGATAGAAGAGATGTAAACAAGTTTAAAGGAAGAAGGGAAAGAACTAGTAGGCAGGAAGAAATTAAGGATTAGGGAGAAAAATGATCTACTGAAGATTATAGAATGGGATATAATTAGTGGAAGAGACTAGTCCTAGCAAAGAGAATGACTACATGTTATGGAAGACTTCCTAACAGAGCTGTCCAAAAGTGGAACAGTAAGCCTCAAGACATATTAGGTTCCCTTCCATAAGAAGACCTTTAAACAGTGTGTGACCATCTTATAGTGGGGATTCCTTTCACGTACAACCTAGACTACATATCACCAATGATGTGATATCCCTTTGTATTAGCAAAACCTGGTTGCATAAATCAGTAATTCCACAATTTTTCAATACCCCCATGATAAAATTAAACAAAGTCTTGTGACTTAAATTCATAAATGGTTCTCTCTTACTATGTTCTTTTTGAGCTTGTATCAATTCCCTATTAAGTATTTTTGTTCTGTCCTTTCAAGTATTAATTAATAATTAAGATTATCCTTAATCACTCCCTTTGAAGGTAAAAATAAGAAAAATAAAAGATGAGGAACTCTGTCTTCTCTCTGTGGTTAGTTATCATCATATTATACTTAACCAAAGGTCTTATTCTTTCTCTGATCTTTCCCCCCACCACCATAATTTTAAAACTCTTATCATCCAGAGCTTTCCTAACCAAGTTCAGTTGATTCAAATAGCACTGACTTACTGCGGTCCACAATTAAATGTGTTACATTTATTTGTATTCATTATCCATTATCTACCTTTGTGGTACCTGTACTGCAAGTCTTTCTAAAAAGCAATTTTGTCAATAAGTTCTTTGTGTATGTATGTACATAGGTCTCCTTAAACAACTCCCCTTTTCATCCTCATAGTTTCTCTGTTTGGGGGTTTTTATTGTTGAGGGTTTCCCATGCATCTTGGGATGATTTTCCCTGGAAAATTTTAGGTCATAAGATATCCCAGAGAAAGTTTCGTATGATGTAATAAACACTGGATTTGCAATCAGAAGATATGGGTTTAAATCCCAACTCTATCATTTATTACCTATATGACCTTGAAAAGGAACCTCTCTGGGGCATCTGTTAAATAAGAGAGTTGTACTAAATGTTCTCTAAGATGGCTTCCAGCTCTAAATATATCCAGTCTTGCTCTGAACCCTTTAAAATCTACTCATCCAATGTAGACTCTAAATGATCACTCTATTGCAAATATTAATAATATGGAAATAGGTTTGGATCAAAGATACATGTAAAACTCAGTTGAATTGCTTGTTGGCTATGGAAGGGGAGAGGGAGAAATATTTTAAATTAATTAATCAAATAAATGGATTTTTAAAGAGAAATCTACTCATCCAAAATGCTGGGTGAAATGTTAGACTATGTCCCATTTTACTTTCTACCTCTCTAATCACATTTCTAGATAGTTGTTTTCCCATAATGTTCTCACCATTTCTGTGCCAATAATAATAATAACAATAACATCAACAATACCACCAAGAACTAAAACATACAACACAATTTATATACATGATCTCATCTGCCCAAAATCCTGCAAGAGAAGTTCTATCATTAATTCCTCTATTTTATAAATGAGGAAATGAAGACTTGGGCTGAGTGATTTGCCCATGGCCACAGAACTGGTTTCCGTCTCCTTCCAAGTTAGGTCTATTTTTCAGACCATCTTCAAGATTTGGTTGGCTTAAAATACTAAAGGCTGAGGCTGCTGCCATCACTTCCTGATTGCCTGAGTATAGAGCCACAAGGAGTTCCAGTGGCCCTCTCTGAAGCCTGGCTATTAAAAAATGATAGTCAACTCATTTGAGGAAGCTTTACTCAGATGAATCAATTCAAAATGTTCTCAATGCCTATTTTTGTTGACTATCCCTCTCCTATTACAGCTAAGTAAAATTCTTTTTGTTAACTATTACATAGCATATGAGTATCTAATTTTTTTTCCAGTACTAAACTTAAACTACCATATAGGTCTGACCCATTGTGGCAAGCCCTGGTTGGCCCAGAACAGTATCAAAGATAGGACTCAAAAATGTTTCCACCTCTAAAACAGTGACTAGTTTCTCTTTCTTGGTAATTATTAAGATACAGAATATGAATTCCCCCTATTGATGACTCCATCTTTTGAAAGGTGAAATTTTTAAGGCAAGTCAGGAATTATGAGCTAAAGAAATTAAATTTGAAGTATTAGGATTTCTAATTCACTTTGCCTTGTTATCCATACTGTATCCTTTTGTGTATCAACGAGATGACTGGGCAATGAGGACATAGTACTTAGAGAATGTGCAAATTTGCTCTTCCTTTTAGGTTATACAGAGGATATTCTCTTGTTCCAATCCAACCCATGGGAATTTACTGATTCTACATCTAGCCATGGGTGACTAGGAGGCTAGTTTGATGAACTGGGGAAGTTTTCTGATCCAGTAAGAGGTCAGAACACTAATCACTCAAGAAACATGAAGTCAGAGCTGAGTCCAGTGAGAAGCTGGCACAACAAAGAAAGAGTCTGATGACCTACTTGATCCTTCCCATCAGTAGATTTACCCCATCAACCAAGGCACCACATCACACAAGAAGCTAGCCCAGCAATGAAAGGGAACAACTAATTATGATACCCTGAAGTCATTGTAGGGTAGAAAAGAAAAAAGGACTCTGTAGACCATGAATTTTGATATATGTGTCAAAGAGCCTCATTTGGTCCTACTTGTGTGCTCTAAATCTGAACTGTTCTTGCCAGGAACAATGTGTGTGCAGAAGAGAGTGTGCATCTATGACTTGAGGAATGTTTCTGTAATTTCTATACCTGTGCTACTTTTTGTAAAAGCTAATTGATGTCAACTGGCTGACAAATGGGAAGCTCATAAATGACAGGCCCAGAAATTCCTAGAACTCTGAAGAGAGCAAGTCACCCTCTAGGACCCAAAGTGTGAAATGAATGAAAGGCAGGTGATTATGCCCAACATGTTTAATTTTGTTTGCTGGATTAAATTTTTTTTCTCCTATAAGTTTCTAGACATAGCTAAAGCTATTTTTCTTCCTCTATTGTAACTAGCTATTGTAACTATATTAATATTCATAAACAGTTTCCAGATGTTCCCTTCCTTTTCAGTTTAAAACCCTCTTGGTTAGATTTGTAAGTCTTTGGAGGGAGGGAGGAATGGGAAAACCTCACTTGGTGAGATTATTTAAATATTTCCATGTTTAAAGATATAGTTTTAAAATCAAAATATCAATTTCTGGCACCATTTTCTTAATCAGAAGTTGTTTACTCCCTATGAAATTGTGACACTTAATTTCAGTGGGGGTAGTCTAAGAAATAAAAAATTAAATTACTGCCAAAAAACACATGGGATGGAACCAAGCCTGGAGACAGGAAATCTTGGGTTCAGGTGACCCTCAGACACTTCCTAGCTGGGTGACCCTGGGCAAATCCCTTAACCCCATCCTTGTCCAACCTTTATCACTCTTCTGCCTTGGAACCAATAATACTGATTCTAAAAGAAAAATATTTTGGAAAAAAAAGCAAAAAACCTCCAGGGATGGTTTTGTCACACCTAAATATGCTTGAGATTCCCTATGCACTGTGCTAGTTTATTGTTTTGAAATGTATTTGATTTACAATAGTAACTATAACTTATAAACGCCTTTGTGAAGATGATAATGCTATTGCATTACAATACAGGTGTGCTATGCCTTAAGAAATCTCTGTACCCTAAAATTCAAACTTACAAAACTGATACATCAAGGAGTAATTATTTACATGGCAATAGAATTTGCCCTAAGTTCCTTTAAATTTACCCTAATAATTGTTTAATTTACAAAATTCAAATTATATTTAATTTTTCAGGACATATCACATACACATACACTCTTTAAAGATTCAATCTATTTTGCATAGCACTATTATGTAAAATTTTATCAGAACCAAAGAAAAAATGCCATCCAAGCCCTTGCAAAGTTTCCATTCAAAAACTAATCAATTAGTAAATAAATCAATCAATAAGCACTTACTAAGTGCTAACTATGTACTAGACAGTTGTAACAGGGGGGAAAGACTTCCCATATAAGGCAGGAGTATAACTCGGGCTTAAAGGAAGCCAAGGAAACTTACAAGGAACAAATGAGGAAGAATATTACAGGCATGGGGGACAGCCAGCAAAAATGCTTAATGTCAGGAAGTAGAGTGTCTTGGAGGAGCAGCCAGGATGAGAGTGTCTCTGGACGGCTGTAAGGCGTAGGAGGCCAGAATAAGGTGCTTTTGTCAAATACCACCAAGCAGCTAGAATAAAAAAGTTTTCATATGCCTTTTTTTTAATGAAAAAGACAAACTAATTTTCAGTTAGTAGTTGGTGTTTCCACTTCTTTAATGTGAGAAAATATTAAATACAAGAATTTTTCATTATTTTTCTCAACAGTTTTAAACATTTTATGAGCATGGGTATTTCAAAAGGAACAGTTGGGCAATAACGCATATTCTCGAAAGACACATTACAAAGTACAAAGATGGCAACAAAACAGAAACTGGTTGTAATTACTGTGTTAGTTAAAATCACCTGGGGTTCTATTTGGAAGGATTGAACCTCAATATAGTGTTTGACAAACTTCTGTGGACCTGTGGGGGTCCTTAAAACTACATTTCCCGTGGTCCAACGGGTTTCATGGGTTTCCTGTTTTGGATGACGTATTCAAGGTGAGGGACTGTTTGAAATTAGGGGGAAGTGACTTGGAACTTCCTCTTTAGTTACGGGAGCTGGAGGAGAGAGGAAGGTAAATGGCTGAGGTGAGGTTGGAATAGGTTTTTCTTACAGGCGTGTGGTCAGTTTATCTCTAACAGCATGGCTTTTATTAAAATACTATCCTTCCTTTTGATCTCGGCCCTCATCATTTTTAATCATAACATTACATATTGGCAAAATATGTTTAGGGTTTAAAAATAGGCATTTGCAACTAAAACAAAACTGTGCCTTCCAAGAACATGTTCTAATAGTAATGTCCAAAAGTTTCTTGAATCTACTCCGTTTCTCACACTCTATTATACAATATTTTTTCCCTTTTACTAGGAAAATTTTATACAACAGAGTAAAGGAGGTAAAACAGAAAAAGAAAAGAAAGGTTCAAATACTTGATCACTACAGAAATACCAACATCTACATCTCATTCTTTTAGTTATCTGAAATGGTAAAAATTCTGACCTTGACTTCTCAAAAACTGAGTTCTAGGTGGCTCTGTTTTTCTTTTTCTTTCTGAAAATTTACATTTAATTAATTAATTTAGAATATTTTTCTATGGTTACATGATTCATGTTTTTTCCCTCCCCTCCTTCCACTCCCCCTCCTGTAGCCAATGAGTAATTCCACTGGGTTTTACATGTGTCATTGATCAAGACCTATTTCCATATTATTAATATTTGCATTACAGTGATCACTTAGAGTCTACATCCGCATTCATCCCTATCGTGGGTGGTTCTTTCTATGCAGATTATCCTGGGTTGATCATGTAATTTGAAGTCAGTTGCAAAAACGCTTTCTGAAGGGTAAAACCTTTATAAAACTATGAAAAATATTTTCATTCCAACCATACTGGAAGAGCTTATGAACATCTCAACAAAAAAAGGAAAATCCTAGTGGTTTGTGCAGAGGACTGGCAATCAAAAACAAAACTCCCAATTTTGGCTCTTAAAAGGTAAATGTTGCTAATGAGTTTAAAGCAGGTAAAGAAAAACATGAAAAAGATAATATGCCTTCTATGATTACCATTAGATATCTGTACGGGCCTTTTTATTTGCAAAAACTTTCACTGTGATCTTAAAAAGGTATCATTCCCAATTACAGCTACCTCTCCTTTTTTAAGAGTTACAAACAAAAAGTCTTACTGCTTAAGCAGTACCATGAAGACTAAACATAAATGCATATATTTCTAAATGTAAGTTTATAAATTCTTCCTGGCCTAATCAAACACAATGTGTGACCCAGCTATATGGCAAAAACAAAGCATAAATGATGGATATAAAGAACTTCTCAAAAATTCCTATGATTGGCATTGTTTTCAGAAGACCAAAATGCCTGGGGCCATCAAACCCAACCTGACACGGTCACAGGTGGGACCTGGAGGAAGTGCATGGAAGCCTCAGGAAGAATGGAAACCTCTCACTCAGATACCCCTGTGTGACTCTTCTCTTACTAACACTCCTTATTATTGGAATTATTGTGATCAATATCCCTACTCAGCCCCAGGGAAAATCAGAAGAACAGTAAAGACTGTTACTAGAACCCTCACAGGCCCCCTACAGACTCTTGGGAAATTCCCCTAGAAGTCACTTCACAACAAACCAGCAAATAGTGAGTTAATGTTAAAGATTTTAGAACCCTAACTTAGATCTGTCACTTCCATACACAGGTGCTTGCAAAAACAGGCCAGAACAGTCTCCAAGTTCCATCCCTCACCCCACCCCCCATCCCTGATTCAGTATGGTATGTTAACATAAAAGAACAATGGATGATAAATAGAGAAATTGTCTCCCATGAAAAGGCTTGTAAATTCCCAGCACTGTAGCCCAAGAGATATGTCAAAAACAACTTGAAAAATATTGAAAGTTACTAGTGAATGAAAAGTTATAGCAAAGTTAATGTATGACTTAATACATTGTCTCTAAGAAAAGATGTATGATGAGAATGGATGAGAATGGATTTCCATGCCATCAGTATGTGTGATTTCAAAGCATATAAAAATAAACCTTACTCAAGGCAGAGCAAAGCATATTCATGATGCCTGCCTGGCTAAAGTTCAAACTGTCTCTCTTTCATCTTAAAATGCCCATGCTGTCCCATGGACCTGTGGGAGTTATACTACCGCACCAAATAAAAATTTTGTTATTTTTTCTTTTCTCATATCAATTTAGTGTCAATTTGACTCTAGCGGTGTCAATTTAAACAGTTTTCTCTGATACTGTGTATCATTCATTATTACCAACACTACCACCACCAAACAACACAGGCTTAGACTCATTCAAATTCAAAGGTCCTTCCAGCTTCCTGGATTTTACTCCTAACAAAAGTTCCTTGAACTGTAAATGGAACTTTTGCTCCATGACCTAGGGATGGGGTTACCTGGAGTCTACCCATGTGCTCTTCTCATCACCAGCAGCAAGACACTGACAAGAGAGAGACCTTGAGTTCTTGCCCCTTGTTCTGCTCTGAACTTTCCACTGCTACCATAGAGACTTTGGGCAATAAATCTGATAATCTAGGGGATTTTGGACTGCCTGTCTAGGAATCCTCTACAATATGGGAGTAGGAAAAGTCATTAATAAAAGTTATATAGAGGGGGCTACTGGGTGGCTCAGTGGATTAAGAGTCAGGCCCAGAGACAGGAGATCCTACGTTCAAATCTGCCCTCAGACACTTCCTAGTTGTGTGACCCTGAACAAGTCACTTAACCACCATTTCCTAGCCCTTATCACTCTTCTGTCTTAGAACCAATTCCCAGTATTGATTCTAAGATGGCAGGTAAGGGTTTAAAAAAAAGTTATATTAAAAAAACTAATGAAAATTCATTCATGAAATCACCAATTTTCACAGGAAAATCCCCAAATTTAAATGGTATCATTCTAAAGAAATTTGCCCCCAAAGTCACTAAATTGTGCACACGCTACAGATGGATGACTGAGGACAAGAAATGATGACTAAGGAGTCTATCAGTTAATCCAAAAATATTTAAACACTTAGAATGTGCCAGGTACTGTGTTCAGCACTGGAGATGAAAAAAGAAAAAACTGCTGTCCCTGACTTTTATTTCTTTTTTTTTTTTTTAAACTAATCCTTTCCTTACATCTTTAGAATCAATCCTATATATTGGTTCTAAGGCAGAATAGGAATAAGGCTAGGCAATGGGAATTAAGTGACTTGCCCAGGTCACACAATTAGGAAGTATCTGAGGCCAGATTTGAACTCAAGACCTCCTATTTCTTGGCCTGGCTCTCAATCCATTAAACCACCTAGCTGCTCCCAGACCTTTCAAAGAATTTACATTCTAATGGTGGAGATAACAACTATGTAAATACAAGATATGCACAGTATCAATAGTCAATAAACATTTATTAAGCACCTATTATACACACACACACACACACACACACACACACACACACACCAGGCACCCTGCTAAACACTGTAGAAACAAATAAAGAAAAAGAAAAAGTTCTTTCTAGAAACCCTCAAACCTGCCAAAGTAAATGTAGGATGGGGTAAGCAAGTCATCACAAAGAACTAGACTAGGGGAGGAAGAAAGGTCTCAGAAAACATATATTATAGTTTGTTACTGTGTTACTATATTATGGTAAATGTTTGCATTTTGAATTTTTATAATTGTAATGTGTTGACTTGCAGTTTGGCAAGGATCTTCCTTAATTTCTTTTTTCTTTTTCTTGAAATTCTCTTTCTGTCCTTAGCATAGTTTAGCTTAAAATAGGTCTAGAATAGTGATAGAATAGGATGAGATTAAGATAAAGACTATATCTGGGGAACAGAAATAATGGTTTAGGTATAGATTAAGATAACATGTTTTAGTAAGATCCATTTTGGAAAGACAAGCTCTCAAAAGGATCTCAAGTGGGAAATATTGGGATTAATTCAATATTGGGGCTAATTAGGATCTGGGTAAATAGGAATAGGCTAAGAATAGTGCAGTTTTACCTTAAACTCTGACTGGAATCTTGGGGAGAATTCCTGTGGAGAATTCTGAGGAGCCTTAGAGACTGTTGGCACTCTTGGAGTGAGGTTTTACTCTGAGAGGCTGATTGGATCTTGCTCTCTGGAAAACTGGAAAACTGAGTGGCAGTTGAAAGGTTAGAGTTTGGGGAATAAGTTTGTAAAAGAAAACCAACTGTAAAGAGAAAGAAAGACTGTTTTCCTCTGTGTGACTGCAGAAAGGAGCAGGCCAACTGAAGCCTACCAGGCCAACTGAAGCTTAACTAGGCCTGAAATTGCTGACAGTTGGAAGGGTGAGCTGGAAAGAATAAAAGGAGACACTAACTGTAAACTATATATATGGAGATTATTAATTAGTGTAAGTTATTTAGAGTAGATACTGGGGATTAGTGTTAGATTAAGGATTTGTAAGGAGGCTCTAGTTTCTCAAGCAGGAAGAAACAGCAGTGTGGGAAAAGTTAGTTTCCTTTTAGAATTACGGACTTTTAGAATTCCTCAATCCTTCATTCACCTTTCCTTCCCTTCATAGTTTTCACTCAGCCATCTCTGAGTAGGCCCAAACTGTTACCAGAAAGCCTCAGCTCAAACCAGCTGGTAGCCAACTGGCTTTCAGACAACAAGAACAACTAAAGTTAAGAAAAGATACTGTATCCCAATTTCCACCCAACAGTATCTATATCTATATCTATATCTATATCTATATCTATATCTATATCTATATCTATATCTGCTAAACACCGGAGAAACAAATATAGAAAAAGAAAAAGTTCTTTCTAGAAACCCTCAAACCTGCCAAAGTAAATGTAGGATGGGGTAAGCAAGCCATTACAAAGAACTAGACTAGGGGAGGAGGAAAGGTCTCACACAACTCCCTAGGTTCCATCTATATAATCTGACCTTTATAAACAACTTTGCATATTTCTCTGGTGACTTTTCAATAACACCAATAAAGTAGACTGGATGGTTCTGAAGATAGATTGAAATCAAAGGAATCTGTTAGGGGCATACTGCCAAAAAAGACAGAACAAAAATAGGCTTAACACTGATAGAAATCTATTTTTCTTATTCCCTAAGGGAAGGGAACTGTTCAGGCATGCTTCCAAATTAATGGCCCATCTTCAGAAAGAAAGAAATTCCAGTCAGTGAAAACATTTGAGAGACTGTTCAAAGCACTTTAGATTTAAATCATATGCCTCAGCACTTTTACTCCCTATAGCTAAAGCCAAGATGAATTTATTTATATTAGCAAATAAACCATCAACGGGTAATCATTACAAAGAAAAAGTCAGTTTAAAAAGTTTTTAAGAAAATGAAGTCATGTATTTGTATGCTTTGTAAAAGTATTTCTTGAGCCAAAAATTAGAGGGATGCTATAAATTCGAAACACTGAAGCAACATAAGCCCTAATCATTAAGAATAAATGATTATTTTTAAAATAAATGGACAAGAAGACTTCTTGCTAAGATGGCTGCTTAAATGGAAGAGATAGCCTAATTCCGAGCCCCGCCAAAAGATAGTACTAGACTGAACAAAAGTTAATAAATCCAATAAGAAACTACAGAAAGTTACTTTATTCACCCCCCAAACCATAAAAAAAAAGCCATCCAGAAGCTCACAGACAATAGAAAATATGTTCTACCATAATTATTATTAGAACAGACAAACAAGATGGAAGTCTCCTAGAGTGACTTAAAAAACCAAGAAGGGTAGCAGATTCTCACAACTTTCAAGACTTTGCATCCATAAATGGAAGATCAAAGGACTCTGATGACAAAGTCCCTTCAGAGTCAGAATCTCAAAGTGGAGAACTTAGAAGAGACTGGCAACAGTAGTGCCCAGTAAACATCAGACTTAGATACTCCAGGCAAATGAGCTCCAGAGTAGAAGAAACCATTAAGTACTCCAAAGATCCAGTACTCTGATTCTCCACAGTCTGGGAGGATCTAAAACCTGAATTCTCAGTATAGATAAATACATCCCAGGAGACAGAAGTCAATGCAGTAACCCAGGTGGCACAGCAAAAGGCCAAAGAGAAGCAAACACTTTATTTAAATATTTCCTGTTGATCAAATTCTCTGTCTTTTACCACTGTCATTCTCTTTGTAAGGAAAAAAATCTCTGCATCTTTTTTTTCTAATCAAGGCATAGTATTCAAGATGTCAAGGGAACAAATGCAAATATACAAAAACAAGAGCGATTCACCAACACAACAGACAATTTTCAAAAGTGAGCAACCAAGGAATAAGCAATCATGTGAAAAAAATGGTCTAAAGCACTACAGACAATAAGAGAAATGCAAATTAAAACAATTCTAAGGTTTTATATCATACCCAACAGATTTGGCAAATATAAACAAAATTGTTTGAGGAGATTTGGGAGGATAACTGAATAGCAAAGTGAAGGACCCAAGATACTGAAAGAAAAATATGTATTTTCAAATATGGACACAATGTGAATTTGTTTCACTTGACTATGTTTATTTGTTGTTTTGGGGGGAAAGAGGAAAGATAGTAAAAGTAACGACAAAGGGGCAGCTAACTAGCACAGTAGATATAATGCCAGACCTAGTGACCAGAGGTCATTGGTTTAAATCTTGCCTTAGACACTTCCTAGCTATATAACTCTAGGCAAGTCATTTAACCCCCACTGCCTAGTCCTTACTGCTCTTCAGCCTTGGAACGAATACTTAGTATAGGTTCTAAGACAGAAAGCAAAGGTTTAAAAAAAAGGTAAAGTAATGTTGAATTTATTATATACTTATTTTTATTATATATTTTAATAATAGCAATCTATGGAAGAAAGATTCCAGATTTCACAAACAATACTTTTATGTCCTACTGCAGTAGAGTAGAAATAAATGTTGTTAGGTTTTTGGTATTGTTAATTTTAAAAACCCTTTAAAATAAAAATTAAATTAAAAGGACAAGAATGAACTTATGTGATATATAATAATGTGGAATGAGTACTGACTGAGTAATAACATCTATGTTTGAATACTAACTCTGTCACTTAGCACCTCTTTTTTTTGTGTAGACTTGTGATTTCATTTAGTCAATAAGTATTTATTAAACATCTGTTAAGTGCCAGATAAAGTGCTAGAGATAGAAAGACAAAACTAGGGAGAGAGGTCCAAAGGACATTTCCTTCTATCAAACCAGATCTACAACTACTAAGTTACATATAATCTTTTCTTTTTTTCTTTTTAAATCCCTAACTTCTGTCTTAGAATCAATACTTAATATTGATTCCAAGGCAGAAGAGTGGTAAAGGCTGGCAATGGGGGTTAAGTGACTTTCCCAGCAAGGAAGTGTCTGAAGCCACATTTGAACCCAGGACCTCCCATCTCCAAGCTGGCTCTTTATCCACTGTACTACTTACCTGTCCCAGTTCTGAACAGATTAAGTTAGGACCTAGACTTATTTGAATTTTAAAAGCCAATACATAACGGAGGCAGAATTTCAAATTAGGTCTTTCAGTATAAAGATCAGCTCTCTATCCATTCCTTCCTACGAAATATACTCACAACTGGCATGATCTTGCACTACTAATCTTTGGCCCTTAGTCTGCCTATCTGTAAATATTCTAGGCATAACCATATGAGCCTCTGAACAATATTGCAAGCTAACTTTCACTTTAAAAAAATACTGTAGGGACAAAGTACCTTTGAAAATGAAAAAAAAATTGAGGTCAGCATCCTTATTTTTTATTAATATATTATTAATATTAATATTTTTATTAATATTATAAGGCAAGAATTAGGCTACAATTTTTCATACAACTCAAAAGCAACATTTTGCTTATCATGAATCAATTAGAAGAGCTACCAGATTAATTCTAAAGCTATGTCACAACTTGTACCTTAATTCGTTTTCCATTTAAGTTCCTATTAAAGAGTCAGATTTACAGTAGCCTCAATCATCCAAATGAAATCTGATGCCATTAAAAAGACTGATGGGAAATGAAATGTCTCAAAATGAAAACCAAGGGAGCTTTTTGTAAAATTAAGCTTACTGATTTAACAAATCTGGTTGCCTCCTTTCTCCTTAAGTTACAACAGATTAAAAGAAGAGAAGTAAGAAATAGACATAAACAAGCTGAAATGCTGAGAAGTAATAGTTATCATCAAGGTAACAAATAGTAAACACAATAGAATCAACACCCATAAAATCTTAGAGACATTTAATTAGGGGCAGGAAAATAGCCATATATGTCCTTAATATCATCTGAATCACTTACTATATTATGGCAGAGAATTAGAAATGTTACATAATAATTACATAATTGTTTAATAATGACACCAATACAACAAGAGAAAATGAAACTGGATAAGGTGTGTTCTGTTTTAAAAGGTAGGGGAAAAGAATACATTTCATTACCTTTTTTAAATAAACCTTCACCTTCTGTCTTAAAATCAATGCTGTGGTTTGAACACATAGGTTGATGGGGATAATATTGGGGATAAAGACACTAAACGATAACTCTAACCCAGTGATTTCCCAAAGTGGGCACTACCGCCCCCTGGAGGGTACTGCAGCGATCCAGGAGAATGGTAATGGCCACAGGTGCATTTATCTTTCCTATTAATTGCTATTAAAATTTTAAGAAAATTAATTTCCAGGGGACTAAGTAATATTTTTTCTGGAAAGGGGGTAGTAGGCCAAAAAAGTTTGAGAACCACTGCTCTAGCCCAACTATCAATAATATGGAATTAGGGCTTAATCAATGATACATGTAAAACCCAGTGGAATTGTGTGTCAGCTAAGGAGGATTAGCAGGGTTTGGGGAGAGGGAAAGAACATGAAACTTGTAAATATGGGAAAATATTCAAAATAAAAATAAAAATAAGTCAATGCTGCGCATTGGTTCCAAAGAAGAAGAGCAGTAAGGGGTAGGCAATTAGGGTTAAGTGACAGGGTCACCCAGATAGGAAGTATAAGAGGCCACATTTGAACCCTATTTCTAGGTCTGGTGCAATCCACTGAGCCGCCTACCTGCCCCCAAAAATACATTTTAGAGAGATTTCTGTCATAATTTTTTTTAAGTTCTTGTGTTTAAAAGTACAAGAAGCTTCAATTACCAGAAAAATTCACTTGTGGGAGATATTTCATCCTCTGATACGTAGGCATATTGTATTTTCACTGATAAGTATGTCTGTGGGTTGCCTTAAGCACGTTCCTAGGCTGAGTTAACAAAATAGTATAATAGAAAAGATAATAGGCTTAAAATAGAAAGACCTAAATTCTAAAGTCCTATATCCATCACTTTCTCACTGAATGATGTGGGTCTAATCTCTTAATTTTTCTGAGTCTTCATCTCTCATCAGCAAACAGGAATGATCAATCCTTCCACTGTACGCTTCTGAGGATTCTTATAAGGAAAGTATTTTGTAAACTATAAAGCATTATAAAATTCAAGATATTATTATTCTTAAACTAACATAGACCAATTAGTTCCAAGATAAAAAAGTGTGAATGTTTTTTCTTTAAAGGCTAAAATAAAAACTGTCAGGGGTTGTTGTTGTTGTTGTTGTTGTTGTTTTAATGTTGCAGAGAGAAACATCACAAACTCCTGCCAAAGGGGACAGTGACAATGAACATTAATCCTGATCACTCAACTTTCTTATATGTAGAAAAACGGGATAAAAGAAATTTCATTAAGGTCATACAGCAAGATGATAAAAGAAAACTAATTAGAAATGGGACATCCTAGTTCCCTCTTGGGTTGAAATCACAAAAGGCTCTCTCCCCTTGAAACCGTATTTTTGATGCAGTGATTAATAGTCATTTTTTGGCTCAGGATTATCCTTAGCATCTAGAATGTAGAATATAAGCTCTTAGAAGTAAGAGACTATTTTGTTTTTATCTTTTTGTCTTCAGTAACTAGCAGAGTGCCTGGCACTTTGCAGATGTTTAATAATAGATCTTTGCTGATTGACTGAGCCTTTTGAATATACTTTTTAATGCACCAATAACTCTTAAAAAGCAAGATTTACATAAGCACACAACTCTTTTCACCAGTGTAAACAAATCATACTTCCTTATCACTTGCAAGATATTGTTGCTTTCTAGAAAACTTAGATTTTTTCTACCAAGAACATTCATCAAAGAAGTATTGCTGAATGAATCTTTCCAAACAAAAGGCCAGAACTGAATCCCAAATTCTAAAAGATTTTATATCATAAAGAAAACTGTACAAATATGAGCATGAGCACAAGAAAGTTTTTGTAAACAAATATCTGAGTACTTAATTAGTACAAGGGTTAGAGAAATATAAGGGAGCAAAAAATATGATTCTTGTCCTTAAGAAAATTGTAATGTAGGGGTGTAGAAAAGGCAAATATGTGTGATGACCTGTAATATGAAGAAAACAAATGGAAATATTTTTAAGTTTCTCCTGTTTTTTCCCTGTTTTGCTCATGTGCCCAATATTCACACTAAATAAGTAAAGGTATATTTAAAATTTACCCTCATTTCAGAAAGTAAGATGTTGTAACATCTTGAAAGTTCTTAGGAAAAAAGATGTTTAAGTACCAATCCTATTTTTAAAAAATTTATGGAGACCATTAGATAGCTGAGTAGATTGAGAGCCAAGCCTAGAAATGGGAAAGCCTGGGTTCAAATCTACCATCAGATACTTCCTAGCTGTGTGACCCTGCGTAAGTCACTTAACCCTCACTGCCTAACCCTTACCACTCTTCTGCCTTGGAACCAATACATAGTATGGATTCTTAGATGCAAGATAAGGGTTTGGTTTGGGTTTTTTTTAAATCTTTACTATAGTATCTTTTTCAAAAATCACATAATTAGGGTTAAGTCAAAACTCTGCAACTACCAACCCACTGTGATTTCTTCCTATCTTATAAATAAAAAGTTTTTTATTTAAAAAATGTTATTAGAAAAAAAGAAGAGCCATCATTTATAAAGAGCTTAAGGAAACAAAAATTATGGGGATGAATTATAGTAATGTAAAAAGAAGAGTTTTCTCAATTAAATTAAAATGGTTATTTTAAAAATCATCCTAATTCTTCTTCAAGTGGGGGTAGTGATTGGCAGGAAAGGCTTCAGGAAGTCTGCAGTATCAAATGCAATAGTTCAAAGTGGTTTTTTTTCCCTCCTATCTTCCCTGGTATTATTATGGGTTACCCTGAGTACTATATCTCTAAGGAGGATAGTTAAATGGAAGCCAATATGACATGTGTGTTTCCTAGAGGTCTTAAAAAGTCCATGGCTGTTTTTCCTAATGGATATTCCTGCCTCAACACTCCAGTTCATCCTATGAGTCATAAGTAATTTTCCTCAAGTACAGACCTAACTACCCAACCAACTACTGTGATTCTATCGTCTCTAAGATAAAATATAATTTCCTCTGTTTAATTTTTAAAGTCTTTTACAAACTTGCTCCAACCTCAAAGGACATTATTCTACCTTCCATATTCTGCAATCCAGACAAACTAGCCTTCTCTTGGTTCTCATAGAACTCCATCTACTGTCTCCATATCTTGATATTGGCCATCCCCCATTCCTAGAATGCACTCTCTCCTTAATTCCACCACATAAAATTCCTCTCTTTCTTTAAGATGAAGCTCAGGTTCCATTTTCTGCATGAAGTCTTTCCTGATTTCCCCTTCACCAACTTCTAAGTATCCTTACTCCCAAACTAGCTTGTAATCAACTACTTTGTATATATTTGTACTCATTCCCTTTATATTTATGTTGTATGTATATTTATATTTATCCTGTATATATTAATATATGCCCTTACTGTTTCATCCATTAAAATGTAAGCTCATTATTTTTTTTCAATATTTGTACAGTATCCCCAGGACATAGCACAGTACAAAATACATAGTAGCTGCTTAATATATACCTGGTTCTATGTTGACAACCATACATGACTGTGCTTCATTTTCATAAAGCATCTATATTTACTTCTTTTTCCATTTTACTGTGACACTGACAGAATAAATAAGGTTTCTGGGGCAATAAAGGATATACTATTTGAAAACTCAGAGAGAGTTAACATGAATTCTCTCCATGTTAGAAATCGTTCTTAAATCAGGATTTAAGTCAAAATGTGATTAGAAAGAGATCTTCTACAACATATTATTTTTATTAAGACTCTTTTTAAAATGGAAAACTACTTTTAATGGGGAAAAATCCCAAGCCTGGATTCAAGCTCCATATAAAGTGATTAGAACACATCCAGAATTATGTGTTCACACCTCAAAAGGGTCTAACCATATGCAAGTTGATTCCTTAAAGCTTCCATAGCACAAAAGTCTTATTTCTCATGTTGGCAAACCAAAATCCCTAGCTATCAACACAATTTCAGCAAATGAGATCTTTATCAGCAATTTCAGTTCTAGCTTACGAGTCTAAAGCCCAAATTCTACTAGATATCAAACTTAAGTATAAATAATAACTTTAAAATGCTGCCACAAAGGAGCAATGACTGGAAATTTAGAATTAGGACCCTATCTGGGCAATTCCATCCAGGTCAGTTACACAAGTGTGACAAAAGCAGGGAAGGAAATATGAAATGCATCCTCAAACTGCACAGGAAGAATGATTGGAACAACATTTTAAAACAACTCTTAAGTCTGCCCCAGGCTGAATCTGAAAGCAAAAACTGAAACAAAACAAGTAGCAGGATGATGCTGTTTGCTAAGAGCAACCAAACTACATGGCCTATTTAAAAATAAAACAGCTGCCATCTGGTTTTCGTTTTCCTCCTTTAATTTTATGACTTGATACTAGATGTCAGAAAGCTTTATAAAAAAGAAAATAAAGGAAAAACTTACTATTATTGAAAATTCCTCAGCCAAATACTTCAATAATGATACTTCCCTTGCCAAAAAATTACTTCTCTCTCATATTGCCTTGAAGTTGTGTATCGAACTCCTTTCTGACCACAGACGCAACAGAATCAATAATCAAAAGTTTAACTCCATTGGAGATAATTTCTTCCTCCAAAGACTCGATCCTTTAAAAGAATAAATAATTTAAAACATTGACTGTATTGAATAAATAATGTCAGCAGGCCATTAAAATGTTAAAAACTCAATTAAAAAAATTTCATTATATCCTTCCCTATATTGCAGGTACTCAAAACATAATTTACATTTTCCCCCAGTATCTCAGCAATTGCTTATTTTATATCCCTCACTGAACCAGAATCTCAAGTTTCTAGGCAATTTTATTCATTCCCTTTCCTACAGGTATGGAAGAGTGCATGAAATGTCAGTTTTTTTCAAAGCATTGAATTATTTTGATTTTTTTAAATTTCTCTTCTTCCTCTTTTTATTTTTTCTTTTTATAAAAATATTCTTTATTATAAGGGAAGGGCCTCCAGGAGGGAGAGGGAATAGAATACAGAAGGAAATCTCATTCATGTAAAAAGATTTCAGTAAACATCTTTTAAAAAAAAAAAACCTCACACTACACACACACAATAAATTGGCAAAGATGACAAAAGATTAGAATAGCTGGTGTTAGAGGAGTTATGAAGAGAAAGAAGCGCTAATTCACTGTTAGTAGAATTGAGAATTAGACCAACAATTCTGGAAAGCAATTTGGAATTATTCAAATAAAATATCTAAAATGTACAAACCCTTGTCTATACCCAATACCATATTCCACTACCAAGCATATGCCCCAAGAAGATCACTGACAAAAATAATGTCTTTATATACACTAAGATATTTAAAACAGCGCTTTTTGTGGTAGCGAGGAACAGGAAACAAAACAGATTCCCCATTGTTTGAGGAATAGCTAAACATGCTGTGGTATATGGAGTGTTACTGTGCTATAACAAATAACAAACAAGATGAGAAGCATGAAAAGTCTTGACCTGAACTGATACAAATGAAGTAAACAGAGCCAGAAAAACAACATACAAGATTATAAGAATTAAAATGAAACTAACAACAAATATGAAAAAATCAAAAATGAATGTTGCAAAAGTACAGAAAAGCGTGGCCCCAAATGAGACTTGAGAAAACATCTCCCATAAATCTTTGAGGTGGTTAGAGGGTCTACAGGTATGGAATGTTGCATATAACATCAGATTTTTTTTTTTAGTGTGCTGACCAGTTCTGTTGAGGTTTTTTTTTTTTTCTGTCCTTTGTTTTCTTTTTTTTTTCCTTTAAATTCTGTATTGCAAGTGAATGATTCAGGGAGTGTGAGAAGTATACATCTAGAGAGTGGAAAAACAAAAGATATCAATGAAAATCTATTTTTAAAAAAGGGAATTAATGAATAGCCACCCACAAAGAGATCTAGAGAGGGTCTGAACAATTATAAATGGACCACAGTGGAGAATTTATGAGAGGACATGGATAATAGTCACATAAGATGAGATGGTCATACAGGTGGATTACCCCATTAGAGGAATTGGCCACATCGATGAGATTACAAACCCAATAAAGCAAAGGACAAGCCCAACACTGGGCTCAACAAAGTGAGAAATACAAGACAAGTTAAAAGACTGTTCTGAAGGAACTTATGATCTAATTGAAGGGGAAATCATAAACTCCTTAAGAGGAGGGATTCTGGCTTTCTGAGATTTTTTTATTTTAGTTTTTGTTTTGTTTTAAGGGGGAAAGTAGAGATGCAAGGATGGAGAACGATATATTTACTACCCAGCACAGTGGTGACACAGAAGAGACATTGAATAAATGTATGTTGATTGATTGTCTAGAATAATTAAGACAAAAACACATCAGAATAAAAGCAAGGGCTGGGTGGTGTGATACACACTAAAAGTTGACCTTGATAGAGAAATGGGATTTGAGATAGAATAAAGATAAATTATTTCAATGAAAAGCAATACCCAGAAAAAAAAAGGTGTCATATATATCAAAGTAAGCAGGAAGTGCTATTTGTGCTAGCAAGAAAAATCTAGCATTTGTATCATATTTTAAGGTTTGCTAAATGTTTTACATATGATATCTCACTTTATATTCACAACAAACTCTGGAAGGGGGAGGGTCTCCATTATTACAAATGAGGACACTGAGTCACAGGGTATGTAAGTGCTTTTCACCCAAAGTCATACAAATAATAAGTGTCTGAGGACAAATTGGAACTAAGGTCTTTTTGATTTCAGGTCTAGAAATCTATCCACTATGCCTCCTAACTGGAACTATAACTGGAGACAAAGTAGAAAAACTGCCTATCAGATGAAGAACAGCTAAACAAATTGTGGCAAGGTAGGATAGATTAGGGGGCCCTGGAGTCAGGAAGACCTAAGTTACTTACTAGCCATATGACCTTTGACAGCCACTTATCCTTTACTTCTCTCAACTGCTTCAACTGTAAAATGGAAATAATAATAGCATCTACCTCCCAAGGTTGTTGTGAAGCTCAAATGAGATAATATTTGTAAAGCACTTCAAACAGTACATGGCACATAGTAGGCACTAGCTATTATTATGCAGTAAGAATGGTAAGAGGAATAATTAAAAGGTAGAGAAAATAGAGAGTTGGTGAATAGGGAGAACTGATGAAAGTTAGTACAAGATTGGTAGAAAGTTAGTGCAAAATTTAAGGGAAAAGAGGCAGGTAGATAATACAGTAGATAGTCAGGCCTTGGAAACAGAAGGCCTGGGTTCAAATCTGCTCTCAGACACTTTTTAGCTGTGTGACCCTGGGAAAGTTATTTAACTCCAATTGCTTAGCCCTTACTGGTCTTCTGCCTTGGAATCAATACTCGGTATCAATTCTAAGATGGAAGATAAGGGTTTAAAAAAAAAAGATTGAAGGAAAAGTGAGTGTGGTCATAGAGTTCTTAAATGAAGTTTTCAAATCATTAAGAGTGGAAAGCTGGCTATAAAAACTTTAACCATATGCTTAAGTTTGGGGTGTAAGCCCACAAGTAGTCTGCCTCTTGAAGGAAGAAAAGGAATCTCTGGGGTGCAAATAAGAAGAAAGTGCATGGGGGGCAGCTAGGTAGCTTAGTGGATTGAGAATCAGGTCTAGAGATAAGAGGTCCTAGGTTTAAATCTGGCCTCAGACACTTCCTAGCTGTGTGATCCTGGGCAAGTCACTTAACCCCCACTGCCTAGCCCTTACTACTCTTCTGCCTTGGAGTCAATACACAGTATTGACTCCAAGACAGAAGGTAAGGGTTTAAAAAAAAAGATGAAGAAGAAGAAGAAGAAGGAAGTGCATGCCAGCTAAGTAGCCAAGGCAGAGGCATGAGGACATGGGGGGAGTGGGGGAGAGGTGATCAAGAAGAGACAAAAATTATTCCAAACTTTTCAGCCTGAGTAATTGAAGGCTAGGGGTGCCATCAAAAGAAAGAGGTAAGTAGGGAAGGAGGGCAAAGTTAGGGGATAAGTAAAGGAAAGCTACACATAGAAGGTGGGATTTTGGTTAGGACTTAAAGAATGCCAAAGGTACAAGGAAACTGAGATGAGGAGGGACAACAATCCAGGCATGAGTGAGAGACAATGAATATGCCTAGAATTAAGAGATAGAGTATCTCATGTAAAGAACAGCTAAAAGGCCAATGTCATTGAATCTGAGTACCTGGTGGTGTGTGAAGTCTAATAAAATGGAAAGGTTGGGGGAGAGAACAGATCAGAAAAGATTTTGAAAACCAAAAAGAGGATTTTCTAGTTGATCATGAGTGATCATGATCATGAATTTATTGAGTGAAAGGGTGGTGATTAGCATTTTAGGAAGATCATTTTGGCAGCTTATTAAGGATGGACTGGAATGGGAGCAGAATTGGGGCAAGAAGATTAAGCAGTATATATTTCAATAGTCCAAGCATGATGTAATGAGGAACTGTACCAGGAGAGTAAAAGTGTCAGAGGAGAAAAGATGGCATATATTAGAGATGAAATTGATTTACATTTGACTGCTTACCTTTTTAGTATTTCATTGCAAGTAAGTTCCTTATACAAATGAATTTTACTGCTCATGGAAAGTAATTTTTCTTCAGTGTTGAAAAAGCTGGGGAAACGGAATTCTGCTATCCTGATTAATCTGTGGAAATAAAAATGAAATGAACAAAAAATCAGTTGCTAAATTCTTTGTATATCCTGACTTGGCCAATTCTTCAATACCAAAGGGTAAAACTATAACAAAAGATATATTATTAGAGATAAATATGCATATGGATAATAGAATTACTGCAGAAAATTAATATAGAGGTTATTTAGTCCAAACTCCCCATTTCACACAAGCATTCTTTAAATGTAGGATTGAAGACAAGATAAGTGAAATGACTTGCCCAAAGTGATGTTCAAAGGAGTTGTAAAGTCAGGATTTGAACCCAGGTTTTCTGGATGAAAATCCAGTAATCTTTCCACAAATTAATATAGATTTAATGGTGACCGGTTCTTTTCATCAATTAACAAAAAAAGGAGGTAAATGTAAAGTATGACCAGAGCCACAGTATAGATTCATTTGGGTTTATTTAGGGGATTTTTTTGTTGTTTTTTAAACAGGCAATCAGGGTTAAGTGACTTACTCAAGGTCACAGAGCTAGGGAGTGTCTAAGCCAAATGTGAATCCAGAGTCTCTTCACCCTAGGCCTGGAAGTCTATCCACTGTGCCACCAACCTGCCTCTAGAACTATAGATTTTTAAAGGACTTTACATTCTAATCTCAACTCATTTATCCTTGGGCAAGTTGATATAAAGTGAAGTGAGAAGAACCAGAAGAACATTGTATACAGTAATAGTAGTAATCTACAATGATCAATTACAATCTTAACCATGATCAACAGTACAAAGATTCAAGACAACTCCAAGGAACTCCTGATGAAAAATGCTATCCAGAATTATGACCAAAGGCTCTATAATTGTACATACTCTTTGGTCCAGCAATACTACTGCTAGGTTTATATGCTAATAAGATTTTTTTAAAAGGTAAAAGAACCTATTTTTACAAAAAATATTTACTGCAATTCTTTTTTGTGGTAGCAAAGAACTAGAAGCTGAGGGGTTGTCCATCCATTGGGAAAAGACTGAACAAGTTGTGGTATATGATTGTAATGAAATACTATTGTTGCTATAAGAAATGATGAACAAGATGATTTCAGGAAAACCAAGAAAGATTTACATAACGGTTTCTTGAGACAGAGCATGTTGTTGAAGAATGAGGGCTGGAGTTGGAATCAGAAAGACTAGAGGTTCAAGACCCACCTCTGACAAATAATACATATGATTACAGACATAACTTCTCAGGGCTCCCATCCAAATCTTTCAAACTATAAATTACAGACCAGCTTCTGATATGAACAACTATAGTGAAGGTGTACATTCGGAGTTCTCTACACTGATGAAATTCTATGTCCAGATGTTGGCCCCAACCAAAAAAAAAAAAAAAAAAAAAAAAAGGTTCTTAGGAAATAGGCATTTTGGAAACTAAATACTAACTTTGCTACCAGATTAGGTAATGTTGGATCGGGCTATGGAATAAGCTGAATCAGATGGAAATATGTCCAACCAAAACACAGAACACAAAACTAGAAGCAAGTATTATTTCTGCTGGTTTGTATATCCCTTTTAATAAATACTTGTAAAGAAGAACAATAAGAACAAGAGAAACAAATAACAAGAGTATAATAGTAAAGTATCTCAGTGTACTCCTTTAAAAGTTAAAACAACTCTAATCAAAATTAAAAAAAAAGAAATTAATCACTTCAATTTTGGGAAAAGTAGATATGAAAGCTTTTCACTGAGTTGAAAGAAGTATACATATTTCTTAGCTATGCTAGGCACCTGTACAAAATTGACCAAGTATTAGGGTACAAAAAAATCTTATGAATGTTGAAAAATATAAGTATTAAACATATTCTTTACTGACTTTGATATAATAAGCATTATATCACTAAACAGCTGCTGAAAAATAATCACAAATTAACTAGAGATTTGTAGGTCACGTGACAAACAAAATGGAAAAGCTAAACATTTTATTCAGTCCTCGAAGTTGTCACACTTTCCTAAAATAGGAATTATGTGCAAGAGATAAAAAAAAATTCTGCTGTCTTGTTAATTTAGGATACTAAGAACCGTAAAAAGGTAACATTTTGGGGTAACTAGGTAGTTCAGTGGACAGAGAACTACGCCTAGAAACAGGAGGACCTGGGTTCAAATCTACTAATCCCTCCATCTATTGCTGAGGAAAACCAAAGGGTAGAAGACTGCTTTGGAAGGAAAGTTGTATCCATCTGCCAAGATAAACCCAGGAACTATATGATGAAAATTATGAAATATTTTTCATACAAAGTCTGATCTACACAACTAGAAAAACATTAATTGCTCATGGGTAGGTTGAACTAACATAATAAAAATATGCTACCTAAATTAATTTATCTATTCAGTGCCATACCATACATACATAACTATCTAAAAATTTTTTCATAGAACTGGAAACAATAAGAAGAAACAAAGTAGTGGATCAGTGGAACAAATTAGGCATTCAATATGCAATAATAAATGACTATAGTAACCTAGTGTGTAACAAACACAAAGATCCAAGCTTTTGGAAGAACTCACTATTTGACAAAAATTTCTGAGAAAATTGGAAAACAACATGACAGAAACTAGGCACAGATCAACACCTCATACTCTATACCAAAGTAAAGTCAAAATGGATACATCGTTTAGAAACAAAGGGAGAAAACATAAATAAATTGGAGAAGCATCTATGTCAGATCTATGGCTAAGGGAAGAATTTATGTCCAAATAAGACATAGAGAACATTATGAAATGTAAAATACATAATTTTGACATTAAATTAAAAAAGGTTTACACAACAAAACCAATACAACCAAGATTAGAAGGGAAACAGTAAAATGGAGAAAAAAATCTATAGCAAGAATTTTTGACAAAGGCCTCATTTCTTAACTATATAGAGAATTAAATCAAATTTACAAGAAAAAAAGCATTTCCTAATTGACAAGTAGTCAAAGGATATGAAAAGGTAATTCTCAGATGAAATTAAAATTATCTATATATGAAAAAATGCTCCAAATCACTATCAAATATACAAATCCTCATTAAAATAACTCTGAAGTACCACCTCATCTATCAGGCTGGCTAATGTGACAAAAAAAAAGAAAAGGACAAATGTTAAAGAAGACATGGAAAAATTATAACACTAATACACTGTTGTTGGAGCTGTGAACTGATACAACAATTCTGGAGAGCTATTTGGAACCATGCCCAAAGGGTCATCAAACTCTGTATACTCTTTCACTCAGAAATCTATATCCCAAAAAGATCAAAGATATGAGAAAAGAACTACTTGTACAAAAATATTTATAGGAATTCTTTTTGTTGTAGCAAAGAACTAAGTGGAAACTAAAGGGCTATCCATCAATTTGGAAATGGCTGAACAAATTGTGGTATTTGATTATAATGGAATACTATTATGCCATAAGAAATAACAAACAAGATGATCACAAAAAAAACAAAAAGACTTATATGAAGTGACGCAAACCAGGAGAACACCGTACAACACAGTAACAGTAATAATGTATGACAACCAACTAACTGAATGACTTAACTTATCAGCAATACAAGGACACAGGACAACTCCAAGGGACTCATGAAGAAAAAGGCTATAGAAGGAACTGATAAAGTCTGAATGCAAATTGAAGCATACCATTCTTCACTTTATTTCCTCCATGAATCCTCCTCTAGTGTAAGTGATATGTGTCTTCTTTCACAGCATGATGACCACAGAAATGTGTATTATATAATAACACATGTACAACCTATATCATATTATATACTCTTTTGGAGAAGAGGGGGAGGGGATGGAGAGAACATGGATCACAAAATGTCAGAAAACTAAAATTTGTACAACCTAGTGGAATTGCTTGTCGGCTCTAGGAGGGGGAAGGAAGAGAGGAGGGAAAGAAAAGGAATCATATAAACACAGAAAAATATTTTAAAATAAAAAAATTTTTAAAGTCAGAAAACAATTATTGAAAATTGCTCTGATGTAATCATGTAAAAAATTTTAACATTTTTTTAAAAAGGAAGGGAAGTTGCATGATGGGCATTCTATTGCAATAGAACTCAATAAGAAAATTTAAGATCAGAAGGAACTAAAGCAGGGTACATCGATACAGCTGAGTAGCACTCCACTAAACCTAGATGCTATCTCACCAGAAGTGACTTGGGACAGAAACTAAAAATTGTGAAAGATAAATTTTTTCCAGCACAGCAGGTCCAGCCTCAGGGAAAATGTGACTAGAAGGGAAGGAGTCCAAATATGAGCAATAGGAGAAGATAATAGTAAAGGAAATTGCCAAAGATCTCAAGAGGAAAAAAACATAGTAAAAAACCTTGAGCTTCAGTCAATAAACCAACACAGTAAATATTAATAACTGAAGGGGACATGGCCTCCAGACAAGCTGAAAAAGTCCAGGCATCTAAGAATAAACACTGCAAGGCAAAGGAAAATGAATTTAAAGAAAATCTCTGAAAATCATAATACAAGAAAACTATTCAAAACTTCTGAAGACAGAATACAAAGTACCAATGAAAAGAATCTGCAGATTGCCTCTAGGGGAAAAAAAACTTATGCTACAAACTCCAAGACATATAATGGTTTAATTTAACAATTCCATTGACAAACAACAAATTGTGCAAGCAACCAGGTGAAAGTCCTTCAAATACAAAGTAAATAAAATCTGACTAGAGACTATACCCACCAGAAACCACAAGAAGGAATGGAAAAATATGCTTCACAGAGCAAAAGGGCTCAAAATGCAACCCAAGGTGACATAGCCAGTGAACCTGAGCCTAATATTAAAAAATAGTCTTTCAATTAAAAAAAAAGAAGTATATGAGGCATTCGAGAAAGAAAAACAGATCTAGACAAATGATTTGCTTCTCAAACACCCCAGATAATATAAATACATATAAGGAGGTTAAGCAAACATAGTAACCAAGAACAAAATAACAATAGAGAAACCACTAAGATTTTCTAAAGGTAAAAAAGTATACAAAGTTAAAAGCAGGAATAAGAGGGCACGGACCTAGGAAAGATACTACATGGCAAACATGAAAAATATAAAAAGATCATTATGAAGGAGGTTAAAAAGACACAGGAAAATTCCTAACATGAAGTAATATACATTCTTATCACCTGCAAGGAATGACATTTCTAAGAGTGAGGTACAAGAGAATATGGAGAACAGGGGATGAGATCTACAAGTCAATTATACAGAAACTATTTAGAAGAATGAATTCAAAATAGATCTTGGAAGTATTGCTTTTATAAAGTTAAGAGAACTTAAAGAAAGACTAATTAAGTATATAGGCCAAGAATCAAAGTCTAAAAGTCTAAATTAGACAGAAAAGGAAGAGAAATGATGAAGAGAGAAAAACAGAAAAGAAGTAATTTATTGAAGAAAGATGCCAAAAAAAGAAATTTTAAGGGAGGAAAAAAATGGATTTTATTTAAGTATTTAACCAAAAGAAAAAATATGGGGAAAATTAATCAACAAGATAAATGAAAAAAGAACTAATCACAATATGCTACTTAAAAGAAACATCGCTAAAAAAAGACATATATACAGAATAAAAATGAAGACAGAAAAAAATTTATTATACATTAGGTAAATCTAAAAATCATGCTGTCAGCTAATGCATAAATAAACATTTGTAACATAAAAAAAAGATAAATGGGGAAACCACATCATGGTGAAAGGAACCACAGATAAGCCAATTTCAATATTAATTTTATGTTTCAAATGTCTTAGCATCAAAATTCATAAAATAAAAATTTACTGAAATACAAAAATGCATAGTCAGAAATATAATAGTAGCAGATTTCAATGTCCTTCCTTTAGTTTTGGATAAGTCTAACAAAAAAATACATAAAAGGAGTAATGGAGGGGAAAGGGGAAAAAAATTGTTGGAGAAACTATCACGAAAAAGATCCTATGGTGTCTTCTAAATGAAACTCCTAAAGAAAATACGTATTTCTCAGCAGCACATAGAAATTATGTAAAAACTAAAGCTGTATTAGGGCACAGGGACAGTGCAAACAAATTTTTAAAAAGGAGAAATTATAAACACATGCTTTACATACCATAAGATAAAGAGTAAACAGTTCAGGAAGCAAAAACAAAAGATACAGACCGAAATGAAGATTTAATAAAATTCTAAATAATTAATAGGTCAAGAAACAATAAGTATGTGAAAGAAAATTATAATGACAAAAATAGCATGCCAAGATTTCTGGAATACAGCTAAAGCAGTTCTCAGGAGAAAAACTGCATTACTAAAAACATACATCAACAAGGTAGAAAAAGAAGAGGTTTAATAAACTGAATATGTATTTTAAAAATTAGAAAGCCAATAATTTAAAAAATTGAAAATAAGCACAAAAGATAGATATTAGAAATTAAAGAAAAATCACAGAAATGATAAATAAAACTAAAAGTTTAAAGAAGGCAAGGGAGCCAGCAGGCAAGTGGGGAAGGGAAATATTCAAAGCATGGGAGACAGTCTGATACAGGTTTGGAATAGGACTGTCATGTGTTAAGAACAGCAAGAAGGGAAGTGTCAGTATACTGGAGAAGTAAGATATAGGAATACTGGAAAAAGAGGAAAGATCTGAGTTGTAAAGAGTTTTAAAAATCAAAGGATTTTATATTTAATCCTGGAGGTGATAGGAAATCCCTGGAGTAAACTGAGCTGTTCTTTAGGAAAATCATTGAGGCAGCTGAGTGGAAGATGGACTGAAGTGGGGAGAGCATTGAGGCAAGAAAAATAATCAGAAAGCTATGCCAACAGTCCAAGCATGAGATGATGAGAACCTATTATACTAGGATGGTGGTTGTATAAATAGAAAGAAGGGTTGTATTTGAGAGATGTTATAAAGGTAGAAACAAAAAGACTTGGTATAACACTTGCATATATGCAATGAGTGTGTGTTAAGGTTGCAAGCCCAGTTGACTAAGACAGTGGTGGTGCATTTAACAGTAACATGGCAGTTTGGAAGGAGGGTTTGAAAGGAAAGATAATGATTTCTGAAGTTGAGGATGGATAAACACATCTGAGACTTGGAGTGGAAGAAGACTTCTTCCAAATCAGAGAGTAGACTCATTAAAGAAAGAAGTAAAGTGTCCTGGAGTTGGAAGATAACAGTTACTTAAGTCTTAAAATTGGTGATAAATGTGGAATTAATTAAATGATCCTCCAAGGTAAAGTTATTGTCAGTGGCATGGAGAAAGTCTGGAAAGGTCAAAAGGAACAAGAGTATTCCAGCTAATGGAAGTCTTGGAGAGGGGGAAATGTGCCCTTTGGACCAATTTCTAAAGGGAAGAAAGGTGATTGGCAAGGAAATGAAATGAAGTCAAGAGTGAGCTGAGCTAGGAATAAAGTGAACATGAATAGGGATCCTCCTGAATTGGTAGTCCAGTAAAACAGAGCCATATTTACCACTATTTTCATTGACTCTGTGCTATGGCTAAGAAAACCTCCTTTTCATTGAAGATATTCAGTTCTCATTTTATTCTTATCAGACATAAACTAGCAGGGAACCTGCATGTGATACATCCTACTCACAACATCTATCCAGGAAACATTTAAGAGAAGAGTTTAGGAGAGGTAAAGAAAATTTAATACTAGACATGAGGTAAATAATAAAAGAGAAGAATAACCCTGGGAAACATTTAAGTGGAAAAGTATGACGCATAAGGAGAAGAAGGATAAATGTGATTAAAGCAAGTGGACACTAATTAGAAAGTTAAGATGGGTTTTGGTGATAGTCAAAGAAGAAAGATTAGTTACTCTGGTATTTAAATCAACTGATTCGGAAGTAGGAGTTGGGGTGGGAAATAGATAGGATAAAGGGCTATAAGGGACATGTTTTTGTAGACCTTGGATTCCAGGTCAATAGAAACAGCAATAAAATCTCCCAACTCTTTGATAATAGTTAAGAAATGGCTGATGGGCAAGAATAACTTTCAGCCCTGAGCTGAATTTAACATAACAGTTTGAAAAATGAAAAATGTTTAAACTGATTTTGTTTTTTTTTTTCCATTAGGCCCTTGTGGAAGGAATGGTGCTTAATAAGGACATCAACAGACTGTTCATAGCTAACAAGAACTAAATTACTACACCCAATAAGTTATTCAGAAATAAATATGCCCCCCAAAATGTTTTCTATGTTTATTTCTCCCAATTGTTTTAATTATGAAAAAAGACTGCCAAAACCAAAAACCTGTCAATTAAATATAAATGCGAAGTTTTATCAGCCTCATGGCAATCATAGTTATATGTTATGACAGTCTTCATCACAGAGTTCTTTTTTGGTTAGAACAAGAAATTAAAATGTAAACCTGTGGAAGCAAACATAACATATGAAGACAGTGACATCTACTGGACAGCTTTCTCTAAGATTATTTCAGCAGATCAGTACACAAAACTTAATTCATAATTTTGGTCTTTATCTTGTAGTGCATATGAAATGTCCTCCCGAGGAAACTTGGACTCATCCTCTGTCACTCCCATCTCCCCTCAATACAAATAAATACATGCTCTGAAATTCACTATCTTAAGAAATTTCCCTGGAGTACTAAGGAACAAAATAAGAGTCACATATCTAATATCTGTCATAAGCAAAACTTGAACCCAGGGTATCCTGACTCTGAGGGTGATTGTTGCCTCTTTTTTTGTCACCACCCCATTTCCAAAAATACCTTTTTTTGAAAAAAACCCTTACCTTCCATCTTGGGATCAATACTCTACATTGGTTCCAAGGCAAAAGAGTGGTAAGGGCTATGCAATGGAGGTCAAGTAACTTGCCCAGGGTCACACAGCAAGGAAGTGTCTGAGGTCAGATTTGAACCTAGGACCTCCCATATGTAGGCCTTGTTCTCAACCCACCGAGCCACCCAGCTGCCCCAAAAAATATATTTTTAAAAAAAAGGTTATTCAGCAGAATACAAATGTTTTCCATTTTAAAGATTTCTAATCCAAACAATAAATCCATTTCATTCGATGATTCTCTGGAGATTAACCTAATAACAAATTAGTTAAAATATATCTTGAAGTGATTTTGAGTCACTCCCAAAATTATTAAAATAATAAGCATTAGACGAAAAGACTTGCAATAGACGCCTCCCATCCCCATATTACTGGTGCACTTCCCTTTATTTTTTTTTTAATTTTAAACCCTTAACTTCTGTGTATTGACTTATAGGTGGAAGATTGGTAAGGGTAGGCAATGGGGGTCAAGTGACTTGCCCAGGGTCACACAGCTGGGAAGTGTCTGAGGCCGGATTTGAACCTAGGACCTCCTGTCTCTAGGCCTGGCTCTCAATCCACTGAGCTACCCAGCTGCCCCCTACTTCCCTTTATTTTCAAAGGAGTCAATTTTGTGTATTTGCTCTTTCCTCTCCAAAACCTATTTATGCTGAACTATGAACATTACCTATTTCTGGCCAGAAGAAGAAAAAATCTAAATGAATAAATTTAGAGAAGTGCTATAAATAACTGACTTAATGGAGTTGTGAGATTTCTTTTCTAATATCATATCAGAGGATTAAAATTTTGCTTCAGAATCTTAGAAGAGTATAGTGAAAAATCAATGGATTTGAAGTCAGCAGACTTGTGTTCACATCCCAGACCTACAACTGACTATTCATATTTAACTTTGCAGGGTCTAAGTTTTCTCATCTTTAAAATGCAAGAATTAGACTCTTCTAAGATTTCTTCCAATTCTAACTTCATAATACTATTCAGTGGATGTCTAATTTTATCCATGTAGGTATTCCTTCCAAACAGAATAGCAACATATTCATGCCTATTCACCCTCTGCAATTTTTGTTCTAACCAACATGCTAGAGGGCTCCCTATAGGTTTTTTAGCCAGTGTAGCACCAATATAGACCATCTGTTATAACCTAATCTCACCATATATATCAACATACTTTTCTAATCTCACACCATTAGAATAATATCTTTTATTTTTTTATATTTTTTATCATTAATTTAATAGTCAATGACTATTATACTGAAATCTCAAGACACAAAGAACAGAAAAGACCATACAAGAAAATGTGAACTTCTATTATAGAGTTTTGATTTTAAATATATATACATATATAGATATATGTAGGGATAGGCACAGTAATAGATATAGATTTAGATGCTTCAACCAAGTAGCAAAGAAGAGATAACTCAATATTGGTATCTTAGGGCTTTAAATACATGAGAAGAACAAAAAGATTTAAAAGGATTAAATAAGTTTTTAAAACTCTGAGTCAAAGAATAAAAACTTAAGAAACACAGAAAGAGAAGAAAACAAATGAAGAGAACAAAGTAAAGAAATTCTTTTTAGAAAAAAGCATTTCAAACAAAAGAAGTTGAGGGAAAAGAGATGGGGAGGGATTTTAATTAAGTTACTTAATACCAAGAAAAACAGAAGGGGAGAAGTGGTCAAGAATTACATAACTAAGTAAAAGGAATCAAGAATTCCAAAACTAGAGAAAGAGGAAATATACAGAAGGGAAGTTGTGGAGAAGAGTGCCGAGGGCCCACCTCAACAGCTCCAGTTATCCTGAGAGGTGTGATAGTTTAGCCGAGAGTCAGAAACACAGTGTATTTCCAGAAGCTGTTCTGGGAACTTCCTGTGAATCTTTATACTTTTCTTTCACAGTCACACAAATGATAGGAAAATTTATATTTCAAACCCAAAACAGAGAATAGCTCAAGGTTATACCAGTTGCTTAAGAGCTGGCACACCAATTGTATTTCTATAGATAGATAGACAGACAGACAGACAGACAGACAGACAGACAGACAGACAGATAGATAGAGAGATAGATATTATGCTTAGTCTAAACAGTCTTCAAGGCTACCGAAACCCTACTTGTTCTAAGTTTTATTTTAATAAAAAGAACCTTCAACATATTTCAAAAGGTAGAGTTAATAAGTGTGAGAACGTTTGGGTTCACGGGGTTAAATTCAGCATGAGAAAATAAAGTGAGAGTGTATTATGTTTTGATTTTGCCATGCTGTGTCCTTCAGACTCTTGAGACAGAGAGAAAAAGACTAAAGCAGCTTCTGCTATTTTACTGAGGGTATTAATTATTAACTCATTAAATGCTGGTTTATTATAGAGTAATTAGGGCAGTGATGGGCAAACTACTGCCCATGGGCCAGATGGGGGGGGGGCCTGAAATATTCTATCCAGCTGTGGGACATTGTTCCTAATCAGACAAATACAATGAGAAGGATACAATACAATGAAACTTCAAAAGAGTTGCCTTAGAAACAGACTGACAGATGAACATTTCCTTTCCTTTGGCCCCCCCTTTAAAAAGTTTGCCCATCACTGAATTAGGGGATTTCTATAAAGGGAGTTTATATCTATACTACAAAACTTGAGGCTATCCTTAAAATATAGATTATGATAATTTCAATAATAAAAAGTATTGATCAGAAGAGAGTCACACAGAGGGGTCTGATTGGGTTATCCATCCATCCTGTGGCCCAATTTTCAGACAACAGGGCTCTACCATCTGCATTGACTCAATGGTACCCAGATAAGGGACCCTTATTTCTTTGAGGAGCTCTCAGCAGAAGAGGAAGAGAATCTACAAAAATAGGGTTATCTTAACATAGGTTAAGCAAAAATAACTGTAGGAGAAAAAGACTTATCTTAAAAGATTAAGGGAAACAGCAACAAAAATCCTAATTCAGAAAAAAGCAATAAAATAATAAAATAACAAAAGAAAAATAAAACCCAATTCTAATACCTTTAAACATCAGCAGATTAAACAAACAAAATGAGAGAGACATTAGATAATTAAACAAAGCTACAATCTCTTGTTCACAAGAAAAAAATCTAAAAAACAGACATACATACAATAAAAATAAGAGCATGGAATAAAATTTACTATGTACCAAGTGAATCCAAAGAAGCAGGGGTTGCAATCTACACAAAGCAAAAACAAAAATTCTTAATTTAGAGATTAAACAAGGAATTACATTATATTGAAAGGTAACATAAAAAGCTAATATAACAATATTAAGTATATATGTGTCAAATGCCAATGTATCCAAGTTAAAAAGGAAAAATTAACTGAATTACAAGAAGACAAGAATAGTAACATAGTAAGTAGGAGACCTTAATGCCCCTCTCTCAGATTTGGGTTAAACTAAAAGAATGATAAACCAAAGGGAAGGGAAATATGAAAATGAACTAATTCTTGGAGAAAATAGAGCTAAAAGACTTATGGAATCTTCCAACTGAAACTGTTCAAAGAATACTTGTATTTCTCGGTACCAAATGCCACTTTTATGAAAATTAATCCAAGATTCAGATATATCGCAAATAAAAGTTAAAAAGGCAAAAATGTTTTTTGAAAAAGATATCCTTTATAGACTGTAACAATAAAAATAGTAATCAATTCAGAGAGCACAAACAAAAGACATAGATTTAAAAGGGACTTAAAAATGAAAAAAAAAATGAGTTGTCCAAGAAAAAATCATAGAAAGAAAATTATAATGACAATGCAATATAGCAAGATTTCTGAGATATATATATATAGCTAATATATATAGCTAAAGGAATCCTCATGGGAAATATTCACTAAGAACATACATTAACAAAACAGGAAAAGAGCATTAATGTGCTGAGTATGCATTTTTGAAATTAGAAAAACACAACATAAACCCAAATTAACCTCAAGAGAGAAGCTCAATTGAAAATCAGAGAAGTACTAAACTGGAAACTAGAAAGATCATGGAAATGATAAAACTAAATGCTGATCCTTCAAAAAGACAAACAAAATTAATAAACCTTTAGCCAGCAGAAAAGTAAATCAACAAAATACACAACAAACAAGGTAAAATCCATACAAACCCAAGAAAAAAAATTTAAAAATTCCCAGAATCTATTACACAATTTTGTGTTTGTCATTCAGTCATGTCCAACTCTTTATGACCTGTGTTTTGGTAGCTACGTGGAGTATGGATTAGAATGTGAAGAGACTTGAGGCGACAAAATGTATTAATAGGCTATTGTAACAGAAGAGGTAAAATGTGATTTGAGTCTAAATTAAAAGACTAGTCAAAAATATAGAGAAAAGAGGGCAGCTGGGTGGCTCAGTAGATTTAGAGTCGGGTCCAGATATAAGAGGTCCTGGGTTCAAATCTGACCTCAGACACTTCCTAGCTGAATGATCCTGAGCAAGTCACTTAACCCCCATTGCCTAGCCCTTACCGTTCTTCTGTCTTAGAACCAATATTGGTTCCAAGGCGGAAGGTAAGGGTTAAAAAAAAAAAAAAAGAATATAGAGAGAAGGGGATAGATGAGAGAGATAAAGTTAGCAATATATAGTAACTATTTCAGCATATGGGATGAGGATGAGGAAGGTATTGAGTATGGCTATGAAGTTCCATTCCCAGGCTCTTCTCAGAAATAGAGAAATGCAGGAAAAGTATAGGTTTTGGTAAAAAATCATGAGTTCTGTTTTAGACATACTAAAAAAAGACAGACAAGCTCCATAAGGGGAAAACCTGATATATAAGACTAGAAGACAGTAAAGAAAACTTCACAAAGGTTCAGAATGCAGTGACTAATGAAGAAAATCTCAGGTTAGGTCTCAAAGTTTTGAGGTCTGGTCCATTTTCTGAGATCATTTCTTACATGCCTCCTGCTACCAAAGGGAAATCAGAATAAGTCAGTCTATTTACTGTCATTGTAATTAAGACTGGCCCAGATGTATAAATAAGAATTAAGGCTGGCCCAGATGTATAAATCACTTATTAATCAATTATTTTAAGTCAGTCAACATTTATTCACCTATGAAGTGTAAAAGCACAATACTTTACTGACTATTTAATAACACTTGGTTTTGATACAGAAACTAACTGCCCACTATTGCAAGGAAAACAAATACAGCTTCCTTTTTGTCTTTTTGATTTATCTTTTTTTCTTCTTCCTTTTCCATTTCTTTCTTCACTGTGTCCTTAACCTCTCAGTTTCCCTGATTCTGGTTGCCTTTTTGCAAAGCCCAGACAGAAATGGGGAAGGGAGGTAGTTGAGCCCATATGAAAATCCCACTCACACCAAAAAAGAAGAAAGAAAATTTGGTTTTATGAATGAGTTAAAGTTACTGGAATCAATATTTACCTATACAGTCAGCTTTATATGTATTATTGGCAAATATGAGCTGTTTCATATGCATTATATTAAAAAAGGGGAAAAACAGTAAAAATATACTAGGTTAAGATGATTAATAAAAATTCTTACCTTTCTGCACTAAATGCTGACTCTGTGTCAATGTATATAACAGCCCCTTCTAATCCTCCCATGCCAATGGGCAACGTAGCTAAAACACTCATCATCATACAAAACAGGTTTTGCCACAACCTGAAAGACCTGTGATCTGAAAGAAATGTTATTTGCATTCATAAGAAAGGAAAAACATGAAATAAAACCAACTTTGAAATGCTCTACTAATAAAATTATCCTATAAGATATAAAGTCTGATGTTTCAAAGATAGCTCTGTAATTTTCTGCATTCAAAGATTTAAATAGTTATTCTGCTAAAAATTCTTGGAAGAAGTTAAATGCATATAATGAGAGATTTTTATATTTATTATAAAATAGTACAGAGACCTGCCATCACCAAAGGAAAGTTTGTATAAATGTTAAAAGTTTGATATCTGGAAGGTATAGTGTTTATTGTAAAATAAATACAAGGCCAAAAAATAATAGGAAATTTATTCAATACATTTTAGACTTTTGAAGAAATATTTGTTTCTTCTCCCCCTATTAGAATATAAGTACTTTATGATCATATAGCCTACTCCAAGTCCCAAATGTATTCTACCTTCCTAGTTTCTTCTTGACTCTTAATTTTGCATTTCAAAAATTCTACTCAGTTTTGATCTTTTCACTAGGAATACTTAAAAGTTCTCTTACATTAAAATTCCACTTTCCCCCTATAGGATTATATTCGATTTGGTAGAGTAACCTATCTTTGGTTGTAAACTTTTATCTTTTGCCTTTGGAAATAACAAATTCCACAATTTTCTCTCTTTTGTCATATTAGGTGCCAGGTCTTATGTTATTTGAGCTGTGATCCTTATTACATTTTCCTTCTGGATGTTTGTATTTTTTTCCCCTTTGATCTAGAAGCACTGCATTTGGGCTATGGCATTGCTGAGAATTTTCACTGTGGAGTATCTTTCCTTGTATCAATGAGGAGTAGTCATTTTTCATTGGTTTTCTTTTTCACAGTTCCTTCTAGGGCACCGAGGGCTTTATGTGAGTATTTGTAGGTATCTTATGTCTTAATGTGCCAGAACTCATTAAATACAACTAAATAAACATTTACTTAGCTCTCCCCAATTAATCAGCAAGTATTAAGTTCCTACTATGTGCCAGACATTGGGGATACAAAGACAAAATGAAACTATAATCTATCAGCAGATGCAACATGTATACCCACACATTCACACACATATATATAATTAGAAGAAAATAAATACAAGGTATTTCAGGGAGTTAGGACTAGGATCTAGAGGGATACACTGAGGAAGTGGAAGCTCCCCTGTACTTTGAAGAAAATTAGTGATTATAAGTAGGGGGTGATGAAGAAGTGCATTCCACAGATGGAGGCAGCCACCTATGCAATATGCAAAGAGGCAAGAGAAAGAGGAACAAATAGCCCAGTTTGATATAAATGGAAAGTGAGGCAGGTATAGGGAATGTCCCAGAACAAAACAAGGTGATAGGAGTGGAGTGTTGCATGTGAGGTATGTCATGAGTCAGTCTGAATAGACCAATACATGAAAGGAAATAGTAATGATAATAGCTGGAAAGGGAAAGGCTTTATATGCCAAGCAGAGGAGACTGGCTCAGTGGATTGAAAGCCAGGCCTAAAGACAGGAAGCCCTGGGTTCAAATCTGGCCTCAGACACTTCCTAGCTGTGTGACCCTGGACAAGTCACTTAACCCTCACTGCCTAGCCCTTGCCACTCTTCTGCCTTGGAACCAATATGCAGTATTGATTCTAAAACAGAAGATCAGGGTTTTTTAAAACATAAATTAAATAAAAATTTTTTTAAAATGTCACTGGAGTTTATCCAACAGGAGTAAGACATGGTTGTATCTGTGTTTTAGGAATATCACATTGGCAGCTATGTGGAGGATGAATTGGAGAATGGAGATTTGCTAAGAAAAGACTAAAAGTGTAACATTCTAAGTGAAAGGTGATGAGAGTCTGAATTAATATGATACGTAAAAGATACCATAGAGATGACCTAGATGAATTAGAATGTGTGAAGGAGATTGACCCTCCCCCCTTTCTGGGGATGCACAGGTGACATCAACCCCTGTCAGCCACCTGCGGCGAACTTGACCTTGATTGTATGAAGGAAACCATTGGGTGAATTGGGTCAGAAGGATAGCATGGCAGCCAGAAAAAGGCAGCAAAAGAGTCAAGAGATCACAAGACAAGGGGAAGGGCAGATGTCCCCTGCACTGCCTCCTGGACTGTCCCCTTAGATGGCCCAGACAAAATAGAAAGCCACAGTTGGCTCCAGAGACATGATGTGTAAGAGTTAGTGGGTGGAGAAAAGATTTGATAAACTGAGGCAAGGGCAGATTTCACTCTCTTCTCTTCTGTGCTTATCGCTGGCTGGACTTCCCTGTGAGTGTGGCTAAGGGGCCCTAATGGCAGCCACAAACTAGCAAGCTAAATGGAGCAACAAGGATAAATTTAACCTATATATCTCTACTTTTCCATTTTTTACCCTACTACCCTTTGATTAATAAAATTATTCATTTAAGGCCAGTCTCAAAATTTTCCCTCTATTTTTGCTATCTCCAACAGAAATAGAAAAGTTAATAATAAGGGGAGGGGAGCAGAAAGAGGAAACAATGAGTTCTGTTTTCGGCACGTTGAATTGAAGATGCCTCTAGAATATACCAATTTGAAACTTCCAGCAAGCAGTTGGTGTTGTGGGACTAGAGTTCAGCAGAGATCAGAACTAGGATTACAGGGCTTAGAATCATTGATATAGAAATAACCTACAAAACTTCATTAAGTCAGCAAGAGGAACCTGAAGAGAAAGACAAGGACCAAGGAGCCCTGGAACTCTAGGATACATCTTCAATTAGGGGAGGGGACAGAATGTAGAAGATGGCACAGTTAGGCAGGAGAAAAACCAAGAGAATGGTGTCTCAAGAACACAGAAAGAATAAAGTATTCAGGAAAAGATAGACAGCCACATGAATCACAAGAATTAAGAAAATGCTATTAAGAGATCATTAATGTCTTTGGAAAAAAGTTTTATATACAAATCCCAATACTAGAAAATAAGTTGGAAGATGAATGAGACACAAATGCCTTTAAGGAGTAGATAGTGAGGGGTAATGGCAGGTACACCGATGAATCCCATAAATCTACTCATTAAAGCACACAATCAAACTTGTTTTAAATTACCAATTTAATCATTACAAAGGTCTTTGAACCACATGTTTAACTAGGTTTTTAAAATAGATGCAAATGCCAAGATGAAAACATAATCACCTGATCTTCTAACTTCCGGTTAAGATGGCGGCAGAGTAACGAGCAGCTGCTCGATCTCTCCTAACCAAAGCATACAGGACTCCTCAAGGGGACATAAAAACGAATACAGACGAACAAAGGAACCCCACAACGGGGCACAGCATTGAAGGTACGCAGAACTGGGGCATTTCCATGCTGTGAAGGGGTAAAACAGCTCTCACTAAAACACGAGAGGAAGAAACCCCTCCACCACCCCCCACACCACACACAGCGCCAAGGCCAATGCACAAGAGTGAACGCGGGATTGGGGCAACCAGTGAGTCACTGGCAGCTCCAGGGCTTGTACCTGAGAGTGGCTAAAGAACGCGCATGGACTTTCCGGAGCATCTGCACAGGTGAAGACATTGCCCTAGGCGCGGACAAAGATCTCGAGCACACGGATTTTCCCCAAGCATCTGCTTGGGTGAAGGCATTGCCCTAGGCCCGGACAAAGATCTCAAGTTCAGGCTTGGACCTCGAGTGGGGACCCAGTGCAGACGGGAGCACGGCTGTGGAAGCAGCCCCTGAGACTGCTGAAGGAGCCTCGGGCAGAGGGGCAGACCAGGGATGACCAGTAGGGTTGACCCCGAGGACAAGGAGACCGGAGCCCTCGGGAGCTTAGAAAGTGCAGGCAGACCCTGAGTGTGAAGACAAAGCTGAAAAGGGGAGGGGCTAACAATGGCAAGCCGAAAACCCCAGAAGAAAAAGATTATCAAGAAAAACTCTGGAACACTCCACAACTTTTACACAGAGAAAATCCAGACAACAGAGGAGGACAAACAAGTATCCAAACCCTCCCAAAACAATGAAAACTGGTCACAAGCTTTTGAAGAGTTCAAAAATGAGATGATGAAAAAGATGGAAGAGATCAGGCAAGAAAATAACAGTTTAAAAGACAGAATTTCACAATTGGAAAGTGAGGCAAGCCAACTGAAGACCAGAAATGACCAGATTGAAAAGGAAAACCAGTCCTTAAAGCCTAGAATTGAGCAATTAGAAGCCAATGATCTCTCAAGAAAACAAGAACAAATAAAACAAAGTCAAAAGACTGATAAAATAGAAGGAAACATGAAATATCTCAATGAGAAAGTGACAGACCAAGAAAACCGGTCTAGAAAAGACAATTTGAGAATCATTGGTCTTCCAGAAAAACCAGAAATTAATAGAAACTGGGACTCCATACTTAAAGAAATTATTCGACAAAGTTGCCCTGAAATTCTACAACAAGAGGGCAATATAGACATTGAAAGGATCCATAGATCATCCTCTACACTAGACCCAGAAAAGACAACCCCCAGGAATATAATAGCCAAATTCAAGAGCTTTCAAGTAAAAGAAAAATCTTACAAGAAGCCAGAAAGAGACAATTCAAATATCAAGGAGGACCAATCAGGATCACACAGGATCTGACAGCCTCCACACTAAAAGACTGCAAGGCTTAGAATATGATATTCAGAAAGGCAAGAGAGCTAGGCCTTCAGCCACAGATCAACTACCCATCGAAACTGATTATATACATCCAGGGGAAAGTATGGGTATTCAACAAAATTGAAGATTTCCAAGTTTTTGCACAAAAGAGACCAGGACTAAATGGAAAGTTTGATATCCAACCACAAAAATCAAAAGGAACATGGAAAGGTAAATGAGAAACAGAGGGAAAAGAAAGAAAACTCATAATTTTTTAAATTTGACTCTTTAAGGGCTTCAATGAGATCTAATTATCAGTATTCCTATGTGGAGAAAAGCTATGTATAATTCTCTGTAGTGAACTCTATTCACTATTATAATATTCACTATTATAGCAACCAGAAGAATAATTCATAGGGAGAGGACAGGATACTAAATGGTCTAAGATGACATAGGGGGTAGGAAAGAGAGGGGGGAACAGTAGGGGACACCAAGAAAAATCTGAGTAAATAAGAAAAATAGGATATTCTATTACACACAAAGAGGGCATGGGAAGGGGAGGGGAAAAATACTATTATAAGAAGGAGAGGAAGAGAGCATTAAGAGGTAATAATCAAACCTTACTCTCAGTGTAATTAACCCGGAGAGGGAAGAGTAGCTTTATTATCCATTGGGATAAAAAACTCTATCTAACCCTACTGAGAAAGTCAGAAGGGATAAACCAAAGTGAGCAGGGGAGTGGGGAGGTCAAAAAAGGGAGGGGAGAAGAAGGGGGAGGGAATTCAATAGGCCTTTAAAAACAAAAAGAGGCGAATAACAAGAGAGGGGGCAGAAAGGGAAGTCAATCAAGGGAGGGGATAAAGGATACCAGCTCAAAGCAAACAACTGGTTTAAAAGAAAATAGTGTAAGAAGAAGGGGTGGGTCTAGGGGAAGATACAAAAATGTCAGTGAATGCACAACTGATAATTATAACTCTGAATGTGAATGGGATGAACTTGCTCATAAAACGGTAGCAAATAGCAGAGTGGATCAGAAACCAAAATACTACCATATGTTGTCTGCAAGAAACATATATGAGGCGAGTAGACATACGCAAGTTTAAGGTTAAGAGCATGAGCAAAATCTTTTGGGCATCAAATGAGAAAAAGAAGGCAGGAGTGGCTATTGTGATTTCTGACAAAGGCAAAGTAAAAATAGATATGATTAAAAAAGACAGGGAAGGACATTACATCCTGATTAAAGGCAGTATAAACAATGAGGAAATAACACTGCTCAATATATATGCACCAAGTGGTATAGCATCCAAATTCATAAAAGAGAAACTGGCAGACCTCAAGAAGGAAATAGATAGTAAAACCATAATAGTGGGGGATCTAAATATTCCTCTTTCAGATCTAGATAAATCAAACCAAAAAATAAATAAGAAAGAGGTAAGAGAGGTGAATGAAGCCCTAGAAAAATTAGATTTAATTGATATGTGGAGAAAAATAAATAGGGATAAAAAGGAATACACCTTCTTTTGAGCTGCACATGGTACATTCTCAAAGACTGACCATGTAATAGGGCATAGAATCATTGCAAACAAATGCAAAAGAGCAGATATAATAAATGTAACCTTCTCAGATCATAATGCAATAAAAATAATAATTAGTAAGGGCGCCTGGACAGGAAAATCAAAAACCAATTGGAAATTAAACAATATGATTCTCCAAAACCAGCTAGTCAAAGAAGAAATCATAGAAACAATCAACAGTTTGATTGTAGAGAATGGCAATGATGAGACTCTGTAGGATGCAGCCAAGGCAGTACTCAGGGGGAAATTTATATCCTTGAGTGCATATATTAACAAATTAAGGAGGGCAGAGATTAATGAATTGGGTATGCAACTCAAAAAATTAGAAAGCGAGCAAATTAAAAATCCCCAGATGAAAACTAAATTAGAAATACTAAAAATTAAGGGAGAAATTAATAAAATCAAAAGTAAAAGAACTATTGAATTAATAAATAAGACTAAAAGCTGGTATTTTGAAAAAACAGATAAAATAGACAAAGTACTGGTCAATCTAATAAGAAAAAGGAAAGAAGAAAACCAAATTGACAGTATTAAAGATGAAAAAGGAGACCTCACCTCTAATGAAGGGAAAATTAAGGCAATCATTAAAAACTATTTCGCGGGTCAGCTGGGTAGCTCAGTGGATTGAGAGCCAGGCCTAGAGATGGGAGGTCCTAGGTTCAAATCCGGCCTCAGACACTTCCCAGCTGTGTGACCCTGGGCAAGTCACTTGACCTCCATTGCCTACCCTTACCACTCTTCCACCTATAAGTCAATACACAGAAGTTAAGGGTTTAAAATTTAAAAAAAAAAAACTATTTCGCCCAATTATATGGCAACAAATATAACAATTTAGGAGATATGGATGAATATTTACAAAAATATAAATTGCCTAGATTAACAGCAGAAGAAATAGAATGCCTAAATAATCCCATATCAGAAATAGAAATTGAACAAGCCATCAAAGAACTCCCTAAGAAAAAATCACCAGGACCTGATGGATTCACAAGTGAATTCTATCAGACATTCAAAGAGCAACTAATCCCAATACTATACAAAATATGTGATATGATAAGCAAAGAGGGAGTCCTACCAAATTCCTTTTATGACACAAATATGGTACTGATTCCAAAGCCAGGTAGACCAAAAACAGAGAAAGAAAACTATAGACCAATCTCCCTAATGAACATAGATGCAAAAATCTTAAATAGAATA
>NC_058131.1:457629024-457649142 GCF_016433145.1 Gracilinanus agilis
ATTAGGTTTAGATCAACATCTCACACCCTACACCAAGATAAATTCAGAATGGGTGAATGACTTGAATATAAAGAGGGAAACTATAAATAAGTTAAGTGAACACAAAATAGTATACCTGTCAGATCTCTGGGAAAGGAAAGATTTTAAAAACAAGCAAGAGTTAGAGAAAATTACAAAATGTAAATTAAATGGTTTTGATTATATTAAGCTAAAATGCTTTTGTACAAACAAAAACAATGTAGTCAAAATCATAAGGGAAACAACAAATTGGGAAAAAATCTTTATAACAAAAAACTCTGACAGGGACCTAATTACTCAAATATACAAGGAGTTGAATCAATTGTATAAAAAATCAAGGGGGCAGCTGGGTAGCTCAGTGGATTGAGAGCCAGGCCTGGAGACGGGAGGTCCTCGGTTCAAATCCCGCCTCAGACACTTCCCAGCTGTGTGACCCTGGGCAAGTCACTTGCCCCCCATTGCCCACCCTTACCAATCTTCCACCTATAAGTCAATACACAGAAGTTAAAGGGTTTAAAATAAAAAAAAATTAAAAATTAAAAAATGAATCAAGCATAAAAAAAAAAAATCAAGCCATTCCCCAATTGATAAATGGGCAAGAGACATGAGTAGGCAATTTTCAGGCAAAGAAATCAAAAGTATCAATAAGCACATGAGAAAGTGTTCTAAATCTCTAATAATTAGAGAAATGCAAATCAAAACAACTCTGAGGTATCACCTCACACCTAGCAGATTGGCTAAAATGAAAGAAGGGGAGAGTAATGAATGCTGGAGGGGATGTGGCAAAATTGGGACATTGATGCACTGCTGGTAGAGTTGTGAACTGATCCAACCATTCTGGCTGGCAATTTGGAACTATGCTCAAAGGGCTATAAAAGAATGCCTGCCCTTTGATCCAGCCATACCACTGTTGGGTTTGTACCCCAAAGAGATCATAGATAAACAGACTTGTATGAAAATATTTATAGCTGCGCTTTTTGTGGTGGCAAAAAACTGGAAAAGGAGGGTATGTCCTTCAATTGGGGAATGGCTGAACAAACTGTGGTACATGCGGGTGATGGAATACTATTGTGCTAAAAGGAATAATAAACTAGAGGAGTTCCAGGTGAACTGGAAAGACCTCCAGGAACTGATGAAGAGCAATAGGAGCAGAGCCAGAAGAACATTGTATACAGAGACTGATATACTATGGTAAAATTCGAATACAATGGACTTCTGTACCAGCAGAAAGCAATGACACAGGACAGCTCTGAGGGATTTATGGTAAAGAATGCTACCCACATTCAGAGGAAGAACTACAGGAGAGGAAACATATAAGAAAAACAAATGCTTAAACGCATGGGCTGAGGAGGACATGATTGGGGATGTGGACTCAAAACTACCACACCAATGCAAATATCAACAATTTGGAAATAGGTCTTGAACAAGGACACATGTTAAAACCAGTGGAAATGTGCGTCGGCTATGGGTGGGGGGACAGCCGAGGGTGAAGGAGAAAGTAGGAGCTTGAATCATGTAACCATGTTAAAAATGAATATTAATAAATGATTTTAAAAAAACATAATCACCTTTGTAAAAATAATATGAAGAGAAGGGCATAAGGGATGGGACTATATATCAGGTCAGCCCTGATCAATTCATTTCCATCCAACCTAGGTGATGAAACTATATTAAATAAGAAACAAGTAACAGAGACAAAAACAACAGAAACTTGAAAAAAACAAAGATGCACTCCTTCACAAGATGTTTAGAAGCCTTCAGATCAAAACTGATGCCATTTGGAAGCGTCCAAGAAATATACTCCTTTGACTTCAATAGATCAAAATGGAGTTGAGTTCAGATCCCCACATTTGGAGTAAAAGTGAGTTTAACACTGAGTCCAATTTGGTAATAAAATTCTGGATGAGATGGAAGGAACCCAAATAAAAGGTTTTTTTTTTTATTTATTAGGAGCAGGGCAGCCCTGGGATGGGTTCAATCTGAGATAAGGGGTGTACTTTGTGTTGTGATTCCGCCAGAGTCCTGAATTTCTCCTAAATGAATCAAAATCTGGAGAAAAAGTTGTAAAAATCGCATTCTGAGCCAGACAAACACATCTGAAGTCTCCAACGTCTCCAAGGTGAGGATTCTCTGGCATGTTAGATCAATATAGGTAAGGGAAGTTGGCAAAAAATAAATAAATAAATGGATCTTAACCCTTAGTTAAAACTGTTAATTACCATAAAACTATATTAATAACCACTAGACCAGCACCTTTCAATTACCTTAAATTCACTCCCTGTGTCCCATAGGACTTCTGAAAATTAATGAGTTAATATCTATTTTTTTAAATGCTTTGAGGTTCTTAGTGGAAAGGCACACTATACCAACATCTTTTTTAAAAGAATAGCTTTAACGAACTATAGTAGAAGAATCAAACAACTGTTTTCTTTCATTTTCCACTTTATTTTAAAGCAATGATTTAGTATATTCTTTGGGAAGAAGGAATCGCTGTTATGGTCTACTTTTAAAAATCAAGTGACTAGGCTTTCCCAAGAACACATGAACACTAAATTCTGTTTAAAGGGTACTAAGTTTTTATATTAAAAAATCAAGCATGTGATGTGATAATTTTCAGACCCAATTTTTGAATGCTCTTCCCTTTTTTCCTAACTCATAATTTATGCAAGAGATTCTGTTTTAGATTTATTTAATGGATGTAAATATTTCAGTATCTGTAGAAGGTTACATTTTTAGCATTACACTTTAGTTATGTCCCATGTAAGCATAGTGGGGGTGTCTCCTGCTTTGCTCCTTCTTTAGTCTGCATATTACAAAAAAAATATTAGGACAATACTTCAGTCCCAGCTAAATGAAAGATTCTCATGGTTTGAAATTCTTTTAATATCCTTGCCAAGATCTATCCTTTTTCAAAGGGAAACTAAGACAAATAGAAAGAGGAACTCTGGTCCACTTGTAGATGAAATTAGGGTGACGACTCCCCAAGAGTAAGAGTTAGTACTCCCTTTCCCTATGCTTTGACCAGAGTAGGGTAAATAATCAGACTAAAAGAATGGAAAAGTCTCCGATTATTTCAGTTAATAGATTTATCTCCTCAATTCACCTATCCAGGGTTAGTTCATCAAAACTGTTAATTGAGCTTTATCCTTCTGTTTTATCTTGATTGTGGAATTCATCTTTGTTCTTAAACCTTGAAAATTTTAAGTTGTATTTATGTCCTTTTGGATTCTTTTTCCTTTCTCTAAGCAAAGATACTTGGAATTTAATTTTATTGTTTATTTAATTCATTTGTGTCATGCAAAAAGCACACAGTACAGAATCTTTCTTCCATAGTGTTCTACGATCCAAACCCCAAAATTTCAAGTTTTGATTCAGTTTCTAGTTTCAACACCAATAGTGGTTAAGCAGAGAGAGCTTGCCAGGACCAGAATTTTCTTAAGTCATTTGCTTCCTGGCAACTCAAAACTAAGCACAATATTTATATGCATACAGAGCATACCAATAAAATTCTATTCAGATTAGGCAGTCAAACTGAATTTGAATGGCCATGGCTAGGAAATGTAAAAACTAAGTGGAAAAAAAAAAAGTAGAAAAGAAGCCACCAATAATATAGAGCCCTTAAAATATCAGCAAAGAAGAAAAAAAAATTATAGCCAATTCTTAGAAAAGATTATTCCCCAGATAAGAAACACAATTGTCCCTAGTCTAGCTAAACTAAACTAAAACTAGCCAATGTAGTCATTTCCTTTGCAAGTATGGAATGGTTATAAGGTATTGTACTTGAGCACCATGTGATACCCTAACTGCTAAACCTTTAAGTCTCAATAGATAAAACCTCCACACTTAAGATGGAGAAAAAAACTAAAATGTAATACTTCTAACAAAAATCAGATGTGGATTTGGCAATGTGCCAGAATAGCACTGCTAAGGAAAATGTGAGGTCTGGTTGGCTGTAATTGAAAAAAGAAAGACAAACAGAAATCTTAAACCTTATTTAAAATTACCCAAAATATCCCCACCTTCAAAATTTACTTTCCAAGGCACTTCCCCAAACTCCTTTTCAGAAGTGGGAGACCATCAGAATGGAGTACATATAATGCCCAGTCTTTTTTGATATCATAATTAAATCTGGCAGAATTAGCCTGGGTTTTTTTTTCCGTTTCATATTCTTTGTTGCAAGGAATAGGTATCTGGGAGGAGGAGAGAGAGCACGTACAAAGGGAATGTGACATCAAGGCAAAAGATATTAATAAAAATGTAGTATTTTAAAATAAGTTTACTTTATTCTCTTTTTTAAAAATAACATTCTTTCATCAATAGAAATTAAGCTCACCTCTGGAGACCTAGAGTCTATCATTAAAATAACACTAACTCCTCTAAAGTTTAAAAATCAGGAAAAAGGAAGACAAAACAAAATTTAAAAAAACTAACCCTCAGACAAGAAAACCAAGCTGTACCTTGTCTTTTTAAAAGCCTCCTACTTGAATTACTTTACAATAACAACATGTGGAAAGTGTTATATCTTGGATTGTCTCCACCCACTCATCACACTGATAGTTGCTAGGAGGGGGATGGGAGAGGGAGAGCATGTAAATGATGACAACTCACCACAAGCTACATGATTAACAAAACCAGAACATGTGTGCTACAAGAAAAATAAATCAAAGGGCATTTACTATTTGATAGATGGCTTATTTATCCCAATATAAAAGGAAAAAATTTTGTCCTAGTCAATATAAAAAATAAAATTTAAAAAATCTCCCAAGGGTGAAAAAGTCCAGATGTCAAGTTCAGTACTCATCAGACCCAGATGCCTTTATAGAACATACTTAACCAAGATAGAAGTACTTAAAAGTGCAGAAATGAATGAAGAACATTAAGTTATCTGATATAAAAAAAGAGAATAAGTGGAATACTTATGGACCAATAAGTAACTCAGAGTAAACCAGTTTTAGCTATTTTATCTATAAAACTGATTGATTACAACATACATTATATCACTTTCAGGGAAATGGCTGTTTTAAATGGGAACATTTACTATTTCAGAAAAAAAGGCTCAATGTCAAAATAGGCCCCTGACATCCCACCTCACTGCCTCTACCAAAGCAAAATCATCTTGCTAAAAGGAAGTCATGTTGTTACCTTTTAAGCATGGACTATGTGTGGGCTCTACTGAAATAACAACAAAAACTAGCATTTATAGAGAGCTTTAAGGCTTGTAAAGCACTTTATAAATTCAGAACGTCCCAAAATTCCTAAGTTTTAGTACAGTTATAAGCTATTAAACTTTTTAAGTTAAATATTTATATTACCAAAAGAATATTAACTAATATTTAGTTTGATGTTATACTGAATTATTTAGTATAATATTAAAGTTTTAATAACTTAAATTGCACTAAATTTTTTAGGACAACCTATAGTATCTCATTTTATCCTCACAATAGTCCTGGGAGGTGTTATTATTAATCCCATTTACAGAAGAGGAAACTGAGGCAGAAAGCCCAGAATCACACCATTTGTAAGGGTCTGAAGCAAGATTTGAACTCCAGGCCTAGCTTTTTATTCACTGTGCCAACAACTGCCTTTAAAAAAAAAAAGTAAAAACATAAAATGTTGACTCACTTTAAATATCTAAACAAGAGATATGAATACCCATGGCAAAAATTTTGGTTTATTTACTAGATAACTATTATGGAGATAATTTTGTTCTAAATTATAATATTACTACGGCTTCTTCTTTTTGGCATGAGTTTCCAAATGTTGTCCAGGTCTGTGAACTCAAGCCCATACTATTAAAATGTACTTTATAAGGAACAGCTAGGTGGCACAGTGGATGGAATACTAGGCCTGGAGTAGAGAGGGCCTGGGTTGAAATCTGGTTTCAGACACTTCCTAGCTGTGTGACCCTGGGCAAGTCACGTAACCCTATTGCATTCTGTCTTAGAGTTGTTACAATGACAGAAAGTAAGGATTTTTCACAAACATTACTTAAACTCCAACTAACTGAAAAAAGGAATTGTTTCCCAAACTTTACAACTGTTAAGCTCATAGATGAGAATAATCCATCAAATTCTATGCAGTCTTTAGAACAAGGTTCTCACAGTAAATAGTCCAGAGCACTATGGTTCATCCTCTTTGGTGGTCCCCAAAACTTTAAGTTTCCTTGCTTTCCCACCTACTTCCTTTTCTTTGGCCCAAGTAATACTTATCTAATTCTACTATTCCTAACTAAAAAAATACCTGAATACATAAATGCTCTTAGAAATGTATTTCACTTGAGATAAAACTGATAAAGGAATTTAAAAGTCTTTAAAGTCTGACTCTCATAAGTGCTTTGTTTTGTTTTTGAAGAGTAATTGTCAGGAAAGAAATACTATAAAAACACTACCAGCAAGTCTTTAGATTCATTCTCACTCTCTCAATCATCTCCAAACCCAGCAAACTATTTTTTTCCTAACTAACTTCCAAGTCTAAGATTCCTTTGGAATCTGTGAAATCTAGCTGTTACATTTTTGGCATCTTAAATCTTCACCAGAAAAAAGACTGAACAAACTTATTTTGACACCTCCAAACTGATACTTATGAAATACAGAACTAACCAGGAGACAAAAATGAATTTGTATCAATATACTTCACAGATTGTATTAATCTCTTTTTTAAAAATTTTAATAGGACCTCTCCAGTAAAAAAAATTCAATATATAATTTACAAAACATAATTAATATTTAAATAATAAATATATTAACATATAAGTACAATTATAATATAAGTATAATAAAATAAATAATATTCTTCAGGGTGGAGAATAAAATTAATAAAAATTGGAAAAATAACATATTCTAGCAATGAAATTATAATAAGTAAATACATACTAGGGAATGACATTAATGAAAATTGAAAAAAAGCTCCCTTTTACTAATGAAATTATAATAAAAAATGAATATTTACTGGAAAATGAATAACGCTATTTAAACAAGAGCTGCCAATTTCCCAAGACAGTGAAGGTGATGATTTTCTATTAATTTCATTTATCAAAAGTCCTCGTTAAAGTCACTCAAAGGGCCACCATGCTAGTTTAAACCCCTATGAACTCTCCCCTAAACTTTTGCCATTGTCTCTTACTACCTACTCCCCAAAACTACTGCCATGGTCTGTCTGCATGCATTCATTCCTCTCAATATACTCTCCACATAACTACAAAGTTGATGTCCCTAAAGTACACTCCCTTGCTCAAGAACCATTCAGGCCAACTACAGTAAATGGTTGTAATGTAATGCTTTTGTGCTGTGAGAAATGACTAACAGGAAGATTTAAGAAAAACCTGGGAAAACTTGCATAAATTCATGGAGAGTGAAGTGAGCAGAACCAGGAGAAAGAACATTGTACACAATAACATCAATATTATTGGTGGCTCAGTTGATCAAGAACCAGGCCTATAGACGGGAGATTCTAGATTCAAATGTGATCTCAGACACTTCCAAGCTATGTGACCCTGGGTAAGTCACTTAACCTCAATTACCTAGCCCTTATTGCTCTTCTGCCTTAGTATTGATTCTAAGACAGAAAGTAAGAGTTTTTAAAAATTGTAGATATATTGTACAATGATCAGTTGTGAATGACTTAATGGCTATCAGCAATGCAAGGATCCTAGACAACCCCAAGTGACTCCTGATGAAAAATGTTATCTCCTGCCACAGAAGCAACTGAGGGAGTCTGAAAGCAGATTGCATCAAATCCATTTTTCACTTTATAACTTTTGTGAGTATTTTCTTATATGTATGATATAAATCTTCTTTCACATTATAACAAATATGGAAATATGCATTTCATGATAACACATATATACCCAACATCATATTGCTTGCCACCTCGGGGAGGTGAAAGGAGAACAAGGGAGAGAAAGAATCTGATCACAAAATGTCAGGAAACCAATGTTAAAAATTGTTTCTGTGTGTAATTGGGAAAAAAATATATAATAAAGTATTTGTGGGGGAGGGGAGTTAAAAGGAACCTATTATACCTCGGGTAAAACACAAAGCCTCTATTTGGCATTTAAAACCTTCATAAGGGGCAGTTAGGTGGCTCAGTGGATTGAGAGCCAGGCCCAGAGATGGGAGGTCCTGGGTTCAAGTCTGACCTCAGACATTTCCTAGCTGTGTGACCCTGGGCAAGTCACTTGACCCCCAATGCCTAGCCCTTACCACTCTTCTTAGAACCAATACACAGTGTTGATTCCAAGACAGAAGGTAAGGGTTTAAAAAAATTAATTCAAAAAATAAATAAAACCTTCACAATCTGGCTTCCAACTATCTTTCCAAGCAGATCACACATTACTCATCCTCATGTACCAACTTTCAGTCAATTGACCTACTTGCTGTTATCTGCACACAGCATCCCACCTTCCATATTCAGAGGCTTCATGGAGGAGTCAAACTATGCTAGGTAATAAAAGAATGTCAGCAGTCCCAGTGAGAGAGTGGATCATGGCTAGTCTCTTTAGGACATAAACATTAAAGAAGGATGATAGCATGAAATAAAGCTAAAAAGATAAGTTAGATAGGCTAGGAAAAGGCATTTATATTTTACTCTACTGGAAAAAGGAAGCTGCTGAAGTTTCTGAGTGATGGTTTGATATATTTATTGACTGACTGACTAATCAGAGCTGTGCATTATGAAGATTCACTTGGCAGGAATCAATCAACAAACATTCATTAAGTATCCACTAGGTGCCAAGAACTTTGCTAGGTAAAAGGGATACAGAGACAAAAGAAAAAGAAGAGAAACAACCTCTATTCCCAAAAAGCATATATCTACAAAGAGGAATGAGTAATAAGTATATCCTCAATTAAATTCCATACAGAATAAATATAAAATTCACAAAAGGTGGTTAAATACAAGCCAGAGGGAAAGGGGCAATAACAGTCAAGAGGAATCACAAAAGACTTCATGTAGAATGTAGGTGTTTTTATTGCATCTTGAAAAAAGAAAGATGACTGTGAGACTGAGATGAAGTCAATGTTTTCTTTAAAGGCATATGGGATGGCCAGTAAAAAGGACATTGATAGAAATGGAATGCCATGTGTGAATAACTGAAAACAAACCAATCTGGCTGGAACAAGAAAGTATAGGAAGGAGAGTGATATATAATGAGGCTATAAAGATAGATTAGGGCCGGATTGCAAAGGGCTTTATTTTATTTTATTTTATTTTATTGTTTAACTCTTCCCTTCTGTCTTTGATTCCAAGGCAGAAGAGCAGTAAGGGCTAGACAATGCAGTTAAGTGACTTGCACAAGGCCATGCAGCTAGGAAATGTCTGAGACTAATATGAACCCAGGACCTCCCATCTCTGGGCCTGTCTCTCAATCCGCTGAGCCATCTAACTGTCCCCTGCAAAGGGCTTTAAAAACTAAACTGAGTAAATGACTTAAGAGAATACTGAGAAGCATAGGGATTGAAAGTCACAATGAGGGGGAAGAGAAGGTCTAGGAGAAGCTGTTTATGGAAAAAGATGGAATAACGAGAGGCCAATCAGAAAACACCACAGTCTGTAAGCAAGAAGTGGAAAACTCATAGAGAATGATACACTCTAGGCTGTGGCTATCCCTGTGTGTCACTGAAGTAGAAAGTCAGTAATGGAACTGAAACTGAGGAACTAGGAGGTTAAGGTATTTAGGGAAAGAGCAACCTGAATGCTGAAGTCTACTAAAATAAGTACAAAAGTTGGAAAAGAAAGAAAGACAGTGATCCAGGTGCTGAACGCCTTGCAAAGGAAAGAAAAATGATATGGCAGCAGATAGAAAAGTGCCATCGTCTGTGCGGGATGAAAACTTTAAAAAATGAATTTCGTAAGAGAACAAATGATGGCAGTCTTTACTGGAGAATCTGGAAATGAACAGTGGGAAGAGGAATTATTTCAACATGAGTGGGATAGGGTTGAGGAATATAAGAATGAAATAAAAGGAGATGGAGAATGAGAATATACAGTCGTTCCTCGCTATCTTGCAGTTCACTTATCTCAGCTTCACTGTATTGCTGTTTTGTTTTATTTTTTTAAATATATCTAATTCTGTATCATGGAGTTACAGTTACAATAGGCACACTATTGGCTGATGGAAAGAAAAGCAACTAACCACAGCACTGTGTTCTGTATCCTGGGAGCTGATTGGCTCAGTAACATGTGGAAAAGGTTTAAAGGAGAATGGAAAGGGTGTATAAAGCCTTAAAATATATATAAGTAATAAAATAAATATAATGCTGCTACTTCGTGGATTTCCACCTATTACAGGGGTCTCTGGAACATAACTCCCACAATAGGTGAGGGATCACTATATTTCCCAATTATGCTTTAATCTAGTTTGTTTATATTATACATTTATATTTTATATATTAAATATATATACACATATTACATATATTTGCCAATTACACTTTAATCTAGCCACATGAAGGCTAATAGGCCTGACACCTCTGGTATAAAGGACTGAACTGAAGATGCACATTTTAAAAGGGAGACAATTTATGCTCTCAAAGAGAGCATTCTAAAAAAGGGTTTCCCAAAAAGAAGGTTTCAGTTAGGGGAAGCTAGGTGGCTCACTGGATAGAATGCCAGGCCTAGAGATGGGAGGACCTGGGTTCAAATCTAATTTCAAACATTTCCCAGCTGTGTGACCCTTGGCAACTCACTTAACCTCATTTGCCTAGCTCTTGCCTTTCTGTCTTAGAGTTGTTACTAAGACAGGAAGTAAGGACTTTAATAAATAAATTTAAATAAATAATCCCCCAAAAAATTAAATAAATAAATAGTGGGTTGAAATGAATGAATGAATAAGTAGATAAGTAATTAAATAAATAAATGGAAGAGAATTTCAGCTGCAGTTCAGCTATAAAGATCCAGTAATCCTTAAGATTCAACAGCCAAGTAGATGGTAATGCATTCTCTTTAATGTCATTTCCATTGACAAAACCATATCCAAGGAGAAGAGAGTGAAAAAGAAGGTACAGACAAGAGGAGAGTTTGTGTAAGGTGACCTCAGTCTTCTCAATAAAATAGTGAGGTGGTCTGTTAGGAGATAGCAGGCATGCAAAAGTACAAACTACATCTCCAAGGGGATTTCCATAGGTCATGTTTTAAAGACATCTACTCACAAATTTTTATGTCAGTAACTCAGAGTAAAAGTTTCCATCCTCGCCCTTTCAGAAACTCAAATGCTCCTGCTTATGTCCTCTTCACCTTCCCTTTGGCATCAGAGGATGAAATGGTCTTCCTCCTTGCCTCAGCTAGCTTTTTTTCTGAGGATGGGAACAACCTGAGCATATTCTTAAGAAGTGAAGAATCCAAGCCAAAGAGGGAATAAAGATGAAAGAGGGGAGGTCAGCTAAGAAAAAATGGTCCCAGAGGAGATGGGAAAGATATGGGATTAAGAGCAGCAGGTAAAAGAAAAGCTGTTCAGGGTATTAAAAAAAAAAAAAGAATAGGAAGATGGTTCTTCCCCTCAAAGTGGTCAAATGATCAATTTTACTAACCCACTTACATCCTAGCTCTATCCACTTAATTAAAGCTTATGGATTGATTACTGACTCCAAAAAAAAGAGAACAAAATCTTTCTCTTACCTCTGTCAGTGACCCACGAGCCACACCACCTTGTAGGGCTTCATCTAAGCTGGTAAGGGTTGTAGCTAAGAAAGCTGAAGATAGACCACCAGATTTCTCCAATTTCATTTCATAAGCCTAAATAACAAAAAATATTTAAGTAATCAACCATGAAAAAAGTTCTTATTTAACTGGTTAATCAAAGCCCATAGCATTTACTCCAGACTTTCATTTTTGCCCTCAAACATGTTATCAATTTTGAATCTTACAATTCTCAAAGCCCTAACCTTTAAATTTATCTCCCTTCTTTTCCTGTCATATAAAAATGAAGCATCTAAGGTTATATTTGAACTCAAGACCTACCATCTCCAGACCTGGTCCTCTATCCACTAAAACACCTGGTTTCCCCAGTAGTTTTGAATTCTTTATCTGAAAACTACCTATTCATGTCTCTTGATCATTTGTCAATTAGGGAATGGCTTGATATATTTTTTTAATTTATTTTTTTTTTATTTTAAACCCTTAACTTCTGTGTATTGACTTATAGGTGGAAGAGTGGTAAAGGTAGGCAATGGGGGTCAAGTGACTTGCCCAGGGTCACACAGCTGGGAAGTGTCTGAGGCCAGATTTGAACCTAGGACCTCCCGTCTCTAGGCCTGGCTCTCAATCCACTGAGCTACCCAGCTGCCCCCATGGCTTGATATTTTTGTACAACTGATTTAGCTTCTTATAAATTTGAGAAATTAGACCTTTGTCAGAGGTTTTTGTTATAAAATTTTTTTCCAATTTATTGCTTCTCTTCTAATTTTGACTGCATTGGTTTTGTTTGTACAGAAACTTTTTAATTTAATATAATGAAAATTATTCATTTTACATTTTGTAGTGTTCTCTATTTCCTGTTTGGTCATAAATTCCTTCTTTTGCCATTGATCTGACAGGAATACTATTCTATGTTCACCTAATTTGTTTATAATTTCCCTCTTTATATTTGTCATTTTCCCATTCTGAATTAATCTTGGTATAGGGTGTAAAATGTTAATCTAAACCTAATTTCTCCCATGCTGTTTTCCAATTCTCTTAGCAGTTTTTATCAAATAGTTGGTTCTTGTCCCAAAAGCTGGGATCTTTGGGTTTATCGAACACTATCTTGCTACTATCATTTACCCCATCTATTCCATTGATCCACCCTTTTAAAACTCTAAACCAGTAAGTAATTTTATTTCTAAAAATATTTAGTCTCTGCATTTATGAAAAATGCTCCATGAAAGAGAGAAGATAAGGCCCAGGAGGACTTAAAGAATGAAGAACACCTCCTAACTGTGTGACCCTGGGCAAGACACTTAATCCCCAACTGCTTAGCCCTTACCTCTCTTCTGCCTTGGAACCAATACACAGTTTGGATCCTTAGACATAAAGTAAGGGTTTTTTGTTTTTTTTAATTTAAATAACAAAACTGTCTATAACATAGAGAGGACCTAACCCTGATGATTACAAATTAAGTCTTCGTTAACTCAGTAGCTGATGAAAAGGATCATCACTTCACACACTAGCTTATAAAAATCATGTTAATTCTACTTCCAATGAACCACCAAAATGTAAAGGAAGCTTACAGTCTGCATTTGAGGAGCACAGGATCTGCTAACCACATAGAGAAGTTCAGAGACACCCTGGTAACTCTGGCCAGTCACCTTCATGAGTTCCAACGGGGAAAGACATAGGAAATCCTAGAGAAGTGTGCAGAGAAACAGTTTTAAATCAACATGAATTACAGAGAAGATGTTTATTTTATGGAAACCCTCTTGCTTTGAGAGTGTGTGAATTCTATATGTTGATAACATAACATTCCAGATTTATCTTTCACCAAAGTATTATATTAATAAATAAATCCTCTTTGATTAACTAAAAGATAAGGCGACAGATTCTTATCTTTTGATTATCTAATTGAGTTACCATGAACTCCCTAAAGCATAGTGCACCAGGCACTTAAAACTATTAGCACCCAGGGTCTAAAGATGTTCAATCCTCTCGAAGAACACCAGAAGCAGAGAGTCCTGCTTGACCACATGTAAAAACATTTTATCCATTGTGGGTTTTATGACATAGTAAAAAATAGCCACATTGTTCCTTAACTAAAACATTTACTCATTCTTATTAAATAAACAAAGTTCTTGTGCCTTCTGGAGTTCAGACACAAATGTTTACATACTGAGGCATTACTAGGTAACAGTTTAATATGCACTCCTTAAAAGCTGGGAGAGTGTAAAGAAGCAGCTAGCATCTATCAATTCAGATAAGGCAAGTATCCGATGAGAGAAAAAATTAACTTTCATTCTACTGGTTTAAGGCCTCCCTATTTGACAAAAACTACTAGGAAAATAGTTTAGGAAAAAATCAAGCTGAAATCAGCATCTCACACTATTTACATGACCTCAGACATGTCCCTATTTCCCACCAAGCTGCATTCATTTTGAACTCCTCTGGCAAGTCCACTAGGCCCTTAGGCTGAGTCTTTCCCTCAAACCCCTATTTTTCAGCTCTCGTCTCTTGGTTGTCTTTCCCCATTACTTTATAAGGTCCTTGAGGGCAGGGGCTTTCTTTATTTATATTCCCTTATCATTACACCTGGCTTAATAAAATTTTATTGACTATTTTTGATTACATAAAAAGGTCACATTGTAAAACAATTTGGAGGAACCAAGATAGATACTTTTTGACCATTACGAATAGGGAAAAGAGTTGTTGATCAGAAAAGGGATAAAGAGAATCACAGGAAATAAAATGGATAGTTACATAAAATTGAAAAGGTTTTGCACAAAAAAAAAATGAAGTTAGTATTAAAAGTAAAGTAGGTGGGGGCAGCTGGGTAGCTCAATGGATTGAGAGTCAGGCCTAGAGATGGGAGGTCCTAGGTTCAAATCCAGCCTCAGACACTTCCCAGCTGTGTGACCCTGGGCAAGTCACTTGACCCCCATTGCCCACCCTTACCACTCCCACCTATGAGACAATACACAGAAGTTAAGGGTTTAAAAATGTAAAAAAAAAAAAAAAAAAAAAAAAAAAAAGTAAAGTAGGTAACTATGAAAAAATTTTGGAGCAAATTTCTCTGATAAAGGTCTGGTACAAATATATAAGAATAAGAGCATTCCCCAAAAGATAAATGGTTCAAGGATATCAATAAGCAATTTACAACTGAAGAAATCTAAACTATCATAAGATCTGGTCATGGATACTTCCTTGTCCTATGACTGAGCAATTCACTTAACCCCATATTGCCAACCCTTACTGCTCTTTTGCCTTAGAACAAAATACTAATTCTAAGAAGATAAGGGTTTAAAATACATTATATGTGTGTATGTGTGTGTATATAAACACTTCAAGTTATCAATAAGAGAAATGCAAATTGAAATAATTCTGAGGTTCCATCTCATACTCACTAGATTAACAAAGATAGGGAAAAAAAAAATGACCAATGTTGGAGAAGCATTGAGTTGACAGATACACGTGTGACTGGAGGAGCTGTAAATTGGTCTAGCCAATTTGAAAAACAATTTCTAATTATGCCCCAAAAAGTCATTAAAAACCCTCTTTGATCCAACAATATGATTACTAGGTATGCATTCCAAAGCCATAAAAGATAAGTGGGAAGATATATATATAGTGCTTTTTATATATTTATAATACTTTTTGTTGCTTCAAAAGACCTTAAAACAAAATAGGTGCCTTTCATTTGGAGAATGATTTGAACAAATTATGGTATCCAGTACAAAGAAACATTATTGTCCTGTGAGAAATAATGAAAGACACTGATTCAGAAAAACATGGGAAGACTGGCATGAACTGATATACAGAGAATTGAGCAGAATCATAACTATTTAACTATAACATTAAATAAAAACAACTTTTATTAAGACTTAATAACTGATCAATGCAATTACTTCTAACAACTCCAAATACCTCCTGAAAAAGCATGAAGGTTCAGAATAAGGCATATATTTTCAGACACAATCAACAAAATACAAAGATTTTTTGCTTGTTCATATTAATTTGTTAGGGAAGATAGGTGGCACAATGGCATAGTGCCAGACCTGTAGTTAGGAAGACTGATCTCCCTGACTTTATATCATATCTCAGATACTTAAAAGCTATGCAATCCTGGGCAAGTCACTTAACCCTGTTTGCCTCAGTTTTCTCATCTGTCAAATGAGCTGGATGCAGAAATGGCAAACCACAGCAGTATGTTTGCCAAAAAAACAAACAAAAAAACAAAAAACAAACAAATGGGGTCACCCAAAGTCAGTCACAACTGAAATAACTGAACAACAAAAATTAATGTATTTACAAAGGAGAGATTTTTTTTCCATTCACTTTCTATTCCTTTTTTTTCAATTACATGTAGAAAAATTTTTTAGCAATTGCTTTCTGACTTTTTGAAATCCAGATTCTCTTCCTCACTCCTATCCTCCTCTTCCCTCCCCAGATAGTAAGCAATCTGTTATTCCTGTGTTGTCACGCAATAGAAATTTTCATGTTCTTTATTTTATGAAAAAAGTCATATCAAACATCTAAGAAAAAGCTCATGATGGAAATGAGGTAAGAAATAGTATGGTTAGATCTGCATTCATACTTTGATAGTTCTTTCTATGGCATTTTTCATCATGAGTAAGGGAGGGATTTCATGGGAGAGAGTGAGAGAATAAAGGCAAAAGAAATAAGACAAAAGAAAAAGAAATGAGGGCATTAGTGAAATATTCTAAAAATATACAGGAGAAAAGAAGTTCAAAAATAGATACAGACAAGTATTGTCTGTATTTCCACTTTAAATTTAATATGTATTTTAAAAAACAAGCTATACATAATAGATTCACAGTTTCATACACAACCTTACTTTTCCGATTTTTTTTGCATATAAAAATGTTCATGTTTGGTAATGATTTTTTAATTTGTAATTTAAAATATTTTAAATATTCATCTTTCTGTGGGGGTTTACATGGGAAATGTGAATATAAATATAAATGGATGTTTAATTAAAAGGTTGAAGATATAGCTTCGCTATATAAAGCAAATTTGTAAAAGTATGGAATACAATGAAAATCTTTCTTAGTAAACAAAATCATATTATTTTTTCAACTCCTTAAAATAAATTTTTCTGACATGCATACAAATCCATTGTCTTACCACACATTTCTGAATCGAACAGATTCATTCAGATGGAACAAAAAATGCTCATCATCCCTAGAATTGCTTTAAAAAAAAATCAGATTTCCAACATCCTGATTTGCATATTTCTTATCTAAACAAGCAATTTTCCATAAATGAGTAAGACTGTACTGGAATTCTGATACATAATAGGATTTAACAAAATCAATTCAATTGCACATTATTAAACTCTACTTAATGCAAGATGAAAAAATAATACAGACTCTGCCTTAAAGAGCTAACATTCTACTAGAAGGGATACAATAGTGAAAAAGACAGTAAATACAGTAAAAGGTAGAATGTGATAGGAACCTAGAATAGAGCCAGAGCTCTAAGAAAATCTGAGAAGGGAAAAACACTTTTAGTCAAGGGAATCAGAAAAGGCTTCATGGCTTAACTGACAAATGAGTTGAAGTAAGAGTAGTTCAAGTAGTAGACCTGAAGAGCAAATGTATTTCAGGTATTTTGGAGAGGAGATGGAGTGGGGACCTGAGAAGGCAGGAGACAGAAAGGCTGAGTTCTGAAACAGCTAGTAGCCCAATCAGATATGGATGTAGAGAACTTTAGGGAGAGTAATGTGCAATAAGAGTAGGTAGGCTGGATAGGCTTTGTTGTAGCTCAGTTATTTCAGTGGTGTCTGACTCTTTATGACCCCATTTAGAGTTTTTTTTTAGGCAGAGACACTGGCATAGTTTGCCATTTCCTTCTCCAATTCATTTGACAGATGAGGAAACTGAGGCAAACAAAGTTAAGTGATTTGTCCAGAATCACATAGCTTTTAAGTGTCTGAAGTGAGGTTTGAATTCAGGGAGATGAATCTTCCTGCCTCCAGGTCTGGCACTTATTATACCAGCCCCTGCACTACCTATCTACCTATCCAATGACAGGCTTAGGAGTTTAAATTTTATCCTGAATAGAGGCAATAAGGAACCTCTGGAAGTTTTTAAACAGAAGAATTGACATAGCCAGACTTGCACATTCAAAAGTTTTTTTCTCAGCTACATAAAGGAGAGACTAAAGGCTGGGAGATCAGTTGAGTCTATAATACAATCCAGAAAAACAGTCATGATGACCTGAATTAGAGTGGTATAGCAGAGTAAATGGTGAGAAAGAAATGAACAGAAGAGATAATGAGGAATTAGAATTAGCATAGGTTTACAAATGATTAGATGTTAGAGAGAGGAAAGAGTTGTGAATGATTCTATTCCTTTTCCTGCCTACATAACTAAACTGTTAATGGTGACTTTGGGAGAAATGGAGAATTGGAAAGGTAGAGTAGCTAATAGGAGATATGAAGAAATATGTCTTGGACATGAATTTAAGGCATTTTTCTTTTTACAATGTTTTCCTAAAAGAATATAATACAGAAAGAATTATGTACAAATCAAAATTTTTTCAGCTTGTCAATTATTTTAAACATACCAAAGAAGTCTTATTTAAAAGTTTATAAAATATTTATTTAATAAGCATGGGGGCATCTAAGTGGCTCAGTGGATAAAGAGCCAAGCCTAGAGATAAGAGGTTCTAGATTCAAATCTAGCTGTGTGATCCTGGGCAAGTCACTAAACCTAAATGACTAGCCCTTACTACCCTTCTGCTTTGGACTAATATTTAGTATCAATTCCTTTTTTTTTTTAACCTTTACCTTCCAACTTGGAAAAAGAGTGTTAAGGGTAGGCAATGGGGCTTAAGTGACTTTCCCAGGGTCACACAGCTAGGAAGTGTCTGAGGCCAGATTTGAACCCAGGACCTCCCATCTCTAGGCCTAGCTCTCAATCCACTGAGCCACTTAGATGCCCCCATGCTTATTAAATAAATATTTAATAAAATTTTAAATAAGACTTCTTTGGTATGTTTAAAATAGTTGACAACCCAGCTGCCCAGCTGCCCCCATTTGGTATCAATTCTAAGACAGAAGGTAAGGGTTGTGTTTTTTTTTAAGTATGCTAATGTTGAATTATTTTTGAAACTCAATCATCACTTAATATATCTTTTTTTAAAAACCCAAAATTTTACCTGTTACATATTTACTTGATGAATATTTAATACATATTTACAATTTTTCATTTAAAAAAATAAACAAAATTTTACCTGACAAGTAACAATATGATGTCTACTTAGCCGATCACAAAGATCCTGGGATAAGCCTATTCGAGTTAATTTCTTGCTGGCCATAGCACCAAATCCAGCAAAAGAAAAAAGAATGACCTTAACAAAACAAAAACAAAGAAATCATGCAATTTATAATAGATAAAATATTAAATATTAAATAAAAAATATATAAAATATAAATAAAAAGATACACCACAAGATTTATTCAAGAAAAACACTGCAATTTATTCTAATCTTTCCATATACAGTAAAAACAAAGCTGAATTTAAAATAACTGAATTGAAGACCTTGATCCTTCTAAACACAACAGGATAGGGACAGGGGGAAAACTAGGTAACCTCTCAAGATGGTTTCCATCATCATGATTCTATGATTTGATTTTGCAAGTATATGTAATTGGTCTTGAGGATGGCTTCCCAAACAAATCATTTTTTTAAACTCATTTTCTGTCTAAGTAACAACTCTAAGACAGAAGAGGAAGGACTAGACAATATGGGTTAAGTGACTTGCCCAGGATCATACAGCTGGGCAGTGTCTGAGACCACATTTGAACAGGTCCTCCTAACTCCAGGCCAAAGCTCTGTCTATTGTACCACCTAGCTGCCCCTAAAATTATTAAAATTAAAAATTAAACAAGTCATTATTGAGGAACGGTGAATCATTCTAATTAAGCACAAATAACTCATCCATACAATATGATAAAAACATTCAGAATTATCAAATCTTGTACAAACCAGATGTTTTATAAGATTTAGCAATGGAAATGGCAGTAATCAGGAAGATGCCATTTGAGACCAATTCACATTACAATAGACAACTAAACTCCTTTTTCTATATGTGTGTGTGTATGTAGGTACACATACCAGAATCCTCCAGGAAAGACAATAATGCTCACAGCCCAGTTTGACAACAAAAGACAAACCAAAGAAGCAAATAGTGACTGTTAGTTAGTACCTGGCTAATGAGATTGTGATGTCAAAATATCAAAAGTAATTATTTTTGGGGTAGCTGGGTGGCCCAGTGGATTGAGAGCCAGACCTAGAGATGGGAGGTCCTGGGTTCAAATATGACCTCAGATACTTCCTAGCTGTGTGACCATGGGCAAGTCACTTAACCTACATTGCCTATCCCTTACCACTCTTCTGCCTTGGAAACAATACACAGTATTGATTCTAAGCCTGAAGGTAAGGGATTTTTTTT
>NC_058131.1:457652719-457709043 GCF_016433145.1 Gracilinanus agilis
TAAAATCGAATGTAATGGACTTCTGTACCAGCAGCAATGCAATGACACAGGACAGTTCTGAAGGATTTATGGTAAAGAATGTTACCCACATTCAGAGGAAGAACTACAGGAGAAGAAACACATAAGAAAAACAACTGTTTGAATATATGGGTTGAGGCGGACATGATTGGGGATGTAGACTCGAAACTACCATACCAATGCAACTATCAACAATTTGGAAATAGGTCTTGATCAATGACACATGTTAAAACCAGTGGAAATGTGCATTGGCCATGGGTTGGGGAAGGGGGGGTGAAGGGGAAAGTAGCATGAATCATGTAACCATGTTAAAAATGAATATTAATAAATGTTTAAAAATTTTTTTTAAATAATTAAAAAAATAAAGTAATTATTCTTCACTTCCCCTGAGAATAGCCATAAAGTATCTCATGAAACCCAAGTATCAAGGGGCCCTGCACCGTGCACTCAAATTTGAAGGTTTAATGTGGTTTGGTTTTTTTTTAATGTTGCAGTCTTATTTCTAGTATTGCCTAGGCACTTTAAAATGGGCTATAACTCTTTTAAAATTAAAATAACTATGTAATTGGGAAAATGAAATATCTTTGGATAAAGAAAACTTTCCCCAAAGCAGAGGTTAAAAAACCCAAAGGAGGGGCTCAACCTTTTTCTGAGTCACCGACCCCACTGAAAGGATTTTTTTTAATTTTATTATCTTGAGTTCCAAATTGTCTTCCTCCCTCCCTTCCTCTCCTTTGATATAGCAAATAATTGGATAGGATACTCATTAAAAATGTGAAGTCATGCAAAACACGCATAGCCTCTATGCAGCCAAAAAAACGGGCAAGAAAAATATGCTTCACTCTGCCCTCAAAGTTCATCAATTCTCTCTCTGGAGGCGGATATTTTTCATCACCAGTCCTTTGGAATTGTCATGATACATTGTTCTGATCAGAATTAATATTTTTAAATAAATAAAATGTATAAGATTATAAGGGGAATCAATTATATTGACATTTTGATTTTGAATTATATTGAAAAAAAATGATTTTTTTCCCCTAAAAAAAATTTCATGGACCCCAGATGCAACCTCAGCTATGGCTCCCCTTTCAAGCAAGCAAGCAAGCATTTATTAATAAGCCAAGTGCTAAGATCCAGGGGAGCAAAAACATAAATATGGTCATCCCCTCAAAGAGCTTACAATCTTTATCAGTGGTTAACCCAGTGGTTAAAGGCTTCCTATGGTCCTTTAAGGTGATGCACTCTAGTCCGCCATGGTCCTCTCCTCCACCTGGACCCCAAGAAGGAAGTACAGCTTGTGGACACGTAATTGCTAGGAGACTTGGGGTCGCAAAGCCATCTCCTGCTCTTGCCGCTCCCGCCCCCCGCCCCCCCATTCCTGCGAATGTCTTCCCAAAAATTGTGAAAAGGGACACTACCTTCAACTCAGAAAGTGAAACTTGCAGGGAATTAAACCTGAGATGATAACATTCAAGGTCCTAAAACCTGATACCACAAGAATGCGCAGGTCCCTGGAGCAATTTCAATTGGAAAGAGGAGGAAGGAGGGGAAGAAAGCCAACCAATCAGCGACGGCCACAGGCCCCATTGGCCCTGGGGCACAAAGGGGATGTGCCCTTCTCTGGGAAGGGTCGAGGAAGAGGATGGGGTTGGGTTAAAAAGTCTGACTAAGATGATCTGCTCGAATCTCCAATTTCATAGCTGAGAAAACTGAGATTATGTAAATTACCCAATAATAGGAAGAGTGAACATAATAATAAATGAATATTAAAATCAAAGAACTGAAGATCCCTCCAAGTCTCAGACTAAATGCCTACTTGTCCTAATTTTATTTAGGAAATAATTTAGAAATCTAGCTCATGAAGATGAACTGTAGCCCCAAGGTAACCACTCAGGCCCTCAGTTTTTTCATCTCACTTTAAGACAGGTGCTTAATCTTTTCTGTGTCCTGGATCCCTTGGGCAGTCAATCTAAAGAAGGTTGTGGATCCATTCTCAGAATAAAGTGTTTAAATGCTTTAAAGAAAAAAAAAAAGATTACAAAAAAAACAATTATATGGAAACATAATTTTCAATTTAAGAAAAAAATAAGTTATGGAACTGTAGCATCCATGATCTTAAGTTAAACGGGTTAAGAATCCCTGATGTAGATAAAAACATATGATTTATCACTTATTTGGCTACATGATTTGGAGTTTGCATTTTATAAGATTATTCACTTACAAAAATAATACTATGAAATATATTTTACATGATAATACATATATAACAGATTGAATTGCTTGTTAGATCTGGGAGAGGGGAGGGAAGAAAAGAAGGAGATATATGAATCATAACTTTGAAAAACTTATCTGGAAATTTTTTACTAAAATAAAGATAAAACATTAAAAAATAAAAAAGTGAATAAAGAAAGAATCCCTACTGTAAAAGCTGTGCATCTGTATGAAGCAGGGATAGATGGATGTGACTAGGATGGGAGAAAAGTTGACAGTGAATTCAAATCTAGCTACAGACATTTCCTAGCCTGGCACAAACACTATATAAATGTTGCATGTTAATATTATGGATAAAGTACTTGACTTGACACTTACTAGACACGTGACCTCGGGCAAGTTATTTAATCTCTATCTCAGATTTCTCAATCTTAAAATGGAAGTAATAGCGCCCTTCCTCTTAGGTTATTGTGAAGATCAAATGTACTTAGCAGATAGAAGACACTATATAAATGCAAGTGGAGGAAAAAAGGAAAGGAAAAGGAAGGTAAAGGGAAAGAGCCTCATTTTTTTTAAGTATAATAATTATGTGATGAAGTGCGTTTAAATGATTTGCTATAAAGTGAATTTTTGAGAGTACTTCCTGTTGAAAGTATTTTGATTCTAGTAATGGATGAAAATCCAGATTTGGGACTAAATTAATGGAGAATGGGAACTTAAAAAAAAAAAGCATTCATAACAAATATAAAAATAAATCAGCTCCTGCCCTTCAGGAGTTTACATTCAAATAGGAGAGATGTCTATGCATATAAAAATATGGAAATTAAAAATAAATACAAACAAGTAGAGGGGGGAATAAGGGCACTAGTATCTGGGAGATCACAAAAGACTTCAGGTGTAGAACGTGACAGCTGAGTTGAGTCTTAAAAGAAACCAGTAATTCTAACAGTTAGAGTTTAGGTATAATGCACTTTAGTTGTTCAGTGGTGTTCAATTCTCTGTAATTCCATCTGGTGTTTTCTTTTCAAAGATACTGGAGCAATTTACTATTTCTTTCTCCAGCTCATTATGAAATCTATGAAGATGAGGAAACTAAGGCAAACAGGGTTAAGTAACTTACCCAGGATCATACAATGAGTTAACATCTGAGATCAGATTTGAATTTACAAAGATAAATCCAAGCCCAGTGCTCTATCCACTGTTCCATCTAGCTGCCCCATCTTCAGATATGGGGGATAGCTATTACAAAGGCAGAGAGACATGAGGTATGTATGAGGAACAGTAAGTAGGCCAATATGGTTAGAAAATAGAATAAGTTGAGAGAAGAACTGTGTAAGACTGGAAAGGCTATGAAGAGTTTAAAATGCCAAACAGAGCTTGGAGGATGGTTAGGAAAAGGGATCTCCCTGAGTCAAGAGGAACAAATGAAGGCTGTAGCAGGAATATCTTGGTACATGGAGAAATGCTGGTGGAGAATATAGGTGGAGAAATTCCACCTATATGCCAATGAACACTGAAACTTTAGGGGGAAGAAAATACATATATATGTATATATATGTATATATGAAGGCTCTGAGTAAGGAGTTATAATTTCAGTTTGAGAATGAACTGAGAGTGGAGGCAATATCCCTCACCTCTGTCCAGGAACTTAAGGAGCAGAGCCACAACAGCAGTAGTGAGAGTAGCAATACATTTGGCACCTAAAGAATAGGGGATTGAAAAGAGAGAATGTGCAATAAGGGTGGAAGATTAGCCCCGGAGCTAAGCCTCTACTTTGGGTAACACAAAATTACAATGACCTTATTAGATTTGATAGTCCATTTTAGGAAAGGAGGAAGAATAAATTGAGAAAACTACAGAAAGGATTTACTTTCTCCTTTCTCTACCTACTCTTCTGTACAACAGAAGAACTGATGATTATAGATTTTACTATTCTTTTTAATTTGTCTATTATTTTCTTTGAGGAGCATTTTATAAGTGGATAGATACATTGTGTGTCCACAAAGTATACTTTGGCGGATTGACTTCCGAATATGTTATGCATTTTGTAGTTATTTTGTGTTTGACATTTAAAAATCTGACGAATCCAGGGCTAAGAAAACATGTTCTAGGTGTTTAGCGTAGAAAAAGAAAATCCGCAGGTCGTAGAGGGAACGGGAGGTGTAGCAGAAAAGGAGAAACAAGGGAAGAAACAAAATCGGGAGTGCAATGGTTAAAATGCCGCTCAAAGCTGATGCCTTCTGCTGGGCTGAAAAAAGAACTGGACTGCAGAGGATGATTTGGTCCCACCTGATTATTGGTTCTTTTGAGCACGGTTTGATTTATCATTTTGTTGATTGCTTAGAGTCTTAGACTTAAGGGTTAATGATGCAGATTAAACTTTAAAGTGTCTCTGCGTGTCTGTGCCGGTATGTTTATTTTGTAATGTAAGGAAAACACTCAGGCTTTGCAATCTTTGGGACGGAAGTTTGTTAAATAGTACGATCCCAAACTTCCTGTTGAGTTTTCCAGGTTCCGTTTTATGGCTTCAATTGCCCCAAACAAGTATGGATCATTATTTGCATGTTTCCGACATTCCACCAATGGGAGCGACAGCCGCCGAGTCCTCCTCTCCCTTCCGGGAGAGAACTGTCACCTGACTCAACTCCAAACATGGCGGCGCTGGTTTGGGCTTCGCTTTCTGTGCCGGGAGCAGGTGAGTGCAGAGCGCCCCAAGGGAATCTGTGGCACCCTCCTCGAATCTCTGAATTGGGAGAATTCCCGAACCCCGGCTCGCAGCTCATCTCCTACCTGAGTTCTCCCAGGGCTGACACAGGTTCAGGCTCAACTCTCCTTTCTTGGCAGAATAGTAGAATGCACGAAGGCTTCTTGTCTCAGTCGTTTCCCTCTAGCAGAGTGGGAGGGGAACCGGTTTTCTGTGGGAGATTTGAAGCCTCGAAAGGGTAGTCTTTTGGGGAAGGGGAGAAGAGAGGAGTTGTGAATCAGCCTTGGGTAAATTATAATGGCAGTGGATGATTCCATAGAGATACGTCTCCTGCCTCTACGCCTTTGAACAGGCTGTCCCTGTCCCTCCCTTTCTTATTTCTGCTTTTCTGAATATTTCTTTTCCTGCAGGACCAGTCTCAAAGGCTGCTTTCTCTGTGCAGCCCTTCCTTCAGTCCCACCACACAACTATTCTTAGTTCTCCTGTCTCCCATCAATTATACTGTTTTAATGTATTTGTATATATTTTGCATACCCTTTAGTAGAATATAAGAGCCTTTGGGGCATTATTTCCGTGGCAAGTAACAGTGCCTTGTACACATTAGGTATTTGTTTGTTCCATTAAATAAATGAGAATTGGTGATTTTTTTTTTTTTAATGCTGCCTTTCTTTAATGGAACTAGCAATTGCTGATTTATCTAAGTCAGCTCCCTCTGTTGCTTTTCTGATTCTCCCTACTTGTTTTTTTCCTTTCTAGGAGGTGCTCCAAGAATGGAAATATTGAGAGCAGTTTGTTTAGTATAGCTCATTTTCCTCTATCCCCTGCACTCCATACTGGGAAAAATGCATCCATTTGGAAAAGAGGAAGCTGCCTCAGTAGAACAGCTCTTTGAATTTTTTTGTGAGTGCCTGAAACGTGGAGAATGGGAACTGGCACAAGCATGTGTTCCTCAGCTCCACAGAGGACAAGGGGATATACCCAAGAAGGTGGAAAAGATCCTTCAGGCTCTGGTGGCTTGTCCAGGCTTGATGAGGTAAATGCCCCGTCACTAACACTTCCCATTCATAACTTATTAGTGTATAACCTTTAGAAATGGTTCCCCTTAAGCTTCCTGTGAAGATAATTAGTAGAGTGAAATTTGGGAAATGGCTCTTATTCTTATACATTTGTATTACTTCAATATATTCAGGTTTTATTTAACCATTTTTCCACATTCAGTAACTAGAGAAATTTCCCGTGTCAGTAGAGAACTGTTCTCAAAGCCAGAAATACCTGAATTCTAGTTCTTCCTCTCATATATACTGGCTGTGTATCCCTAGGCAAGTCACTTAACTTGGACAACTAAAACTATATGTCACATAGACATCATAAGTTAAACATATCCAAAACTGAACTTAGTGTCTTTCTCCCAAAACCCTCCTCTTTTCATTATTGCTATCAAGGCAACCACCATTCTCCCAGTCATCTAGGCTAAAAACCTTTGTGATAATTAGATTAAGTCTACACTGCCTATCTTTAGATTTAATCACCAAAGGTGAGAACACCTCTAATTCTTGGAGGTCCCTGTGCTAGAGTGGGTGACAATCAGAATCAACTGACTGCCCCCTAGGCAGTACTATGAGAAGTGTCTATTGTGATTGGACATGCAAATTAGGAGGGAGGCACTGGAAGTGACACATAAGTGACCCCTTTAAAAAGAGGGAGTTGAGTGAGTGAGAGGTCTTCGGTTGAAGAGGGCATCTGGTGAAGACCTCTTCTGGTTTGTGGAGGAATGTTGGAATGCTGAGACCCTGGTAAGACTGCTTTAAATATCTTCTTTGAATTCCATGTGGTGAGTTTAAAGACTGACTGAATCTTCCTGAACTTCTCTTAAGAAACTTCTTTTAGTAGATTCTGTGAATGAAGTTTTGCTCCACTCACCTCCGGGCCTCTGGCCCTCTGACTCTCTGGCTGAGGGTTAATTAGATCTACCTGGATTAATTAGAGGATCGTAGTAAATTACCTACTGGGTTAGATTCTTATTTCCTCTCTTCTTAATTGTAAATAAACTTCTATAAAAGTCAATTTTGACTTGACTATTCTTAATTGAGGATTGATAATAGTTCAATCCTCTGGCCACCATCTTATATATGTTGAACCCAAAAAACCTCTTTTTCCCCCTTACACCTTGATGTCATCTTCAACATCTCACTCTCACCAACTCTTCCCCATATCCAATCAGTGATCAAGTGCTGTCATTTCTACCTTTTTAACATCTCTTTTACTCCTCTTGACATTGCTTCCACATCAGTTCAGGCCTTCATGTCTGGACCATTATAGTAGCCTACTGGTTGGTCTCCCTACTTGGAGCCTTTATTCACTCCAGTCCTTCCTTCACTGATTTGTCAAAAAGATCTTCCTCAACTGTAGGTCTGACCACATCAGCCCTTATACCATAAATTCCAATGGCTTCCTGTCACCTCCAAGTGATAGGATAAAATCTTCTTTTGATTTTTAAAGACTTTCATAACCTAGCCTTTTCTTAGCCTTCCAGTTTTCTTACACATTATTCCCTTCTAAGTACTATTCAATCTGTGAAACTGATTGCTATTCTTTATATAAGATTTTTTATATTGCTATTCTTTATACAAAATTTCACTTCAAACTGTACCCCATACCTGGAATTCTTTCTTTCCCATTTTTGCCTCCTGGCATCTTTTAAGTTCTCAGCTCAAATCCCACCTTGTGAAAACAGCTTTCTTAGTGGAAGAAAACTTTTCTTGGTCTTCCTTCATGCTAGCACTACTGCCTTCCTTCTGAGATTATCTGCATGGATCTTGTTTGTACATAGTTGACAGCATGTCGTCTTCCCTATTATGTTGTGTGCTCCTTGAAGAAACAAATAGTTTTGCCTTTCTTTGTTATCTACAGTACTTAGCATGATTCCTGGCACATAGTAAGACTCTAATAAATGCTTATTGATTTGATATGACTTAACTTTTCAGTTGTCTAAACTAGGTCTTTGAGAATCTTTAAGTCACAAAGAAGGTGCTGACCAGCATTGGTAGAGGAAATTCCTACTAATGATTTCTCAAATTACAGTCTAGAAACCTCTTGGAGTCTTCTAGACCCTTTCATGTCAATCATTAGACATTTATTAAGTTTCTATGTGCTAGGGATACGTCTAATGGTTAAAGGTATTTCTCTGCTCTTAATGAGTTTATAGTCAAATGGTGGAGATAGCACACAAACAGTTATGTAGAATCAAGATATGCTATATACAGGATAAATTTGAAATAATCAACAGAGGGAAGGTACTAGAATTCAGGGGGATAAGAAAGGCTTTGTATAGAAGTTGAGATTTTACCTGGGGCTTGAAGGAAGTCAAAGAGGTTAGGAGGCAGAGATGAGGCAGAAGAGTATTCAGCATAACCGTCAGCCACTGAGAATGCCCTGAGTTGGGAAGTGAAGTGTCTTGTATGAGAAACATTAAGGTGCCAATGTCACTGAGTCACAGAGTATGTAAGGGGAAGGAAAAGGGTACATAAGTTGTAAGAAGACTGGAAATGTAGAAGGGGGCCAAATTATGAAGGACTTCAGTCACCAAAGAGGATTTTACATTTGATCTTGGAGGTGATATGATACCACTGAGTTTTGGGTCTTTTTTAACCCATACCTTTTATTGATACTAAGCATCATTCCAGGGCAGAAGAATAGCAAGGGCTAAGCAGTTGGAGTGATTCTTTTTGCCTTAGAAGCTTCTCCCGTTGTACCACATCCCCCTTCCAAGGATTGAACTCTGGACCATCTGCTTACAAGACTGACCCACTACCAAGAATCACTTAGCATTTACCCTGGGGTCCATTATTCAGTCTCAACTGCTAGTCGGAAATTCCCTTCAGAGTGGATTCCCACAGTAACAGGGAATCACAAGCTTTGGGGGTCTCCAGCCTACACAACTATTTCTAAAACTTGGGGTTCATCAGATCTCACTAAGCCACAAGTTTGGGCTCTCTAGATTCCATGTCGACAAGGGAATGGCAAACTGGTGTACAATATCTTTGCCAAGAAAACCCCAAAGGGGGTCACAGTGAGTCAGACAGGACTGAAACAAGGGAACAAGTTCAGTATGCATATAAAAACATAATGATATTAGCATATATTAAATAAATGCTTTAAGTTCTACAAAGGACTTTCCAAACTACAACTCTTATTTCCCAAAATTAATTCCTTCTCCCAGAGATAATTATAGTAATTTTTGCTTCTTTACTGAGTTTTTGTCTCTATGTCTACTGATTCTTTCAAAAGTACTTGCAAACTTGTTCCTCTTCCTAGTCCCAAAATCGGTTCCTTTTTTCATCTACATATCCAGCTACTTTCTCATCTCTCTTCTCTTATTACTACTATTCTTCTTAACCTTCTGTTCTTACTCTTCAACCACAGATTAGTTCACCAAATTCTCAACAAACTCTCCTACTTTTAAAACTAAAATTTCTTTCCCTTTCTCCCTTTAATTCAACCTTGACTGTACCTAAAAATACCTGGTTCATTGAAACCCTGTCCAATGGGGCCCAATCTTTCTCATTGTTTCCAAATCACTAGGCTAGGAGTGGTTCATTCTTTGTTCCCCATTGCTGGTTCAGAGTATTTTCTCAAGTTCCCTCCTTTTTTTCCTTTAAAAACCTCTGCATTTCATTTATACCATGCCCATCCTCAGTCTTATTGCTATCATTTTCTGATCTCTAAATTATTACTAACTTCTCAGAGACTTTGCTAAAGATGATGAACCATCATCTTTTATGTGCCATCCTTTGCATTTTTCCTTGAGGACTTTGGTGTACTTGTTGAAGGGCCTGCCTAATAACCTATTCACACAATTCATCAACACTTTCTGTTCTTCATATTCTATTATTGACATACAAGCTTATTCTGCACAATGACTTAACAAAAATTTTCACCTTTCTTCAAGGCCTGAATCATATGCTACCCTCTCATAGCAGACAGATTTAACCTAATGATAATAATGAGATGACATATTGTGGGACAATTTGTGGGATACAGTTGAAACCATTTGGAAAGGAAAAGTTATCATCTCTAAATGCTCATCAACAAAAGAGAAAAAGATTTCATCTTAGCTAAGAAGATTAAAGACCACCTTCTTGTTGTCTCCTTATTCCTCAAAACTTGTCCGCAGAGACAGTGAGGTGGCTTGGTGGATTGAAGGCTAGGTCTAAAAATGAGAGATCATGGGTTCAAATCTGGCCTCAGCCACTTCCTAGCTGTGTGACCCTGGGCAAGTCACTTAACCCCTATTGCCTAGCCTTTACCACTCTTCTACCTTGGAACTGTAGAAGGATATTTAGATTAGCTTAGTAAGATTTGAGTTACAAGGAACAGGCTTAGAATTCTATGTGTGGGACACAGAGAAGTCAGTTGAACTCCTGGAGGGAGGAAGCTACTTTTTCTCCTGTGTGTGAATCCCGATCTACTGAGTTCAACTACAAGCAAGGAACCTGTGTATCTGGAGATAGGTCAAACTGAGGTGAGACATAATAGGGGTGGAACCTGTATGTCAACAATCCTTGCTCCCTTTTTTAGCTTGGATTAATAGTTGTAACAACTGGACATCTACGAAACTCATCTGCTGAAGAGATATCTATGGACACATGTGAAATCCCCACAACTATAGCTGGACCTGTTTACCATCCAGTTGCTGGATTGGTTTGAGATTAGGCAGCTGTCAGTTTAGCCTGTAAAGTACCTTTACCCCACCAGACTTTGGGTAAGGGGATCCTTAGTACTCTTAAGATAGATTACCTAATCCCTTCCTTTCCTGTCAAAAAGACTATTAAAATCCCTTTTATAGACAGATTCTCCTTGTTGAGCTTCCTTTCCCAAACCTGGCACATCATCTACTATAAGTACTTACTGTGATTTGACGCAGCTAATAACCTGGTGGTATTCCCTTTTACCCCAATTATCCTATTTCTTCACCTTACCTAAGCCACCAAGATTTAATTTATTATTAAGGATTAATTTATTCACTATAGAACCAATACACAGTATTTATTCTAAGACAGAAGTAAAGGTTTTAAAAAAACTTGGCAGCAGCATCACTTAGAGTCTTCCTTTGCATTTTTCCTTGAGGACTTTGGTGTACTTGTTGAAAGACCTGCCTAATAACCTATTCACACAATTCATCAACACTTTCTGTTCTTCATATTCTATTATTGACATACAAGCTTATTCTGCACAGTAACTTATATATATGTTAAGTGACTTGTCCAGGGTCACTCAGCTAGGAAGTATACCTAACTGCCCACACACAATGAGGAGTTAATAAATATTTGTAGAATTCACTTGAACAATTGTGTAAAGTATGTCATTTCTGTTTTACAATTGAGATAACTTAGATTTATAAAATTGTCTGCTATTTGGCTAGTATGTCAGAGCTAGGGTTTAAGCACAAGTTATCTGACTCCCAAGACCAGCTGAAAGAAATTTAGGTCCCGCGGTCTCAGTGGGGGGAAAAAAAGGATAGAGTGAGTGTTGGTGTGGAAATGGGAGTAAAGGAGTTTCCCTGGGTAAAAAGTTTCTAGCCTTTTGGCTATTTGTTACTTGTTGAAATGCTCTTGCTATTTCAGACTTGATAGAAATGGAGTAATCTGTGTCTGAAGTCACAGAGAAGAATATAAAATAAACTTTTTATGAAATCCTGAGGTACTCTTTTTATTCCTTCTTGCCTTTTCAGATGTGGGCAACATGACAGTCCCCAAAGGTTGGCCTGGATCTGGCTTCTGATGCTGGAAAAATGGCTAGAATGGGACAAGGTAAGGATCTTCTTTACCATTCATATTAGCCTCTGAAGTGGAGATTCAGAATAAGATGTTAGTAATAGAATGCTCATATTTTCTGTTGTTGGTGAAGCTAAGAATTGTCATAGTTTATATAACACTGCTTTATTGAATACAGCTTCTTACAGTCAGTGCATGTGAACCACTGCAGAGCTCAAGTGTGGAGATGAGATAGAAAAAGGTTTTAATATTAACCGTAATCAGTTATAGGTTATCTGTGGTAGTGGAAGAATATGTAAATAATTGAAATCCAGAACTATTTTTAAAACTTAATTGTGGGGCAACTAGATAGCTCAGTAGATAGAGTGCCATGCCTAGAGACAGGGAGGTCCTGGCTTCAAATCTGGTCTTAAATACTTCCTAACTGTGTGACCCTGGGCAAGTCTCTTAACCTCAGTTACCTAATCCTTACCCTCTTCCCCCATATGTGTGTGTATGTGTATATGTTGAAGACTATTAGGCATACTAAAAGTATTAATAGGGGTTTTTTCCTTTAATTATGAAAACAAGTTTTTTTCTTCACTTTAGAAACAGTTTACATGGTAAAACAGTCTCACTCATTTCTAAAAATACATTCCTTGGCAATTAATTAGTATTTGTTAGTTTTATTTAAAGTCCTGCATACATTAAAAAATTTTTGTAAACATGCATTTTTTTCCCCCAATTTGTTTCCTCAGACCATTTTTTCCATTATTCCAAGTTATTTCTTATTTTGGTTTTATTGTCATGAGACCAAATTTTTTTAGCAGAGATTCCAAAAAGCAGCCAAGAGGGCCAAATAAATCGACCTCTTCTCCTTGCCTCTGCCATCAGACTAGAGAAAGTACTAATGAGCAACATAATGATCAAAAATAAGCAAGAGAAAAAAGAAAAACAAGAAGTAGGGTGCCTATACAAGCAATGATTGTAATTTATTTTATACTTAAGGTAGGAGTTTGAAATAAAATGTTAAAAAAGTTTCTAAAGAGGAAGGGAAAAGGGCAGTAGCATCTTGTTCCCAATAAAGATCTTTCTGTCTTTAATATTGAATTTCTTAAGCCAAGTGAACTTTCCCCTCTCATTTGCTTGCTTTATGAAGGGTTGCTCAACTGTATCAGGAGTTTTCCTGCTCTGTGGGATTTCCTTATCCCCAGTTCCTCCTTTCCTGACCTATCCTTTTCTCGAATTCTACTGCACAGGCCAAGAATGGCTTTTGTTTTGACTTCTGTTGGATTGAAGTAAATAGTTTTGCCCCTTAAAACCACAGTAATTCTATTTTTTACACTTGGTCTTAGCAAAAAAAGCCAACAGCGATAGTAATTCTGCTTTTTTAAAGCAACTTCAAAAATGCATCAAGTCCTGTTAAATGTAAGTTTAAAACCCACATGGAACCTGTAACATTAACCTCTGACCTTCCTTAGCAAGGGGCTTTAAAACCAGAAAAAAAAAAAAGTCCTATTTTCTTCTAGGCAGCTTACTATGTTTCCTTTTTTCAAACTTCTGGTAAATTTCCATTTTCAGATTAGTGTGTGACCCTCCTCTCTTTTTCTTTGTTTCATTTGTGCTCTCTCTTTCATCTTGAACCAATTTTTTTTCTAGGTATTATTTTCAGGGTGAATCCTGCACTCAAGATGTTTAGCATTTGTGTTTTAGAAAGAATGAACAAATTCTCAACTGTTGAGAAGAACGAATATGAAATATATTTGTGGATCTGTAGATAATTGTCAAGTAATAAATAAATATTAGTCAACTTGCCTGACAACCCAGTATGAAAGCCCTAACCAGTCCCTTTCTATTAAAAAAATACTGCCTGGGTAGCTTACTCATTTCTCACAGATCCTTGCACTTACCTAGAGTACATGAGATCCTTGTATAAAGACCATAAAACTAGAATAACCAAAATAAAGAAGGATCTAAATAATTGGAGGGACATTTGATATTCATGAGCTAGATTAAATTAATATACTAAAAATGATAATCCAACCAAATTACCATTTCTTTATAGAATAAGATAAAAATGATGGTAGGCAAATGGAAAAACAAAGCCAAGAATATTGAAAAGAATAGTTGATGGAGGTGGTCTTGCACTTCCAGGCTTTAAAATGTTATAAAATGGTCATCCTCAAAATTGATACTATGCAAAAAAAATTTAAAATATACCAGATATCCAAACAAATGTACGCAAAAGATGAGTCTTTGATAAACCTATAGAAAGTGAAAATTGGGGGGAAAGTCATTATTTTTTATGGATGTAAGAGCTCTGATCAATGTAGTGACAAAAAAACAAGATTCCAAATGATTGGTGATGACATTTTACCCACTTCCTGAGAGATGAAGAACCCACAGTACAGAGTAAGAGGTTCATTTTCACATATAGCCAGTGTGGAGATTTGTTAGTTTTATTCTTTCTTTCATTAGGGGACAAGGGGATACCAAAAGAGGAGATCATGATGGGATTACCAAAATGAAATAAAAAGAAAAGTAATAAAAGAAGGTCATTGAAGCATTTTGAAACATAAGCAACACAGTTTTGAAAATATCTTGAATTAATTATATACTTAAAAATGAAGCAAGTTAGTGGTCATAACACAGACTTACAATATCACGCTCTTTTTCTGTTCTTTGCATATGAAAATGGTCAGTTTATTTGGCATTAAGATCAGAATTTTAAAGCCAAATGAATCTGGATAAACCATTACAAAATAATGCAAATAGAAAAAAACTTTAAACTAGAAGAAAGGATATGCAGTAATTATATCTAAATAGGAGACGTTAATGAGAATAAATGTACAAAGAATTTTGATACACATTCTGATAGTAACTAAATACTTTGAGCATTATAATTGAGATGTAAGTAGTTTTTAGCCAAATAGAGTTAGTTTTAGTCATGTTCATAACTAAGTTTTAAATAATATACTTAAGAGCAGAGAGAGAGAGGACTATATGTCAAGAGTTTTTCCCTTTCATCCCTTTGTATTTTGAATGGAAAGTAGGTAAAGCCATCTTCATGCTGGCTACCTTTAATATCCTCTTATTAAAAGGACCTATCACAGATGTCATCAGGATTTTTTTTCTACAGCATTATTTTTTTAGTGACTCCTGGGCCTACCTCAAACCACAGATTTGTTTTTATTGGTCCATGGAAAAATAGGGCTGTGGTTCTCTGAAGAAAGGTAGGGAATAAAAAGGTTAATTTTTTAACTGAAAAAGGTTGTGAAACTTAAAGGTTTAGGATCTGTGCCTCTGTGCTAAACGTAATTGTGAAGTGAGGAGATATGACTTAACTTTTTTTTCCCAACTGGATTTCTGATTTTGCTGGTGGAAGCAGTAACTAGTGAGGAACTTCTACGAGATGTAGTTGACCCTCTTCTGAATAATATGTAGATTCAGAGAGTTGCCTGAGGTATCAAGAAGTTTAAGGGACTTATTCAGGACTGCAAAGCCAGTATGTGTCAGAGATGGGAATTGAACTCTTCTGATTCTGAGACCAGTTCATACTGTATCTCACAACTTAATATAAAATCACTCATTGTGGAATTTGGACTAAAAAATGAGTGTCCTACATTCCCATAAGCCTCTGGTATTTTCAAGAATAAATCATGTACCAACTTCTCATCATGATCAGCACACAATTACAGAAGAAAAGGGGTCATTCAAGATGAGCAAATCTTAAGGTTTGAAGCTGATGGAAGCTTTTTGTCTCATTTGCTCAACTTATAAAGTAGGAAGTAGGACATTAGCCTGGGCTGCCCTTTTATTAACAATTATTTAACAAACATTTGTTAAGCATCTGTCAGGCCAGGTACCGTACATACTTATGCAGTGACAAAAGTGGGAACATTTTTTTTTTTTTTGCCCCAGCATGGCCTTACAGTTTAAATAGGAGATACCACATATGCACACTTGGATTAAGATAGTTTTGTGGGGAAACCTCCAGTTTCCAGGGACATTAAGAAAAGCTTTCATATAGACATATCACTTCACTTGAGCCTAAAGGAATATAGAGCCTCTCTGAGATGGAGTAAAGAGGAAGGAAGGCCATTCCAGTCATGAAAGCCAGTGCAAAGGTCAGATGTCTAGGTGTACGTATAAAGAAAATTAAGAAGAACAGGTTGGAAGGACTACAGAATGCCTAAACAAGCTGGGAAAAGGTTGGAGCCATGTTGTAAACGACTTAAGTACCAAACAAAGGAATTTTTTTCTGATCCTGAAAGCAACAGGAAGTCTTTGATATTTGAGCTAGGGAGTACCATGATCAGTTTTCTTTAAAAACTATTTTGACTGCTGTTTCAAGGATGGCTTGGAGTGGAGAGACACTTGAGGAAGGGGAGACCAAATAGGATACAAGAATCAGGGAAGTCTGTAAACAAGTATTAAGCAATTACTGAGTACCAGGCACTGTGCTAAGTGCTGGTGGTACAAAAAGAGACATAAGACCGTCCATGAGGGAAGAGAGGAAAGGAAACAATTTGGATCATATACCTTCAGAAAACTTATGTGGAGATTTGTTATTACATGTAATTGGTAAATAAATAAATTACAAAAAAGGAACATAGTCCTTGCCCATCTAATAAGAGAGATGACAAGCAAATATGTACAAATAAACAAGCCATCTATATGATAATAAAATAAAAAGGAGGGCACTAGAATTGGTTGGAGAGGTTTGAAAAAACTTTCTACAAAAGGCAAAATTTTGTTTGGGACATAGAGGAATCCAAGGAAACCAGAAGACAGAGATTATAAAGGATAAGGTGTTTGATAGGTATGTTTGAAAACAGCAGGAAATCAATAGCAGAAAATTAATATTAAGAGAAAGAGAAGGAATTAGGTCATTATGATAGAGAAGATGTTAAGGGATGAAATCAATCAACCAATATGCATTTATTAAGCATCTACATGCCAGACACAGTGGTAGGCATTGGAGATAGAAATATAAAGAATATTTCTGCTTTCTATCAAGGGTATATCCTTAACAAGGACAAAAAGAGATTGGAATAAAGAGAAAAAGTGGGGGATGTTGTCAAGGAGTGAAGAATTAGCTCCTGGGTAATGGTCTCTATTTTCTCAATGAAGTACAAATTGAAGTCTTCACCTGGTAGGACAAGTTTCAGAAGAAGATTTGGAACTCCTTTGGGGAGTAGGATAGAGAATCAGGGAGGAGTAAAAAGATTATCTTGTAGTGAGGGCTCAGATAATATTAGATAGCTACATAAATATAGATTAATTATATTAGATAAATTTGTAGTGCATCCAGTTAGTACAATTTGCTGAATTTCTCTATTTCTATTCAAGAGTACAAAAGTAGGAGCAAAGAAAGACAATGTTGGGAGGATTTCAGGGCTGGTGTTTGCCAAGGTATGCATTGTAGTATGGCAAAGGAACAAGCAATTAAAGAATAGAGAATGGCCAGCTAAATGGTTGACTGAGAAAAGAGAAATTAAAGCTAGAGTAGGAATAATGTTGTGACAAAGTACTAAGGCAAAGAAATTAGAAGTCGAAATAAGAACAAAGAATAGTTTTAAGAAGAATAAAGCAGAGAAAAAGGAATGATGGATTATAAGCAGATAAAGGAATTTCATAATTCCTGATCATTGAAGTTATAGGTGTTAGTATGATCAAGAGAACTATCTCTGCGTGTAGCTGAGATGGAGAAGAATAAGTCATGGGAAGTGAATAGCTTAAACTGGGAAGTAAGAGTGTTTGAGGAAATACCAACACATTTTAAAATCTGGTATAAGAGCAGGAGTTAGGGTGATGAGAAAGGCTATGAGCCAGGAACTATGAACTCCTTGGGAAAGTAGGGAGCTGGAAGCCAGTAGAAAACAACCACTTGAATCTGGCTTGTATGATAAATTTGGATAAAGTGAATCTCAGAGAAGAGGTGCTGAGTAGTGGTGGTAGATGAAAAGGAAAAAAGGGAAAGGAAAGGAATATGCATTTCTAGAAAGCTAACTATGTCCCAGGCAGTCAGCTAAGTGCTTTTTATAAATATTATCACATTTGATCATGAACATGGAAAAGAATAGTAAAGAACATTCCAATTCTCCCTCCATTATTTATGGGGGAAGATATATATATATATATGAATGAGGGATACAGCAACAAATCTCTGGGAGCCAGAAGATGGAAGGAATATTTAAGAGAAAGGTCTAAAATGAAGAGAAGTTCATTAAGGAATGGGAATCCTAGAGGCCCAGGGAAGGAGTGAGCAGAGCTAGAGTATGTCATTGATGGATTAAGATTGTTGAGGTAAAAGAGGTTGAGAAAGAGTTAGAAAGAGTTGGGAGGAGGTGGTTTAATTTTCTCTTGGGCAGTTAGGAATTTAGTATCTCAACCTGGTTATCTTTTTTTTTTTTTTAAACCGTTACCTTCTATCTGAGAATCAATACTGTATTGGTTCCAAGGCAGAAGAGCAGTAAGGGCTAGGCAATGGGGGTTAAGTGACTTGCCCAGGGTCACACAACTGGAAGTGTCTGAAGCCAGATATGAATTTAGCACATCCTGTCTCTAGGCCTAGCTCTCAATCCACTGAGCCACCCAGCTTCCCCCCTCCCCCCTCAATTAGCTATTCTGCAAGTGATAGGCATCATTTTATTTTTCAGTTTTTTGCTCCAGTTATAGTATAACAAAAAGTTACAGTGTCAATGTTTTTGTACAATGTGGGTCCTTTCCTTTTGTCTTTGACACCTTTAGGGTTTAAACATCGTTGGGTCATATGGTATGTAGAGTTTAGAGACAAATAATTAACAAATAAGCACAAGTTGTTACTGTCTCCTTCCAGGTGAGTTCACAACAGGTCCTTTGGTCCTGTATCCTTTCTTTTCCTTTTTTTCCCCTTAATATTGTTGTAATTGGTGTAAAAAAGTTCTGATCTTGCTGATTTTATCACATTAGCTAAGGGTACTTTATATCAGGACAACTGCAAATATTTAGGCTAGTATAGGTGAGATATTTGTCTATAATTTGTTTGCCTTCAACTTTGGCTTCAGCCTCTGTGTTCTTACAATTTTCCCAGAAATTTCCCCCATCTACTCTGCGGAGGAGGACAGAGTTTCTTTTGCTATCAGAAGATCTACAAAACAATGTTCCAGAAGATATCCTTAAGGTGAGCCTTTCTAGAGAAAAGACTGGGAAGAAAGACTGTACTGCAGAATTTGTTCCCCAGCCCATTCTAAATTATTAAAGTTGCTCCCTTTACAAATGTGCTTCTTCTAGGAGAAGCTGACTCTCAAAATAGTAGCTATATAGGGTTTGTTCTTTCCCCTCCCATGCCAATTTTATTTAAATCAGTAAACATTTATTGATCACCTATTGCTTACAGGGCACCTTTTAGGCCCTGAGAATTCTAAAACAAGAAAGAAACATTCTCTGTCCTTAAGGACCTTAAGTTCCATTGGAGGATGAGACACCTCTCATAATATACTAGGCTTCCTTCCAAAGCATATAGCTGCTTACTTTACCTGCTTTCTCTACTGCTTATAAATTAATAAGAATTGTAATTAGAAGAGAAAGGAAAACAGATTGTCACATTATATGAAAAAAGTACCACAGACCCATAAGCTATAAGCTAAGTTTATAAAAATTATTATTGAACACATACTGTGCACTTTGCATTATACTAAATTTTGCAGCATGCAAGAAAAAAAGAAAGCATGATCATTACCCCAAGTAGCTGAGTCTTGTTGGATAGACAATATAAGTGGAACAATTACATTTTAAACCTAATTTTAAGTGCTATTGTTCAAAGAAGGAAGGGGATCTAAAATGTATGAAATCACAGGGTCAATCCTTATCTTGAACAATGCAGAGTATATTAGATGGGGAGAGACTGGAAGCAGAAAGGGCACTTAAGAGGTTGTTAGAGTAATCTAATGAAATAGTAAAGCTCTTTATGGATGAAGAAGAAAAGATAAAGCCAGGAGGTATTCTAAAGGAAGGAACAGGTTTTGGTGACAGATTCTATATTGGTGATGAAGAAAATAGAATAAAGTACAAAAATGGTAGCTTTTTAGGCATTTCTGAACAACTTCTCTTCCTACAGGAGCTATATGAGGTCATACCACAAGATGATGTAGGACCTTTGACTGACAGCATTACGAAGGGAGAGAATTGGGCACCTCAGCTCAGCACAAAAGCTGTTTCTACCCTCTGGGACCTCCTGTGGCAGGCACCCCTTCAGGCACAGGCTCTACTAGATCTTTTGCTTGGAGAAGACAATGGCATAGGAGCCTGTGGCTGGCCTTTGCAGAAACTATTGGTTGACTTTATCCAGAGAGCGCTGAAGTCTCTTAAGGGGTCCTGCCCTTTCCCCTCTGGGGTATCCGATGCCATCTATGGGACTCTGTGTATACTACGCTCTCCTGTGGAACCACTTGGGGTTGAGTGGCATCTTCTGTGCGAGGAGCTACTTAGAGCCTGTGAAACTGAGGGTGGTCCCCTGCAGGAGGAGCAACTCTTGGGCTGCCTGATAAGGAAAGCTAGCCAGAGCCTGATTGCCTTATATGGCAATATCTATGCAGAACAGGTGAAGGAAAAGCTTTTGGGCTCTAAAACCTTTGGAAAAGGTAAGTTTTCCTTTCTCTTCTCCACTCCGTCTGTATTTAGAGATCTAGGGCTTTTCCTTTGGTAATTCTAATATGCTCACTTCTTTTGGGTCTACACCTTCCATGTAGACTATGAAATCTGATAAGAAAAACTGGGCAGCAATAGAGCTTAGGGAGTAATTGGCATTATTTTGCCAAACCAACATTTTATAAACTAAGGTAGTGATAGTAGGAGGCAGATAAATTGTTAGCTATACGAAAGAAGGATTTTTTTTTTCAGAACAAAGGTAAATATAAAAATGGGAAAGCTGTTGAAAGTTATGAAGTTACACACTCTTGCATCAGTTGTTTAAAAAATTGAGTTGACCATAGGAATTGAAATCCAGTTTTCCTCATAACTCCTGCCATTTTATTGATTTCTAGTTCCATCTGATCCTCCAGATCCTGAGAAAGCAATGCTGACTCTGTTCTCCAATCCTAATATAACCCGGTCCTGGAAGATGGCCTATTTTTACTGCTTGAGCAGCAACAAACACTTCCTGGAGCAGATCCTGGTATGGGCAAGTTGGGTTAATATATAATAATCATACAGAATGCCAGAATTTAGAATTGTTAATCCAACCTATGCCCCAAAGGGATTCCTCATTGTATTATATCTGATATCCAAACTCTGCCTAAGATTTCTAATGAGGGAAAAACTCTCACTGCCTCCCAACTAAAGGCAGCTATGTAGCACAGTGGATATAGTCTTGGAGTTGGAATCAGGAAGACTTGTGGTCAGATCCAGTCTCAGAAACTCCCTAGCTGTGTGACATTGGGCAAATCCCTTAACCTTTCTTTGCCTTTGGAGAAGAAAATATCAAAGCACTCCAGTGTCTTTGCCAAGAAAAGCCCATAGACAGAGGTTGAGGGTGACACCAGGAGTTGGACACAACTGAAAAAACTCAACAACAACCACTACAACCTTCCATTGTAACCAGCAAAAGATGAAATGACTGAGGAAACAAAGGTTTCATCTGAGCATATCATTTTATTAAATGATGCTTGCCAATTGTAAAACAAATTGGGACCAACCTCCTTTTTCAGTGTAGGGCTGGACTCCTAGATACAGAGGAAGACAGACATATAGATTAAAAGCAATTAATCAAATAAGGCCATTTTATTCAAAGGAAACAATAAAACATTAGATAATCTGATTTCTAATTGGATGAAAGATTAGGGACTTTCCAACTTAAAAGTGGGAGAGTGAGCAGATATAATTCTCTGAATTCAATACTCTTCTCCAAATACCTGTAAATAATCAAAGGAACATGGAAACAATAACTGACCGATTGGTTTGGGGCCAGTTTTCAGAAAAGACATATAGATTGCTTGAGATACACAATAAGGAGAAAACTCCCTAAATCAACTTTAGATCTGACTATGTTTCAGGTCAACATAACCTAGGTCTTTGGTTAAGGGTCTCTAAATAGCAGGTACAGATGGCCCATTTTCCTAGCTATGCAGAGCTAAGTTCAAACAATGCCATAAGGTTTTTTCCAAATTCCCACGATTGAATAAACTTTTCTCACAAGACAGAATTTGGACTCTCATAATTGAATAGAAAGGGAACTGTGCAAGAGCAGAGTCACAAGATAAAGTCAGTGTGGTTCATTCAGTTCCCACAATTAACCACTAGCTATCCTAATCCCTTCAATTCCTCACAATTTTCTTACACAATTCAGCAGTTCTACTTTTATCACATCTAGTTGTTCGAAAATTTGTCATGACATAAATCCTGAATTTATGTCTTTGCAGCTTCCCACCTACTGCTTGCTTCTGCCCTGTAGTGCCAGACAGAACAAGTCTAATCTCTCTTCTCCATGATAGCCCTTCAGATAGAAGACAGCTATCTTGTACCCTCAGAGTTTTTTCTTCTCTAGTCAAAACATGCCCACTCATTTAGCAGCAGTCCGTGTGCCATGGATTCAACACTTTTGGTTGTTCTCTGGCCTAACATTCCAGAACTGAACTCAGCAGTCCAGATGGTAACTGAGGACAGAGTCCAGAGGGACTTTCACCTCCCTATTCCTGGAAACAAATACCTCTCAATTCTTCCCTAGCTTTTCTTAGTACTATCCCAACTGGCACTGTTTTCTGTCTACTAAAACTCCCAGACCTCTTATCAAAAACTTACATGCCTCCACCAACATATACTTCTAAAGTTGATTTTTTTGAACCCTGGTAATAAGTCTCCCAACCCTATCAAATTTCATATAATTGGACTCAGTCTAATATTCTGGCTCAGGATCTGCTGATCTAGAGAAGCTGCATTAAGTAGTGCCTAAGAACAATCTGCCCTTTAAAGTGTACCAAAGCTGAGATGTGGTCCTGCATCAGTCCTGAAAAAGATGCCATTTTGTAGGATGTTGATTCTGTCATCCAACATGTTCACTACAGTATCTCCTAGCTTTGTGTCATTAAATTGGATGAGCATGCCCTCTGCTTTTATCCAAGTCGTTGATAAAAAATGTTAAACAATACAGGCCTAAGGACAAATCCCTAGAGCACATCAGCCCTGGAGATGTCCTGCCATAGAGAAATTGAACCATTAATGGAATAACTGCTCTAAATTTGTCCATCCAACCAGTTAGGTCCACGTTCCTCTATCTTCTACACAAAAATAGTATATCGTTAGCAATTTTTTATGAAAATCTAGGAAAATCATGTTTAGGCATTCCTCTACTACAAGTTTAATAATCCTATGGAAAACACTAAGGTTAAGTCTAGCATGACCTATACTTAATGAAGTCATACTTTCTCTTGGTAATCTCTACTTTTTTCTGTTTGTACACTGACCATTTTTTAAAATGATCCATTTTAGATTCCCCCCACCCCCATTCAAATTTAGTGACCTATACTTTTTTTTTTTAATCTCTTCTTTCTGTCTTAGAATTGATACTAAGTATATATTCCAAGGCAGAAAAGCAATTAAGTGCTAGGCAATGGGGTCAAGTGACTTGCTCAGGGTCACCTAGCTAGGAAGTGTCTGGGGTGAGATTTAAATCTAGGACCTCACATGTCTGGGCCTGGCTCTCTATCCACTGAGTCATCTAGCTGCCTCTGGCCTATACTTTTGAGACTTTATTCTTTTCCCTTTTTGTCCACATCTGAATAACATCTCCACATCTTTTTAGCTATTACTAACAGTGGTTTGCTTGCCTCTTACATTTAGCCATTCTCTTAGTATCCAAGGTTAAAATTTATCTTCACTTCTTTCCCTGACCCTCACTGGAGGATTTATCCCCTGATAGCTTCAGTGGTTCTTCTGTGATTTCTTGGAGGACAAGCAGCTTTTTCCTCAGAGCTTTCTTCTCTTCAGGAAGAGTCTTAAATCTGTTATTTAGCTATAAGTATACAGCTATTTTTTTCTTCATTTCCTACACTGTCTAGCATTCTTCCATCTTTCTGACTAGGACCTAGTCTCCCTTCCTCTATCTCAGATCCCTCTTGCTTTCATTTCTTTTAGAAAAACTTAATTGACTCTAATGACCTGGAATATAGAGAGGCATTCATCATGTTCCTTCACTTAAGGAGAAATACCAGTCTATACTTGGAGTATATCAGGAACTTGACTGTGACAAAATTGCAAACGCTGGTACATAGCTCAATTCACTACAGAATTCTCTCCTGCTCTTCATACCAGTTATGATTTTTAAGCCTTGTGGGATTTTACTTTTGGGTATTTACACCTCCCTCCTAAGGACATCCTTAAGACTTTACAGCTACTTATCACCTCTTAATAGCCTTTCTTTCTCTAGTAAAAGCTATTCCACAGCTAAACACCTTTCCCATTCCCTTGCACCAAATCCCTATTTTGCCAACTTATCCCACCAACCAAACCACTCTACTAACTTGTTTTACCCTCTAATTTATTCTGTCTATATTTTCTTACTCTGCCTTGCAATTACCTTCTCTTTTTCCTTCTCCTGAGTCTATTTTCAAATCCTTATAATCCTCATTAATCCTCCTTGACCTTGCTCCTTTTTTTTTCAACTTTTTCACATAGAAGCTAGAAGTAGAATATGGAACAAGAATTTGTTCCTCTCCAGATTTTCTTTAGTTTATCTCAGATTTCTCCTCAGGTACAAACCTCTGCTAGTGTCCTTCTCCTTATTCAGTTCAAGTGTGTCTCTCTTCTTCACCAAGTGGTAAGGAAGAGACCAGAAACCTTTCATCATTGATTGTCAAATTTGGTTTATTCAGCAAAAATTTATTATTGCATTGCATATACACTTCTGACAGGAGCTAGGAATTATAAATATGATCAATTATGATAAATAATCCCATCCAACAAATATTTATTAAATGCCTGTCTTGTTCAAGGCATTGGCCTAGGTACTGAGAACATAAAGCCAAGAAGCTTCCATTCCATTGAAGTTACATCCATGGGAGCATCAGATTTTCAAAGCCTGAATTTTAGTCCCTTAACTATTTATATGGTCATGGGAAGGTTACTTAACCTCATATTTCAGATGAATGGATTAGACCATATGATCTTCCAGCATTGAATCTATAATCCTCTGTATTCAAATAAATAATTACCAAGTTGAGATATGTGTCCTATACTGGAATGAATACTTGATTTGGGGTCCCAAAGATCTGAATCTAAACCCTGCCTCTATCTATTAATCTCAGATGAGAATGTTGGATTAGATTGTCTCCAAGTTTTCCACTCTAAATCTATAATCTTAATACAAAGTCTTTTTGAGAGGAAGATAGCATTAATGACTGGGTTGATGGGGAGGATCAGAAACAGCCTCATATGATTGGTGCTTTGAGGGGAGCTAGGGATTGTCTGAGGTTAAAGAATGAAGAGGGAATACGTTCCTGACACATAGGACCACTTATATAGATGTCTGGCAGCATAATGTCTCAAAGTCAGCAGAATGTTACCAAAGTCTAGGGATTGCTCTAGAAAACAGAGGGTCCTAGTGGAGTATAGTAGTGCTAGTCTCATTTTCTTCCTATTCTTCAGATGAGTTCATGAAATTCAGGACATTGTATTCATGGAAAAGTAAAACTTCCCTGAAGGCTGCAATTCCGTTTAGTAGAATCTAAAAATTGGCCCCACTCATTCTACTCTCCATCTTTTTAAATTATCCAGAAGACCTACTGTCACTAAAAAGCTTTCACTTTTGTGGTACAAGCCAATTTCATTTCCATTTTTTTGTAGCCTTTCAAAACCCTCTTTCTTGACTTGCAGACAACAGCACTAGCACTGTTGAAGGAAGAAGACTTTTCAGGCCTGAGCTGCTTGCTGGATAAAGAATTCAGGCCTCTCAGTCAACTAGTCGTGCTTCTGGGATGGACTCATTGTCAAAGCCTGGAGGCAGCCAAGTTGCTGCTCCAGACCCTCCATAGGACACAGGTAAATCTCCCAATCTGAAGCTTTGGGTTTTTCTAGTGATGAAAGTTATCTAGAACTATAGGCTTAAGGGTCAGGCTTAATGTGGGTAGTCATAGTCTCTTAAAGTGTCTGAATCAACATCTCTCCTTTTTCTCATCTGAAAACAGAATCAAGAGTGTGATAAGCTCCTCAGAGATGCCTGTGATGGTTTGTCAGCACATGTAGAGGTCCTAGAGTGGTGTCTACAGCAAAGCAGGTAAGCATAGATGACACCTTCTCTCAGTCACTTCTCTTTCCTATAATGGGAGTTTTTAGTAAATTTTTTTTTTAATGAAACTGCTAATCAACTCTTCTAAACTTCTTCAACATAAACATATGGTTGGTTAGTTTTGCCCTTGGCCATAGGCGGTTATAGCATCTTGAATCATGTTTCCCCTAACCTCAGTTCACCTATGGTTCTAGGCTTCCTCTTAATTCCTGCCCACCCCATCAGGATTTCCAGAATTAGAGGGATGGTAGAATAGAATGATAATCTCTGGGCACTGTCCTAGCACTTGCCAGAAGTACTGCATTCTAAGGGAGTTTCTGATAACTATGAACTGGGAAGGGTCACAGAAATTAGAAGGCTTAGTAATAAGGAACTTGCCATTCTTCAAGATCTTCCTGGAGTCACAGTGATAGTGGATACTGGCTTATGGCACATCTTAGATCTGACTGTTTTTTTTTTTGCCACAAGAGAGATGGGACCTGTGGTCTTGAGGAGAGAAGCAGAAAGATGAAAGAGGAAAGGAAGTCAGGCTCTCCCATGATGTCACTATGAAACCAGCCCCCACTTCCTCAACTTTCTTCTTACAGCCTTCTTGTATCAGAGAGAGAGATCCTGCATCACTTGCATAGTGGAGACAACCATTCAGTGCTCTATTCCCTTTATCACCTCACAAACCTTCCTGCTCTTCGGGAAGAAGATGTTCTTGAGCTACTGCAAAACATGCTCGTCAAAGAACCACGGCAGGATCACTGTAAGTTGAAATATAGGTGATCCAAGTCATGTCAGACCTCTGCCAACTAAAGGTCTAGCCAGGCTTATTGCTATGACTTGTCAAAGTGGTCAACCTGGCAGTGGTCTCCTACAGTGTGTCCAAGTTTGAGAGAACAACTATGAGTCAGTCACTCCAGGGAGGTAGGGGTTTCCTCATCTGTCCTAGGAACTCTGAGAAATTGAGAATCTCTGGAGCAGAATCCCAAATATGGGACTCTAGTCTTTGGGAGGCAAGTTAGGTTATAGTTGAGCAACCTGTAACCTGAAACTTCCTATACCGCTCTTTCCCAATTGGAACAAAATTAGATGCTTCGTTTTGAATTCCTGACATTTTTAAAGAGGCCGAAGAATGAAAAAAGGGCATTGGGAAATTAGTATAGTGATCCTGCGCTATGGAAATTAAGATACAAAACTACTTCCTATGACTACCCCAAGTCATAAAAGAAATTAGAATTATCTGGTTCTTCTATATAGAAATATAAAATGCTTTCAGTGTAGTGATTTCATTCTGAATCCTACTGATGTATTAGGAATATATTCATGTACTTTAGAAAAGTAAAGATGGGTGATGGTACCTTTCCTGTGTCAGAGGTATAGGACCAAAAAGAACATTTAGTTCATCTTCAGGAGCCCTGGTATGGGTGAGGGTGGGAAGTCCACACTTCTTAAAATGTAAAAAAGGATTTCTAAGGAATGTCAGAAAGTGCCTTGTATATAAGAACACGGGTTTGGGAGGTAGACAGAACATGGACCACATAATTTCTGAGGTCTCTTCCAATATTCAGGTTTTGTGATTCTATGGTTAGGAGGTAAAAGAGAAGGAACGAAAGAGTCATAAGTTTGAACTTACCTGGCATAAAGGAAAAAATCAAGACGAGGAACCAGTAGAAACAAAAATGGTGTAGAAAGAGGAAGCATCTAAATGACTCAAAATCTTAGCATCTTGAGGCAGTTAGGTGGCTCAGTGATTGAGCAAGGCCTAGAGGAACTGAGTTGAAATCTGGCCTTGGATAATTCCTAGTTGTGTGACCTTGGGCAGATTACTTAATCCCCATTGTCTAGTCCTTACTGTTTTTCTGCCTTGGAACTGATCCCTAGTATCAACAGAATGTAAGGATTAAAAAAAAAAATCTCTCCGTTTCTTCACTTTATGTGTACAGCCAGTGGGAATGGGAATGAATTGACTCTCAGGAGTTTTACCTCTTTCTTTTCTTTTTCATTATAATTAATATACAGCTGATGCCTCAGTCCCGAACCATCTGAATCAATGTCAGAACCTGACACTCTTCCAGGGGTTCTGTGCCATGAAGTATGCCATCTATGCCCTCTGTGTGAATTCTCACCAGCGCTCTCAGTGCCAGGTCTGCAAGGAAGGACTTTCTGAGAACCTGACCACCAACCAGGAGCCAACAAAGGACTCTCCTTCCCCAGGTATAGTATTTCAGCCTCATCTTCTGCATGGACTTAATAGTAAAAATCCAACAGAGATTCTTTGTACCAATACTCATTTTCACTGCAGTTTTCAACTTGGAGGTTTTATTATAATCAAGAATTATTTCAGGGGCAGCTGGATAGCTCAGTGGATTGAGAGCCAGGTCTAGAGACGGGAGGTCCTGGCTTAAAATCTGGCCTCAGACACTTTCCAGCTGTGTGACCCTGGGCAAGTCACTTGACCTAGCCCTTGCCACTCTTCTGCCTTGGAGCCAATACACAGTATTGACTCCAAGAAGGAAGGTAAGGGTTTAAAAAAAAAAAAGAATTATTTCATTGTTATCAGTACTGTCTTCAGTGTTGTAAAGGGAAAAACCAAAACACAAGGAAAACAAAAGAAGTAACTTGTCAGATATCTAATGGAGTCAGACTTCCTCTCCTTTTCTTTCCTTTTATCAGTATACTTTGAAGTCTCTGTTGTCTCCAACATAATCATGTCTATAAAGTACATTGAGATCATTACTTCTAACATCATACCACTACCACCCTAAATTGTGTTTGAACAAGAAATCTTACTTTAGTACTCAGAGAACTAAGATCCACTGTTGTTGACAAGATATATAGCTGCGTGACCATTTCAGTCATGTCTTGACACTTTGTGACCTCATTTGGAGTTTTCTTGGCAGAGATATAGGAGTCATTTGCCATTTCCTTCTCCATATTTACAGCTAAGGAAACTGAGGCAAACAAGGTTAAGTGACTTGCCAAGGGTCATACAGCTAGGAAGTGTCTGAGGCCAGATTTGACCTCAGGAAGATGAGTCTTTTTGACTCCAAGCTCAGCACTCTATCCACTGCTCTACCTACTTGCCTAACCTAAGATATACTGTGAGTTTATTTTTCTGGGGAAGAATATAGAAGAGGATTAATTAAGGGAGACAAATGTTACCTTCATTCCAATAAATGAGAATTAAAGCATTTATAAGAGAGAAGGGTTAGTAAGATCTTCTTTTTCAAGGATTCTGTGCCTTGGCTGAAAGCATAGCAATAAGCACTACTATGGAAGATTTATTGGTATCCTGTGAATGAAAGAAAAAACATTTACTAAGGACCTGCTAGGTACTTATTAATCTGTACTAGTATGTGCCAGACATTGTACTAAGCACTGGGAAGAAACAGTCCTTGTCCTTGAGGTTATCTAGTAGGGGGAGATAACACATGCATAGGAGTAGTTGTCAGGGAAGGGAATTTTGGTTTGAGAAGTCACAAGAGGAGTGAATAAGGGAATTGAGTGACATAACCTTTCCAGAGAGCAATGGTATTATTGATTTAATTATTATCTTCAGAGCAAGAGAGAAGGGAGAGGAAGTGAGAGAGGAATTTTATATACACAAAGGGTACATGAGGGCAGATGGCCCAAATGGACACCCGAGTGGTACATATGGATCCGAGTTGGCTAGAAGAGTTAGAGGTAGCATGTGTAGAGTAGCATGTGAAGCAGAGTGGTAGAGTAGCATGTGAAGGGGCTGGAATAGCTCATTGACTTTAACACAATGAGTCTGTCCCCAAAATAGTAATGTTCAGTATCTCTATTTTCTGCTGAGATTCTGAAACCCTCCCATGGCACACAGCAATAGTATTGTGGAATGAATAGTGTAATATTCTTTTTTTTTTGTTTTTTAAACCCTTGTACTTCGGTGTATTGTCTCATAGGTGGAAGATTGGTAAGGGTGGGCAATGGGGGTCAAGTGACTTGCCCAGGGTCACACAACTGGGAAGTGGCTGAGACCGGGTTTGAACCCAGGACCTCCTGTCTCTAGCCCTGACTCTCACTCCACTGAGCTACCCAGCTGCCCCCAGTGTAATACTCTTAGTACTAGTCTTCTGATAATCGCCAGTCTCCTGGCTTAGAAAACAGTGCCCCCAAATGAGAAAATATTTATGAGGCTAGCAGTTGCTTTAATTTTCTTTTTTTGATGAGAGACAGAGAATGCCTGTGAGTGATCTTATTTTCTTTTTCTCTGACTACTTCCCATCTCCTTAGGTGCCTCAAATCTCTTTTCAACCTACCTGGCCAAGTGTCAACATTACCTACGCAGTATTCCCAATTCCCTGCGGCTAGAACTTCTGGAAAATATTTTCTCTTTGCTCTTCATCACCTCTAGTGACCTTCACTCAGACCCTACCCTGCCTGAGGATTATGCTGATGATGATGACCTCGATGGAAAAAGTCCCCCAGATCTAGTATGGTCTCCCTCTGAAAATCCCCGGATTATCCCCCAGCCTGAGAGGAAGTCAGAAGGGGCTGCCCTTGAGGTGCTCAGAGGTCTTCCTCACCCTTTCCCAAGCTGTCTGATTGCTGAGGCAAGAGGCAGGAGCCCAGAACAAGGCTTTCTGGACCTGAAACACTTTACTAGCAGTAGCAATGGGTTTCTAGCTGATGAACTAGCAATGGAGGCTTTTCTCAAGCTTCTCCAAGAGCAATTGGAGGAAATTAGCACTTACAAGCCCTCTGAGAACCTGAAACTGGTAGAAAGCCAGTGCCTCTCAGGAAGCAGAGATAGCTTACAGAGTCGACTACACCAATTCTCCAAAATTCTCTCTGAGGCACAGTGGAGATATAAGGTGGTAATCAGCAACCAGAACACAGGTAAGAGAAGGGATTACTTGGAGGGTGAGAAGAAAGGGGGGAAAATGTAAGAAGGGGTCTCAGAATCCCATATCACTTTGGTGCAGATGATATTCAAAAGGCTCTATACCATGATAACCTATATTGTAAAACTTGGAGGACATTGCTCCACTTCTTAATCAGGCTTTCCCTACCTGCTATCCCAAGGGAGAGGGCCTGAATCCCTCCTTGTATGACCTATGATAGTTACCGTTTCAGAGGAGCAGCTCACAGCCTCCCAGAAATGCCATACCCTGGCCACACGCCACTCCAGTCTACGCTGGGCTCACCGGGCAAGAAGGAATAAGTCAGGTGAGCTCAGAAGCTCCTTCCCCAGTGTGCTGCTACTTGTGTCTGTAGTGAATCAACTATTTGTACCTGGCATCAGGCCAGATACTTTAAGAAATGAGGGAGAGGGACAGTATGTAGTCTCTACCATCAAGAAGCTTATGGTCTAGCTAGGGAGACAGGAAACAATTGGAAAGCAAGTATTAAATTAACTGGCGCAGTGTATAGGATACCAGGCCTGGAATCAGGAAGTCCTGAGTTCAAATCCAACTTCAGACACTAGTTATGCAACCTGGGCAAGTCATTTAACCTCTGCCTCAGTTCCCTCATCTATAAAATGGGGATAACAATAGCACCTGCCTCCCAGAGTTGTTGTGAGAATCAATAGAGATAACATATATAAAGCATTTTGCAGATCTTGGAATGTTATATAAATGTTTACTATTATGAGTGCAAGGGGTTAAAGTAATAATAATAACTTGTATTTATTTAACACATACATTTAAATTTAACTTAAATTAAATAGCTTTTATATGTAATTATAAGTACAAATGAATAAATTTTAAAATAAACAGTAATTTAATTTTATAATTTATATAATAATAAAACTAATATAAATGAAAATAAAAATTTACATAATAACTTGTATTTACATAACCTTTCCTCACAACAACTTTTAGTGATAAAGATTTCTGTTAGCAGAGATTAACATGATAGAGGAAGGCTTCTTGAAAGAGGTAGTTTCTGAACTAGCCCTTGAAAGCTGTATGGATAAATGAATGAGAAAGGAGAGACCATTGAGGTGAAGGGCATAAAATAATTTCTGAGAAATCTGGGTGGCTTAGAGATTAGACAAAGAGAGCATGGGACTGTGAAGCTGATGGGCTCCATGGGTTCTTCACAAGGAACCTAGATTACATCTGTTCTGGGCAAGAGGATGGCAGATAGGAATAAGCATGCCATGCTCTCCAGTGAGCAGAGGGGAGCTGAAGGGCAGTATCTAGGACGGGGACCAGCATTGACCAAGCCAGACAGCAGTCTCTCTCAAAGTCTTGTACCCGTAGGAAGAAGTAGGTCACCATGGAAAGTGATGCATAGACACTTGTCCTGCATAACCAGATGTGTTTGTGTCTCTGCTGGATGGAGTCTCGTTTTCTCTCATCCATCTGATATCAGCTATTCCCTGAGAGAAGAAGTGAGACTCCTGTTGAGGAGAGAGTCATTTGGATCAACTGGCTTTGAACAAGTTGTGTTGTAGCTCACCAGGGCCAGTGTTGCTCTTGGGTTCTGCTGTACATACACATTCCACTCAGACTACCCAAATCCTAGTGAATAAGGGGTCTTGACATTTTCTATGCTTCAAGGAATTGATGGTTGATTTATGTATCTTTTTTTCTAATGCCTTTAGATGGCCGGGACAGATCCTCCAACCTGTCGCTGGAAAGTACAAGTAGTGAACTAAGCACGAGCACCTCAGGTATTAACCAGACAAGTCCTGTTCCCCACTTTACCCTGGGAATGAATATTCCTTCACTAGGGCCCAGCAGCCTGGCTGGGGTGATTACTAACTCAGGAGCTAAGAGACAAAGCTGCCTGTGTACCAGGCAGCTGTGAGAAGGAAGGAAGGAAGATGATGGGCTCAACAAGAAACCTTTCAGAGGCTTCCCTACCAGGCCTACCTACCTTCAGCAGAGGTTTCTCAATACCTGTCACTAGGTAAAATCATCTGGTTGTAGAGATAGTCCTTCCTCCTGAGGAGAGGTCAGGTTCTGCCTCCAGGCTTCTCCATGGGGTACTATGATGAAAGGGATTTGAAGATTTTTCAATGCAAATGTTGTACTTCCCTGATCTTCCCTTTATCCTGTGTTCTATAGAGGGAAGTCTGAGTACTATGTCTGGGCGCAGTGAAGTGGAGGTCCAACTACCACCCCAACCACAAAACCCACTTATCCCCATGATGCTGTCTCAGCCTGAGTCACTTCTTGCATCTTGTATTCTCCGAGGGAACTTTGTGGAAGCGCATCAGGTGAGAGGGAGGAACTCTAAAATCCCCTAAGTGGCAATAGGTTGCATCTCTGGGCATTCCAGAAGGACTATTTCAGGCCAGTACTTAACAGGTGGCTGGTCTTTTGAAAGGTAGTATGCCATAGTTTAAGTTCCAATCTTCAACTTTGCAGTCTTCTTAAACCATTTCAAGGGGTGATCAGACTCCCCCCCACTCCCCACACCCCCCAAAATTTTGATTCAAATCACAAAAAAACTCATCTGCCAAAATACCAGTTTTGTCTTATTTTGGTTTTGAACCAAAGAGGACTGTAATTTTAAAGGGACCAGAATATTTATATAGGTATGTGATAGAGCACTAGAAAAATGAGAAGGCCTCAGTTCTTGTGACCTTTAAAAAGTCATTTAGTTTCCCCTCTTTACAGAGATGGCCCAACTCTTGCTCTGCCTACCTCACAGATCAATGTGAGGATCAGATGATACTATATATGGGAAAGCCAAAGCTTGACCAGAATATGTAAGGTATGCAACCACGTAGATCACGATACATAGGGAATACAGTAAACAACGAATATATTTCTAATACCATAGAGGTTTTTTATGATTTCAAATTATATATATATGAAGACTATATAGAAGAATATATACATATATATATTCATGACATACAAGACAACATGACATGATAGAAGATTCACAGGATTTGGGATTGAGGAAATGGATTTGAATTTGGGTTCTACTACTTATTACCACTACCACTTTGGTTTAGTCTTTATTTTTCTCAGTCTCAGGTTCCTCATTTTATAAAAAAATGAGGAATAGATTATATCAGGAGTCAGCAAGCTACTGCCCAGGGACAACACCATTTATTGTAAGAGAGCTAAGAATAGTTTTTACATTAAATTTTCATATTTCTTAAAATAAAACTTAATTTTTAAAAGTAAAAATTACTTAAATATAGTAAAATTTTATATAAAATGTAAAAAATCATTCAGCTGACTGTTGTCTGGAGAGTTTTCTGCCCCCTGACTAAATAAATCTCTAAGGTTCTTCTCAGCACTAGATCCTGTGATCCAACGGTTGACACAAATCCATTATCCTGCCCTGGTTAAAACACTATGAGAACTAACACATAAATGCAAGATAATACTATTATAATATCATTATTGTGTCAACCAGGGAGCACATCTGTTATCTGAACCTCTTTGAAAAAATCAAATTAAGGTCAAGAGATCAATTGCTGAGTATGGAGTCAGAGTAATAAATAAACATTTAGATTGTGCATTTAAGGTATGCAAAGCACTTTACATACATTAACTCATTTGCCCCTCTCAACAACCCTGGGAGATAGTTGTTAGTATGATCCCCATTTTATAAGTTAAGAAACTGAGGCTGAGAATGATTAAGTGACTTGCCGAGGATCACATAGTTAAATAAATTCTGAGGCTAATTTGAACTTCAGTCTGCCTGCCTCAAGGCCCAGAGCTCTCTCCTCTTTGCCACTTAGCTACTACTAAAGGAACTGGTTGATCTGAAGGTATGTTTTCAAGTTATGATAGTCTGGTTTGACAAGTAGATTGGAATATATTCCTGTCTTCTGATAAGGGCATCCTCCTCTCCCTAGGACAGTGCACAAGAAGCACCAATGGATTTTTTTCTTCTCAAATTCTCAGTTTTATAGACTCCATGCAAACCAATGTCCTATTTGTCTTTGTCATTGCAAAATCACCTGATGATCCTTCACAAGTTCCAGGATATAGCTTATCTTACATTCATTACATATTGTAATAGTGGCTTCTTGGTGACATCAAGAGACATGGCCTTATTTTTGTAAGAAAACTATTCTGAGATCAGAATACAGGGTGACTATTATGGGCTGTTATTAGCTTTACTTAATAAGTGCCATTTGCTGGCCTTGTCCACAGTATCTGCTGCATTTCCCTTGGGATCTTTATCCCTTCATCTGATTTCTTTGCCTTTGTCTACCCCAAGTTACACAGAGTATCTTGGAATCTTCCACTTTGGAAATTTGGGAAGGTTGGTGTTGCTGCCACCACTAGATCACTCCTCACTTCTAACTCCTACCTTCTACATAGTCAAGCTCTTCTTAGTAATATTCTGCATTATCCCTCAGTTCCAATCCTAGTTAGGATAGGCAAGGCCATGGTATCTAGCAAGGCAGCATGTAACAATGGAAGAGAATATTGACCAGCAATCACAAGTCCAGGATTCTAGTCCCAGGGCTGCCTCTTAATTACTTCCTTCAATTCAGGCAACAGCCTGGTTGTTCAAGGCTATAAATTATTGTCAACTAACCATCTAATAGTAGTACCACTGAAAAATCCCAGATGACAGGAGCCATCCTTACTGTCCTTCATCCACTTGTCTTTAAATCCCTTCTCTAGTAATAATAACCAGTCCTAATCCATGTAGCCTCCCACCCCCCACTTTAAGTCTCATTTTTCTTCCACCTATACCTTTCCTCTTAAAGATTTTTCAACCACTCTTCCTGCCTCTTGTATGCTGATCGTATGTAGATAATAGTTCCCATTTATGTAGCACTTTTATAGCTTGCAAAACATTTTTCTTATGAAAAGCCATCCAAAGGAGTGAGTGCAAATGTTTTTATCCCCATTTTGCATAAAGAAACTGAAGCCCATTTAAGTTAAATGACTTGCCCACAGTCACAAAATTAGTGTTAAACAGGTAGTGAGTATCAGAACCGAGACTCAAGCCTGTTTCTTCTGAGTCCTCCAAAATTCCAAGCTGCCTTGACACCCTCTGACCTGCTCTCAGATCCAGGGCTGCCTCATGGCCCTGATCTGTCAGAACCTTGTCATGCATGATATTTACAAGGTAAACATTCTATAAATTTATAAATTCCCTGGGCCCTGCCATAGAAATAATCTATCCCTTATCCCCTTGTGGCAGGTGGTGTTTATGTTTGACCTGAAGTCCTCTCCCAGCTGTGGTGAGCTCATGTTTATGGAGCGCTACCAAGAAGTGATCCAAGAATTGGCCCAAGTAGAGAACAAGATTGAAAACACGATCTCAGAGGGGGGCAGTACCACTGTCCGACGGACTGGCAGTGGTCGCTCGACTCTGCAGGCCATTGGCAATGCTGCTGCAGCAGGTGAGGACATGCTTTTTTTCTGACTAGAGGAGATAGACAGTTGTATGATATCAATGGTGAGAGGAAAGAATCTCTGCAAGAGTTCTTGATCTTATATCATGGACCACTTTAGCAAATTATGGAATCCAGATCTGTTCTACCTCCCTTACAATATGTTCCAGATACCTGTCATTTTAAACACTCCCTTAAGCTTACCTACTGTGTCTAGACTTAAGAGATAATCTTGGCGGCAGCTAGATGAATCAGTGGATTGAGAGCCAGGCCTAGAGATGAGAGTCCTGGGTTCAAATGTGGCCTTAGACATTTCCTAGAAAGGTGACTCTTGGCAAGTCACTTAAACCCCCATTGCTTAGCCCTTACCTCTCTTCTGCCTTGGAGCTAATTCCCATTATTGATTCTGAGACAAGATGAAGGTTTTAAAAAATAAAAAAAGAGAAAATCTTTCATGCTGCCTCAATTTTGTTGGCATAAGCCCTAGTGTTTTTGTATATGCCTGATAATTTTGCTTCCTTCTCAGAATAGTTGTTCAGGCTTTGTAAAGAAAGTTATTTTGTTTCACTATTAGAGAAGAGAGTATTTTCTAGTGCTGATGCTAAACACTGGGTCAGCTTTCTACTCCAACCTTGGCTTCAGTGTTAAAGGACCTTTTAATTTCTTCTTGAAAGTTTGTCCTTTGTGTCTCCCCTCACTCCACCCCTAATCTCTTCACACATTTTTTTTTAAACCCTTACCTTCCTTCTTGGAGTCAATACTGTGTATTGGCTAAGGGTAGGCAATCGGGATCAAGTGACTTGTCCAGGGTCACGCAGCTAGGCAGTGTCTGAGGCCAGATTTGAATCTAGGACCTCCCATTTCTAGACTTGGCTCTCAATCCACTGAGCCACCCAGCTTCCCCCTTCAAACATTTTTTTAACCTTGTCACAACTACCAGTGTTCAGTATAGTAAAAGTACCATGAAGGTAAGAGCATCCTTATTTGACCTGACAAGGAAGGTTACCTTCTCCTTTCATCAACCAACCCCTGTACACAGAACACTGTACAGACATCCCTCCCACCTTCTCCAGCAGATTGCCTACAATATTATCCCCACTTCTTCAAGTATCTTCAATCTCTCCCTCTCTAAGTACTCTTTCCCTATTGCCCATAAAAATGGCCTGGAACTGTAAAGTTACGTCCCTTCTATTCCGTGTATTGTATATATACCTATTTATTAGTATTCTCTCTCCCCTGTTAGTATAATATTTTCAAGGGTAGGGACTGTTTTGGTTTCTTTTTTGCTTTTTTTTTGTATTCCCCAGAACTTAGCACAATTCCTGGCATATAGTAAACTCCTGTGTTCATTGGTTGATTGAATAATTTCTTTTTTGATTTCATCTGGAAAGACAGTTCTTCTTGACCTCTTTTAAGGTTTTCTTGTGGCTTCCCTTAATTATAATCATACATACTATCTTAATTTCTCTTGACACTGATGGATGAGATAGATCTGTGGTGAGAATTAATGTGTTTATCTACTAACCTACAAAGAATTTGCCATTATTTTGATGTATCTTTATTTGTTGATAATAATAACAACAGTTGCAAGTGGAATCATCACATCTCTCCCACTCATATATATGACCACCACCCTAGTTCAGGCCCTCATTAACTCTCACCTAGACCAGTGGTGTCAAACTCAGATAGTAATGGGGCCACTAACTATGCATAAGAACCACATATTAACATTTTTTCATGAACATGAAAAAGTTCATAAAAAGTACTATACAATATAGCCATTGTCCCAAAATAGCATATGAATTTGCTTAATCATCTAACAACATATTTTCTGTTTTTGTGTGTGATTGAGATTTTTGTTTATTTATTTATTTTGTGTTTTGAGCCAAATTCTCCCTCCCCATCTCTCCCCTTCTCCCTGCTGAGACAGCAAGCAATCTGATATAGATTATACATGTGCAATAATGTAAAACATTTTTCTATATTAATCATTTTGTGGAAGAAACTTGAACAAAAAACAAGGAAAAAAGAAAGTGAAATATAGTATGCTTTTGTCTGATGTCCAACTGCATCACTTCTTTCTCTGGAGGCAGATGACACTTTTCGTCATGAGTCCTTGGGGATTGTCTTGGATCACTGTATTCCTAAGGATAGCTGAATCTTTCACAATTATTCCTCATATAAATATTGCCATTCCTCTGTAGAGTATCGTCCTGGCTATACTCACTTCACCTTTACATATTAAATTAGAAAGCCATATATTAACATTATCTATGTCCTATTATACTTTAGCATATGCTTTATTTTGTTAAATATTTCCCAGTTACATTTTAATTATGTTGGGCTGCATAGAGTTTGACACTTCTGACCTGAACTATTACAATTGTCTTCTAATTGGTTTATCTTCTTCAAGTCTGTCCCCTCTACACAGCTGCCAAAGCAATATTCCTAATACACAGGTCTGACCAAGTCACTCCCTTCCTGATAAAGTATTTCCTTCTTTCCCTTGGGATAAAATGCAAACTCCCTTGAATTCACAACCTCTCTGGCCTGCCTTACCAGACTTATTCCCAAGTTCTCTCCTTCACACACTTTGTGTTCCACCAAACTCCTACTTGCTGTTCCTCCCATGCAACATTTCAACAATTGTTTCCCTGCCTTTGCATGGCTGGTTTTATTATGGTAAGAGAACATCCTTATGCCTGGAATGCTCTCTCTTCTCACCTCTACCTTTTAGAAAGCTCAATTCCTTTCCAGGTTCAGCTCAAGCACAGCCTCTTACATGAGTCCTTTTCTCATCACCCCCTTCCCAATTCTTATTACCTTTCTCCTCAAAAAAAACCTCTATGTTTTACTTATTACCTATATATTCTTAAATCTGTACATATTGTTTGTCCCCAGTGGAATGTAAGCTACCTAAAGACAAGGACTTGGGAACAGCTCAGTGGGTTGAAAGCCAGGCCCCGAAACAGGAGGTCCTGGGTTCAAATCTGGCATCAGACACTTCCTAGCTGTGTGACCCTGGGCAAGTCACTTAACCCCCATTGCCTAGCCCTTGCTACTCTTCTACCTTGGAACAATACACAGCATAAATTCTAAGATGGAAAGTAAGGGTTTTTTAAAAATTAAAATTAAAAAAGTAAAGACAAAAACTATCCATTTTTTGTCTATGTATTCCTAGCATGGCCTCACCTATAGTAGGTACCTACTAAATGCTTTTTGATTGGTTAATAATGATCATTTCAACTTCCTATTTTTATTGTACTGCTCCTTTTCCAGGTATGGTATTTTACTCTATCTCTGATGTGACTGACAAACTGCTTAGCATCTCTGTAGACCCCATCCCAATCCTCCAGGAGGACTTCTGGATAAGCAGCAAGCATATGGAACCCACTGCTCCCTTGAAGGACATTCTGGAAGACCTCAGCCCCCCAGCTATGGCTGCATTTGACCTAGCCTGCACCCAATGCCAACTATGGAAAACTTGCAAGCAACTTCTGGAAACAGCTGAACGACGTCTGCATAGCAGCCTCGAGAGTCGAGGTAAGTATGCTTTGTACTTTGTCCCTTTAGCTTCTAGCAAGATGGATTTCCTCTCCTTTATTCCATGGGGAGAAAAATGGGATTCTCTGAAAGTAAGAGGGGCAGGGAGGTGGCACAGTGGATAGAGTGCCAGGCCTGGAGTTGGGAGGACCTTGGTTCAAATTTGACCTCAGACACTTCCTAGCTATGCATCCCTGGGCAAGTCACTTAACCCCAGGATTGCCTAGCCCTTACCATTCACTAGAACAGGGGTCGGCAACATATGGCTCTTTAGCCATATCTGGCTCCACCTCCCGACCAGCCAGTCAGGACAGAGCCCCAGAATGTGCCCCAGGGTGCCCTTCATCCCCCGCCCCATATTCCAGCACCTTTTGCCTCCATCCTCCTCCCTCCACAGGCGTTTATGGCTCTGAAGGCCAAAAAGGTTGCCGACCGTTGCTCTAGAAGATAAGGGTTTTTTGCTTTGTTTGGATTTTTTTTTTTTTTATAAAAATTTAAAAAAAAATTTTTTTAAGAAAAGAAAGTGAAAGGGAGAAAGAGTTGTCACTCAGTCCTTTTCTTATTTCTTCTTTATTTCTTGTCCAAACTAAATGTAGAGTCAAGCATGCCTCATTGAAAATGTTTGAATAAACAAATTTATTTATGGAATGCTAAACAAGTAAAGTTCTTACTCACCTTTGTAGAAGCCTCTCTAATTTCAGGAAGGTTTAATGAAAGAAGTGATTTTTTTTTTCAGGGTAAAAGATAGGAGTTAAACACTGCCTTAAGTTTTATTAGGTTTCTGTAACTAAATGGTCTTGATCTTGAAGGTTGGAAGAAAAGAAAACTAAGAGGGAAAGGTTCTCCAAGGTGAACTAATGAAAGATTAGCTTGAGGTTAGAGGAAAACTAAGCTAAGCCCTAACCCAACCAGTTTCATCTTATTATGCTCCAGATGTTAGAAGAACCCTGTGAAAAAGTAGTGAAAAAATAAATCATTCCCTCTCAGAGGAACAGAGTGAGGGGAATAGAATTGAGTTGTGAAGTAGACAGCTGCTCCTTAAAAGCAAAACTGTCCCTTCTCATCCATCAAATCATTTCTGACCTTTTGATTAAAATGTCATTTGATTTTTCATTTCGTTTTGTTGAGAAGTGTTTATTTCATTACTCTTACTGCCATATTAAATAAATACTTCCCTTCCCACCAGCTCTCAGTCATCAGAATTTTATTTTGTAAAGGGTGAAGAAAAATTGAGTGAGCTCTGTCCTGGCTTCTGAAGTTTTAGCAATGATAACCTTGTATTGGGCAGTCATTTATTGAGCATCTCTTATGTCCCTAACCATGTATGGTGGTGGGAGTACCAAATAGATGAGACATGTCACCATAAGGATTTACTCTCCAACTGAGGAGATAAGAAATGTCCAAAGATAGGTTTCAGCCCAATAAACCCCTCAGGGTTACTGCCAGTGGGAGAACACCGCAGTAGCCAATGACCACAATTCAAAGGAATTCAAAGGAGTTTCTAGGTCTACTGCAGTCTGACATGCCAGGCTATAGCTACAAAGCCAAGATTCCTGTCACTGCAGGATACATGGTAAGGTTGTTACATTGACCAACAGTTCACATCCCATAGTGAAGAAAGAAGAAAAAATATTTAGTGTCCTATCTCCTGGAGGAAAGAAAACCACAAAGATAGAGCACTGAAATTTTAATTTCTAGAAGCACTAAATTCTAGAATTTAAATTCTAGAAGAATTTCTAACCTCACCATATTCCTTCACTGTTATTTGTTCCCAGGTCGAAAACTTGACTATGTTCTTCTGAATTCTGATGGCATTAGAGGCTTTCCAGTTGTTATTCAGCAAATTGGCAAACTTCTCAACTACCCTTTTGTGCCAACAGGGCAAGCTAAATCTGGTAAGTTATTTTCCCACCTTTCTTTTCCTTGACTTACGCATTAGGAGTCTGCCATTAGGTTCTCTCTTCAACCTTGATCTCATTTGCTTTCCATAGACAGTACAGAAGAGAAAGCAAGCAGTCACCCTCGGTACAGTGTTACAGAGCTCCTTCAGATGTGCCTCCCAAGCCTGACAGAGGACTGTGCGTCGAACCAAGCCATGATTTGCCAACAGCGAGAGCAGATTCTTCAGACACTTATGCAGGCACTGCAGCTGCCAGGTCAGCCACGTTTTTCTCAACCTCCTAAAGATTGCAAATGGAAAAGAAGAAACAAGGGCTCAAGTAGGGGAAAAAAACAAAGCTGGGAATTAGAGAAGAAGGATAATACCAGCATTTGAGAGAGACCTTGGTGACCATCTAAAGTTTTTTAGATTCTAAACCAAACTGTACCTACCCACCCAGCCTTCACTTTACAAACAATGGGATGTGGGATGAAAAAGCATGATTCAAAAAGATCTTGACAGGTGCATGTGGCTAAATCTAATATGGTGAAATTTAATTGGGATGAATGTAGTTTTGCACTTGGGTTAAAAAAACATCAGGTTTATTTCATAAATATAAGATAAGACCAGATACAGTCCTTTTGGAAAAAACCTGGAGGTTTTAGTGAATTACAAGTTCACTAGGAGACATCAATTTATAATAGGTCATCCAAGAAAGATCATGTAGATTTAGGATTCATTTCAAGAGGCACAGGGTCCAAAGCTCAGAATATAATAATCATCCTTCTGTCTTCTGCTCTGGTTGGACCACATCATAAGTGTAGGTTCAATTCTTCATGCCACATTTCAGAAAATATACTGATAATGTGGCAGATCTCTAGAGAAAGACTACTCAGAGGATAAAGAGCCTCAAGATTGTGCCATATCCGAGGATGAGTGGAAGAACCTGGGAATATTTAGCTTGAAAAAGACTTAGGAAAAATGTGGTAGCCATTGTCAGGTATGTGAAAGACTTACATAGAAGAAAGAAGGAAGAAAACAAGTAATTATTGAGCATCCTCCATGTGCCAAGCACTTTCTAAATTTTATCTCCTTTGATCCTCACAACAGCCTTATAAGATAGATGTATTATTATCATCCCCATTTTATAGGTGAAGAAACTGAGCCAGAGGTTTAAGTGACTTCTCCAAAGTTCCACAAAGGCCAGATTTGAACTTGTCCTCCTGATTCTGGCTCAGAGCCCTATCCACTGCACTATCAGCTACTTTTTCCTACTTAGACTCAAAGAATAGGACTGGGAGCAGCATGTGGAAGATCCAGAGAGGCAACTTTAGACTTCATGTCAGGAAAAACTGTATCTATCCAAAAGTGCATTGGGTGGCAGCAGGTTCATTGAAAGTTTTCAAACTAAACAACTGCTTGTCAGATGTGTTTTTATTCAATTAGGGGTTGGATCCTTTGGCTTCTGAGGTTCTGGAATTACTGCTTCCATTTCTATGCAAGGCTCTGACCTGGGTCCTCATCACCCTTTACACTCTTTACTTTGGTGGTCTCGTCTATTCACAAAGGTTCAGTTATCTTCATTACTTGATTGACTCCCAAATTCTTATTTCCAAATATTATGTTTTTTTATCTCCAACCAATATCACCCACTGCCTTCTAGACTTAATGACGTGAATCAAACAAAGCTCATCACCCACTCCTTCTCCAAACATCCCTCTTTCTGTTGAGGGCACCATCATTCTTTTGTTCACTCAGGTGTATATACTAGATTCTTCCCTCTTTCTCTCACTCCACAATGTCTCCTTTTTCCCATCCACATGGTTATTACTCTCCTGGTTTAGGCCTATATCATCTCTTGCCTGTAATATTGTAATAGTTTCCTAATTGGTCTCTGACTCAAAACTCTCCTTTCTCTAATCCATCCTTCACTAGCCAAAATAATTTTCTGAGGGCACAAATCTCACCATGTCATATCCCTACTCAAAAATTTTCTGAAATTCCCTGTTATCTCTGGGATAAAACACAAGGTCCATTGCCCAGCATTTTAAGCTATTCACAATCTGGCTTCAGTCCATCTACACAGAATTATTGCACTTTCACATATTCTATATTCTACCCCTTGTGTTCCAATCTTTCAAGGCTGCATTTAGCTGTGACCCCTTCTTTGAAATCTTTATTGATATGTGTACAAAGTATTAACAGAGTATAAGCTTGTTGGAGGCGAGGACTAGAGAGGTTACTAAATAATTGTTTAATTGAATTGAATTATGATCAGCAGAGTAGAATAGAGAACTCGGGAGTATAACCCAAGGAATATAAAAGATTAGTGTTTGATAAACTTAGATTCAAACTCAGGGGAATAGAATCTTCAGTAAAAACTGGATGGTCTTATGGATGGTTTGGATCCACTTCATACTAATATTGGTGATCCAGATGTTTTTAACTATCATAAAAGAATTGAGAGAAAAATAAATATTTGTTTCAATTGTGGAGTAGGGGGTCATTTTTATTAATCAAATAGAATCATTGGAGACAGAATTGATGAGTTTGGTCATTAATTGAGGAATTGAATTATACAAATTATACTTGGTTCCATCAGACTTCCCCAGGTAATATATATCATGTGTACATGTTTTCCCATTTGTAAGGTGAGTGATAAAGGTCTTCAAGGTAATATGTCATTATCACCTCCACTTACACAGCCTTGTTCCCAAATAGTAGTCACTAAATCTCAACACCCTTCACCTGAGCATTTCTGTGCCATGAATTAAAGCAGTGATGGGCAAACTACAGCCCACTGGCCAGATGGGGTGGGGGGGGCTGAAATGTTCTATCCGACTGCAGGACATTATTCCTAATCTGATGAATACAATGAGCAGGATACAATACAATAAAACTTTGAAAGAGTTGCCTTAGAAACAGACTGACAAATGAGCATTTCCTTTCCTTTGGCCCCCTCTTTAAAAAGTTTGCCCATCACTGGATTAAGGCATTCTCATGCAGCATGATCTTGGATCTGTGAAGATGGGATTAACTCTCCCCTCCCCCACTTTTAAATTTAGTCACCAGAAGCTTATATGCCCTGCTTAATTCCTGAGTAGAAGAGGTCTGCGACCCACAAGCTATACTGAGTGACAACTTAGAAATGACTGACTGCCCCCTGGGCAGTTCTAAGCAAAGTTATAGATGGCAATTGGTCCCCATAAAGTGGAGGAAGGGTCAGAAAAGAGGTTTAGGACTGTCTGACATGATCCCTTCAAACACAAGCTTTTTCTCAGTTCAAGTCAGGAATAAAATCTTGGGTCCCTCACACTAAGAAAAGGTTGACATATTGAGAATTTTTTATTTATCTGTTGAGCAAATAGCTTAGTCTGCAAACAGAAGCCAGATTTAGAGCCTAAGAATCCTAATCCATGAGTTGTAATGGAAATTTATCTAAAAGTACAACAGTCCTTTACTGCTTTCTTTTTTTTCTCTGCAGAACCTAAAGGCAACCCACTATCTTCCTTGGTGGCACAGAAATCTCAGAAACTGCCTGAAACAGGAGCCCACCCTGTGCAGAACCAGACAAATCGTCTCATGAAGAACTTAAGCAGCCAGATCCCAGTAGACAGAAAGCAAACTGACTATGTAGATGCCTTCTTCAACTATTCAAATACCATGGCTTCTGTGCTCCTTCGAAGCCTGAGTTCTGAGCCTGGTAAGTAACAGATTTAGGGAGGTGCTTTGCTTTTGAGAATAAGTATTATTCTGTAAAGGGAAGGACCCTGATAGGTTGGAAGGGTTCTGAGATAACCCAAGCCAGGTGCCCTAAATATGAACTCAGAGACTTTCGGTAAAGATGTGTGATTGAGATCCCAGAATAAAGAGTGTTTGGCAAAAGTGCTAGTTATCTAGGAAGTAGGGCTTGCGTTCCCAAACAGAAAAGTGGTTTGTCTTTCTCTCTTTTACAAATGGTTCAGTGCGAGAAGTATCATCTCTTCCCTATAGATTCCAGTTCCTTCTGTGATGATGATAGATCGTGTCTAGACCACTGAAGAAGTATGTCTGAATGGAACTCTATAGAGTTCTGGTAGGGATCAGACAAAATGAAGTCAGAAGGAATGCCGCCAATGCCATTGGCCTAGAAAGAACAAAGAGATGAATTTAAGGGTGCTCCCAGTACATCCTTTGGCTTCCTTCCATGTATATTCCTCAATGCCTCCAAGAAGCCTATGTCTTCCTGCTGAGACAGACAATAGCCCTTAATCCATTTCTCCTTTTCCCTCCTCCCATTACAGATCACATAGTGAAGGTGAAAGTGGGGAACCCTTTCGTCATTCTGCAACAGAGCCCTTCCCAACTGATATCTCACCTCCTCCTTGAAAGGCAGATTCCCCCTGACAGGTGGGTACTTTGATCTGTTTCTTTATACATATCCTTCAATTTCTTTTCCATCAGGAAAACTCTTGATGGATTGAAATTGGAATCAGACAGGGAATTAGACCTGAGATCTCTTTACTAAACTAACTCAGCTTCTACTTGCGTCAATACTTTAATCTTCATGATTTCTCAGTTTCTCCCTCCCCTTGTACCAAAATATGAGTTTTCTTCTTCTTTCTACAGGCTAGCATCCATTCTGGCCCAAGAGGAGCTCAGCCTGAGTGTGCCACAAATTATCATCAGCTGCTGCTGCCAGCCCCTTACTCTTTGCCTTCCTCGACAGAGCCAACAGATTTGGTCCCTTCTGACCCATTTGGGTGTATTGGCACAGCTGCATACCTCCCGTTACCTGACTGACATTCCACTTCCTAGTCTTACTCCATCAGAACCAAAAGAGAAATCTATATTGGATCCCTCTTCTCCCTCATCGGGTGATTCACCACTCCCTGCCCTCACACCTTCTGCCTTAGCTTTCCTCAAATCCCACTCAAAACTACTGACAGCTCTGGCCTGCCTTGGGGTTACCCTGGGGTCACAAGTCCCCAAGCCCAGTCTGTCATGGAAGGAACTGTGTGGACGGAGAGAGGCACCTCTGGCTCCAGAACAGGTAGCCCGAGAATGTGAGAACCTCCTGGAGCAGGTCCCTATGTTGGAAAACTTCCTCATGACTGCCTGGGAGCCTCTCCGGGGTACCTGTGAGGAGGAACAGAGTTTGGCAGGGGGCTTGTGTGGCCAGACTTGTGTCTCTACTGTTCTCCTGGGCTTACACTCTCCTGTTGCCGTGGATGTGCTGACAAAGGCCTTTGAGGAAGCGTTAGTAACCAGAAATTGGGCCCGGGCCCTTCAGCTCATGGACTTGTATGGACAAGACATGGAGGAACTGAGCAACATAAAGGATGTTGTTCTGAGCTGTGCCACTGTGAATGGTAAGGAGGATCAGTACTTTGCTGTTTTCAAAGGAAACAGGGCTCTGTGAGAGACAGAAAGATTGAGTTGAAAGGAAGGAAATTCACTTCTTAGGAAAATGGAGAAGTTACAGCTCATAGATTCTATCCCCACTTCAGGAGAAGTTGATTCCTGTGGTTTGTCACATGTGTGAAGTTGGACTGGGAAGCAAGTGTTTGCATGTAGTTTGCTAGTGTTAATGGTGATGGCAAAGAGCAGAGTTAGAGCAGATTGATCTGAGGTATCCCAGTTATAGTGATCCTCTTTGGGATGTCATTAAGGTGGAGATGGCAGAGAATGTTCCTAGTACTCCTATTGATCAGATATCCCTAAAACAGTCCTCTATGTAAAAAATGGAAGACCTTTGAGAGTTTACCACTTGCATTATGCAAGTCCTATGCTTGGGGTCCATATTTTCCTCATTTAATGTTAGAAAAGTGTGTGTTCTTGAAAGATGGTTGGAGGAAGGGGATAGAGAAGAAAGTTGTCATTGTTATAAGTGATAGAGCAAAATTTAGAGCCACCAGCTTATGTATAACCTGGCTGCTATTTCATGAAATAGAGTTAAAATTCCTTCAGCAGTTGGCTTCTTGTTTTCTTCTCAGATAAGGATGGCTGGCAGTACTTGTTTTCTGTAAAGGATGCAATTCTCAGAAGCCAAATGGCCCTTAGATTTGTGGAGAGGTGGCCTCTAGAGCCTTGCCTAGAACTTTTGTCCTTCTGCATTTCGGAACCAGCTGTCCCAGAAGGATTAATATCAGAGTTACGTGCAAGGCTGAAGGAGCTCCAAGTTTACCAGAAGGTAAAACACCGTCAACCAAAAAGTAAAAAGACTATTTATGCTGTCTTTGTTTCAAATATTTACATGAGGATAATAAGGACATGGAACAGGGGGGATCTTACCTTTGCTATCTATTCAGCTTATCATGCCTTGAGCTTGCTTTATTTTTATAAAGATCATTTGTTACTATAATTTCATAAGTGTGCATTAGGCAAGAATACAGAACATCTAGGTTCCACATATGTTATATGCAGAGATTAGATACTTGTTAAATTGTTTTAGCCAAAGCTACAGCTAAATTTCAAGGCCCAGTTTGAAAGGATAATAACATTTTTAAGAACATGTGGCTCTTGGATTTATAATAAATTCAAGATTGAGAAGCATCTGGAAGCTAATTTTTAAAGAATGCATATATGTAACATGTAAAAAAGTTTAATATGGCATTTTATCCCATCTGTGGTATTACAGAACTCTTTGGGAAACTTTCATAGGAATGAAAATGGAGTCCAGAATTCTGCCAGGAAAACTCAGGATGTCAGCTCACAAAGGCTTTTCTCCCTCTTCCCCAGCTTTTTGCCAGCAAGGACCTAAATTAAACTCTGAAATGAAAGGACTTGTAAAAAGTTAATAATCTCAGATGGAACCATGGCCTCTAGGAGTTCTAAAACTCAGTAAATGGCACCCTCTTTTTTCTTTTCCCTTCTCCCTGTATCCAAGCTCATGCCTTTTCTTTCCTTTTCCAGAATAGGGAGCCTGAACTCTCTGCCTTCTCAAATCTTTCAAATCTTTTAGTTTTTAACCTCTTTGCTGTCTGATTCCTCCTTTTTATTGGACAGTATATTTCTGGATCTATAAATAGGTCATTTCTAGAAAAGTCAAGGGACTTTTGAAACAGAAACCTGCCACGTGGGTTCGTGGTTTGTTTGTTTTCTTTTCTTCCCTTTAGATTCTGGATTTGCAGTCCACTCCAATGTGGTCTGGCTGGCAGACACTGAAGAAGTGTTGTTCTGAGAATCCATCAGTAGTCATGGACCTGATTCTGGAAGCAAAGGTGTGGTTTTCCCAAACTGTCCCCTCCCTCAACCCCATCTCAGAAAGCTTTCCCTTCTTAGTATGTTCAGGTGGTATCCATCTCCAGCTTCCTTAGCCTGGGAGACTCTTACATGAATGCAAAGACTCCCCTGATCATTTGCCTGAATCCATTAACCAACTTAAAAAAAAAAAAAAAGGCGATACTTAGGATCCAGGACCCACTAACCTATTAATTTCACTTCCTTATTTGACTTTTCGTTATTTTGGCCTTGAAAGAGAGGTGAAATGAGAACCAGAGAAGTTCTGGAATAGTAAAACCAAAGAAGAATAAATAAGATTGTTGATAAGAATGTAATGCCAATAAGAATCACTAGCCTGTGAATTTTAGAGGTTGCAAAATGCATGAACTCATTTAGTCCTCATAACAGCGTTGTGGAGAGGTTCTGTGATCTTTATTTTGCCAATGGAAAAAAATAGAAGCAGACCCTAAATGGCTTGCCTGAGCTCACACAGTGGGTATGAGACCTTGATGGTGAACCTATGGCACATATGCCAAAGATGGCACACAAAGACCTCTCTGTGTGTGCGTGTGCTGACCCTGGCAGAATTAGGTACTAGAAAGGCAGAGGGACTCCAATGGAGCTGTTCCCTTCCCCCTCTCCACCATGTTTCCCTGCCCCTCTGCATTTACTCCCTCCCCTGAGAGGAACGCTCAGGCCATTCACCTCCCATTTTCCCTCCCCTGTCTGTGGTAAGGTGGCAAGGATGGGACATGGCATGTGGTCTCTAAAAGGTTTACCATCACTGGTATAAGAGGTGGATTTAGACCCTAATCTAGCATTTTTCTCCCATTCCACCCTGCCTCAAAAATAATGGCCTATAGCCAGGTGATTTCTTTTCCAGGCAGGCAATAGCCAGAGGCTACTCTCAGGTTGCACTAGGTCAGTGATTCCCAAAGTGGGTGCCACCGCCCCCTGGTGGGTGCTGCAGTGATCCAGGGAGCGGTGATGGCCACAGGTGAATAACTGTAAGGGGGAGGTGATCATATGTGACAGGGGGCGCTAAGTAATATTTTTTCTGGAAAGGGGGCAGTAGGCCAAAAACGTTTGGGAACTGCACTAGATGTTCTTTGTTGTTCAATCCTTTCATTCACATCCAAATTGGTCACACCATTTGAAGTTTTCTGGGCAAAGATACTAGAGTAGTTTGCCATTTTCTTCAGTTCATTTTATAGATGAGGAAACTGAGGCCCTATTGGGTTAAATGATTTTCCCAGGGTCACACAACCAGTAAGTGTCTGAGGGATTTGAACTCAGAAATATGAGTCTTTCTGACTCCAGGACCTACTCTGTTCCTTAACTGCCCTTTAGGTATTCTAGCTCTAAGAATAAAGAGGTGAATAAATAGAACAAATAAAGAACTCCCTCTTTGCTCTCATCTTTGGGATGCTGGGGTGGGGGGACAGGAGGGAACCAGTGGACTAACTGATGACAAACTGTGCACTGAGTGCCTCTTTTCTTGTGATTAGAGAGAGTATTGGGGAAAGTATCAGGAAGTTTGCTTTCTGTTCTTGGCTTTATGGCTGGGACCAAGGCTCAGGTTTTGTGGGCCACTGGTTCTGCTTCTATGAGGTAGTACTTCCTGTGCTACAAGAGTCGTGAGGATAAAGTGAGATTGGAAAAGAATGGGATAGTATTTCAGTGATACTCATCCAACTCCTTACAATATCTTTCTTTTTAATAATTTATTTTATGCCTTTGGAGTTTTTTTCTTTTTTCGATTCTCTGTCTCCCTATCTTACTCAGACTAGAAGTGCAGTGGCCACTCATGAGCCTGATTCTAATGTTGTTTGGTACAGAAGCTTTAACCTGCTCTTCTCCTTCCCCCCAACCTGAGCTGGATTGCCCCTCCTTAAGCAGGCTAATGGCCCCTTCTTCTAAGAAGTTTATCATTTTGGTACCAGAATTAGTGCAGATACCCAATTGCCTTTATCCTGACTGCAGCTCAAAACTTTTGAGCTCCAGCAATCCACCAGCCTTTGGTACAATAAGACAAGTGTCACTATCCTGGGCTCATCCATCTCCAGTCCTAATTTCTGCAGCTTTAATCTTATAGTAACTATCCCAATGCTATCCACCAAGTCTTCTTAGAGCTGTCCAGAACCAAGCCAAATGTGTGCTGGGGAAACCAGACAAGAATTAGATTAGTGATAAGACTTTATTGGATTAGAAGCATGTGTTTTATTTCTTCTTTCTCCACTAGGAATATGAGCTGTGTGAGGAATGGGGCTGCCTCTATCCTATTCCAAGAGAACACTTAATCAGCTTGAACCAAAAACATCTCCTCTTCCTTCTAGAGAGCGGAGATCATGAAAAAGCCCTCCAGGTAAATCCATTTCCATTTAGTTGGAAAAGAGAGTGAGCCAAATCTGATGTCTGGTTTCACATTAAACTCCACTAAGGCACACTTTACAGATGATTGGGCCAAAGAGACTCGGGATCAAGTATCATTTTGGTACCAGGTACTCTGAACATATTGGCTGAAAAAGCATCAACAAATCAGTTCCCTCCCAGTGCCCCTGACAACTCTTAGATGATCATAAGTTATAGATGAGCTATTGATCTGCCTCAGTGAAGGGAATTTATATACTAGGAGTCCTTAGTTCCCCCATATCCTCACTGATGGGGGAGTGGGGGTCATAAGTCCAAACCAAAAAAGCGGGTAGAAATAGAAGCAGTGCATCAGCAATCCCAGATCTCCACATAATAATCAAAGAGCATGTCACATAGACATATTGAAAGGACATTGCTCAGACTAACCTTCTTTGTAAGGTACAGTTGCCCAAATAGATTCAAGTTTCTACTAAATACAAGACCTGTTGGTAGATTTGACCTAGATAGTTGGCCCCAGGGTTCATCTTCCTTTTCTATCCATCTTCCTTATAGCTGCTTCAGAGAATCTCTGACCCTTCTATGCGTCTTGATGTCACAGAGTGTTCCCTTGACCAGCATCCCAGTCTGGCCACTTCTCACTTCTTAGCCAACTACCTCACCACTCATTTCTACAGGGAACTGACAGCTGCTCGACACTTTGAGATCCAGGCTCTATACATGGGGTCCAAGGTAAGAAGAATATTGTATTAAGTTTATGTATATAAGAAAAACCACAGCCCTGTGAAGGAAGCAGACCCAGCAGGACCAGTCCTATCTACAGTTCAGAAATAGTCTTTGTAATAGTCTGTCATTTAAGGCATCATGCCCTCTCCTTCCAGGTACCTGCTGTGGGCTTGTCCTTTCTCACCTGACACACACATATTCTTTGTAAACCTTCCCTTTACTGCTTGTGGTCCTTACTGGACCACCCCATCCAGACCTATCTACCTTAGATGAGACCTCACTATACCTCTGGCCATTGGGGATTCCCAGTGTCCTACTTCCTCACCACCTTCAGTAAAAAAAACTACTTAATTCCCTTGAAATCAAGATTCCTATGATTTCCAGAGCCTCAACTAATTAGTCATAAACTAATCTATTACCATTGAGAAATATGGGGTTCACCTAGGTCTGTGATGGTGAACCTATGACATGAGTGCCAAAGATGGCAACCACTCTTCTTCCTTCTACCCCCTCTCCAGAGTTCCTTACTAGAAAGAAAGAGGGACTTGGGCAGAGCTCTTCCCCTCCCCCTCTTCACCATGCCTGTTGACATTTTTTCACATCCCCTGCCTCTCTACCCAGTAGTCCAATGGGAGCACACAGTGGCTAAGGTGGGCAGCTCACAGGTGGCAGAGCTGGAGGGGATCAGAGTGCTCAGGCCACTCCCTTCCCCCTCTCTATACTTGCTAAAGACATCCCTCACCTCACCAACCCCTCCATCCAGAAGCCAATAGAAGTGCTTCCTCCCTTCCCTGTGTAGGGTAAAGGATGATGCGGGGTGCACCTGGCACTTTGTGGATGAGCAGGGCACAGTACATTGTCTCTAAAAGGTTTGCCATCACTGATCTAGATGGTATATGCAAATTAAATAGGAGTCTTCTGGAGGCTTTGTACTCATCTTTGTGGGTTTGCTTAGAGAAATGAAAGAAAAGGAATTTCAGACCACCTAGGAGGTAATATGGTGAGGGGTTAATTTTAAGTCAGTTGAGTTCTCAGCTTCTACTGTTTTGTGCTGGGCCTGTTGGTCAGCACTAGATTCAGTCAGTCATGACTGAGTGTTTCTGATATTTAACATAATCCATCTTTTCCTATCCTTTTTTTTTAACCTTTTGGCTTTAATGATAAACTGTATGGGGAAAGTAGCAAGTAGGTTAGTATTTATTTTCTCAGCCTAGTATTGTGAAAGAGTAATACCTAGGAGTGGGAGGTGTTGATGTTGATCACATGGGTGGAGCCAGTGCAAATATTTTGAGCCCTGACACTATGAAAATACTTATTTGATTTTTTTTTAAATTTATATTGGGGAGATTGAGTCACACCTAATTGTGAAGATGTTTGAGACTTTGGCAAGCAGTTTCTGTGATGCAAATGAAGATAGCACAATGCACTAAAAACCAATAAATAACAGTTTCCCTGAATACTGAAAGCCATAATTATGAAATACATGATAGTTCAAACAAAAATAGACCTTCAAGTATTACACATCAGATTAATGTCCCCTTAGGAAAAGGCCTAAAAACTGTTTTGTTTCCATCTGAAAAGCTACAACTTTCTGTATGACCTTATGTGTCCGAATGCCTTGGTTTTTTCATGGCTAAAATGATGCCAATGCCTATTCCATATATCACTAGAATTTTAAAGATTGAACAGTTTTCAAACAAACCACATTTGGAGCCCTGTGAGAAAAATCTTGAGAATTCCTTTAGACCATTCCATTAATATATGACTCAACTATAATATTTTGGCCCAGATTTGTGATTTCATTGGTAGAAGAAACTTCTGTTGAGTGAACTCATATTCATGTAGATGGGCACCTGCTCTGCATGATGGACTTTTAAGATATTTACCTGGAACACTAAGGATTAATTAACTTCCATAGTCATACACTCTGTATGTGTCAAGATACAAAATTTGAGCCCAGGTCTTCCTGAGTCCAAGACTGGCTCTCCTCTATTTCACAGTGTGTCTGTGTAGCTTTAGGTACAATAATGGCTCACCTTTCAGTAGTCCTAAAAATATTTTCTGCTTAATTTTTTTTTAATTTTTTAAACATTTATTAATATTCATTTTTAACATGGTTACATGATTCATGCTCCTACTTTCCCCTTCACCACCACCCCCCCCCCCCCCGCTCTCCCCCAACCCATGGCCGATGCACATTTCCACTGGTTTTAACGTGTCATTGATCAAGACCTATTTCCAAATTGTTGATAGTTGCTTTGGTGTGGTAGTTTCAAGTCTACATCCCCAATCATGTCCACCTCATCCCATGCGTTCAAGCAGTTGCTTTTCTTATATGTTTCCTCTCCTGCAGTTCTTCCTCTGAATTTGGGTAGTGTTCTTTACCATAAATCCCTCAGAACTATCCTGTGTCATTGCATTGCTGCTGGTACAGAAGTCCATTACATTCGATTTTACCATAGTGTATCAGTCTCTGTGTACAATGTTCTTTTGGGTCTGCTCCTTTCACTCTTCATCAGTTCCTGGAGGTCTTTCAAGTTCACCTAGAACTCCTCCAGTTTATTATTCCTTTGAGCACAATAGTATTCCATCACCAGCATATACCACAGTTTGTTCAGCCATTCCCCAATTGAAGGACATACCCTCCTTTTCCAGTTCTTTGCCACCACAAAAAGCGCAGCTATAAATATTTTCGTACAAGTCTGTTTATCTATGATCTCTTTGGGGTACAAACCCAACAATGGATCAAAGGGCAGGCATTTTTTTATAGCCCTTTGAGCATAGTTCCATATTGCCATCCAGAATGGTTGGATCAGTTCACAACTCTACCAGCAATGCATTAATGTCCCAATTTTGCCGCATCCCCTCCAGGATTCATTACTCTCCCCTTCTTTCATTTTAGTCAATCTGCTAGGTGTGAGGTGATACCTCAGAGTTGTTTTAATTTGCATTTCTCTAATTATTAGAGATTTAGAACACTTTCTCATGTGCTTATTGATACTTTTGATTTCTTTACCTGAGAATTTCCTATTCATGTCTCTTGCCCATTTATCATTTGGGGAATGCCTTGATTTTTTTGTACCATTGATTTAACTCCTTGTATATTTGAGTAATTAGACCCCTGTCAGAGTTTTTTGTTATAAAGATTTTTTTCCCAATTTGTTGTTTCCCTTCTGATTTTGACTACATTGTTTTTTGTTTGTACAAAAGCTTTTTAGCTTAATATAATCAAAACCATTTAATTTATATTTTGTAATTTTCTCTAACTCTTGCTTGGTTTTAAAATCTTTCCTTTCCCAGAGATCTGACAGGTATACTATTTTGTGTTCACTTAACTTATTTATAGTTTCTTTATATTCAAGTCATTCACCCATTCTGAATTTATCTTGGTGTAGGGTGTGAGATGTTGATCTAAACCTAATCTCTCCCATATTGTTTTCCAAATTTCCCAGCAGTTTTTGTCAGATAGTGGATTCATGTCCCAAAAGTTAGGCTCTTTGGGTTTATCATACACTGCCTTGCTGATGTCATTTACCCCAAGTCTATTCCACTGATCTTCCCTTCTATCTCAGCCAGTACCATATTGTTTTGATGACTGCTGCTTTATAGTATAGTTTAATATCTGGCACTGCTAGGCCCCCTTCCTTCACGTTTTTTTTTCATTATTTCCCTTGATATTCTTGATCTTTTCTTATTCCAAATGAAATTTGTTAAAGTTTTTCCTAATTCAGTAAAGAAGTTTTTTGGTAGCTTGATAGGTATGGCACTAAATAGGTAAATTAATTTGGGTAGAATGGTCATTTTTATTATGTTAGCTCATCCTACCCATGAGCAATCAATGGCTTTCCAATTGTTGAGATCCAGTTTTATTTGTTTGGAAAGTGTTTTGTAGTTGTTTTCATATAATTGCTGTGTTTGTTTTGATTCCCAAGTATTTTATATTGTCTAGGGTGATTTTAAATGGTGTTTCTCGTTCTACCACTTGCTGCTCTAATGTGTTAGAAATGTATAGAAATGCAGATGATTTATGTGCATTTATTTTGTATCCTGCAACTTTGCTAAAGTTGTTGATTATTTCTACCAGCTTCTTAGTTGATTCTCTAGGATTTTTTAAGTAGACCATCATATTATCTGCAAAGAGTGATAGCTTAGTCTCCTCATTGCCTATTTTGATACCTTCAATTTCTTTTTCTTCTCTAATTGCTACTGCTAGTGTTTCTAGTACTATGTCAAATAATAGAGGTGATAATGGGCATCCTTGTTTCACTCCTGATCTTATTGGGAAGGCTTCTAATTTATCCCCATTGCAGATGATGCTTGTTCATGGTTTTAGGTATATACTGTTTATTATTTTTAGGAAAGGTCCTTCTATT
>NC_058131.1:457714039-457845014 GCF_016433145.1 Gracilinanus agilis
TCTCTTTGTGTGTAATAGAATATCCTATTTTTCTTATTCACTCAAGTTTCTCTTGGTGTCCCCTACTATTCACCCCCCTCTTTCCCACCTCCCATGTCATCTTAGACCATTTAGTATTCCACCCTCTCCCTGTGAATTATTCTTCTGATTGCTATAATAGTGAATACTATAATAGTGAATAGAGTTCACTACAGAGAATTATACATATCATTTCTCCACATAGGAATACAAATAATTAGATCTTATTGAAGCCCTTAAAGAGTCAAATTTAAAAAATTATGAGTTTTCTTTCTTTCCCCTGTTTCTTATTTACCTGTTCATGTTTCTCTTGATTTTTGGGGTTGGATATCAGACTTTCCATTTAGCCCTAGTCTTTTCTGTGTAAATACTTGGAAATCTTCAATTTTGTTGAATGCCCATACTTTCCCCTGGAAGTATATAGTCAGTTTTGATGGGTAGTTGATCCGTGGTTGAAGGCCCAGCTCTCTTGCCTTTCTGAATATCATATTCCAAGCCTTGCGGTCTTTTAGCATGGAGGCTGCCAGATCCTGTGTGATCCTGATTGGTGCTCCTTGATATTTGAATTGTCTCTTTCTGGCTTCTTGTAAGATTTTTTTTTCTTTTACTTGGAAGCTCTTGAATTTGGCTATTATATTCCTGGGGGCTGTCCTTTCTGGGTCTAGTGTAGAGGGTGATCTATGGATCCTTTCAATGTCTATATTGCCCTCTTGTTGTAGAATTTCAGGGCAATTTTGCTGAATAATTTCTTTTAGTATGGAGTCCAAGTTTCTATTAATTTCTGCTTTTTCTGGAAGACCAATGATTCTCAATTGCCTCTTCTAGCCCTGTTTTCTTGATCTGTCACTTTCTCATTGAGATATTTCATGTTTCCTTCTATTTTATCAGTCTTTTGACTTTGTTTTATTTGTTCTTGCTGTCTTGAGAGATCATTAGCTTCTAATTGCTCAATTCTAGCCTTTAGGGACTGGTTTTCGGTTATAATCTTTTAGTTTTCCTTTTCAATCTGGTCATTTCTGGTCTTCAGTTGACGTGCCTCACTTTCCAATTGTGAAATTCTGCCTTTTAAACTGTTATTTTCTTGCCAGATCTCTTCCATCTTTTTCATCATCTCAGATTTGAACTCTTCAATAGCTTGTGACCAGTTTTCATTATTTTGGGAAGGTTTGGATATGATTTCTTGTTTGTTCTCCTCTCTTGTCTGGATTTACTCTGTGTAAAAGTTGTCGAGTGTTCCAGAGTTCTTCTTCATAATCTTTCTCTTCTAGGGTTTCCGATTTTGGCTTGCCATTGTTGTTAGCCCAGCGCCTTCTCAGCTTTATCCTCACACTCAGGGTCTGTCTAGGCTCCCAAGGTCTCAGGTCCCATTGTTCTCAGGGTCGAGCCTCCTGGTCATCCCTGGTCTGCCCCTCTGCCCGAGGCTCCTTCAACAGTCTCAGGGTGCTGCTTCCACTGCTATGCTCCCACTGTGTGCTCCCATCTGCACAGGGTCCCCACTCGCGGTCCAAGCCTGCGCTCAAGATCCTTGTCCGCACCTAGGGCACTGCCTTCACCCGCACAGACGCTCAGGAAAGTCTGTGTGCGTTCTTTAGCCTCTTGGGGTCCAAAGTCTTCCTGCTCTCAGGAACAAGCCCTGGAGCTGCCAGTGACTTAATGGGTGCCTCAAACCTGCTTTCACTCTTGTGCGCTGGCCTCTGGGCTGTATGGGGGGGAGGGGGCTTCTTCCTCTCGCATTTTAGTGAGAACTGTTTCACCCCTTTATAGCATGGAAATGTCCCAAATCTACGTACCTTCAATGCTGCGCCCTGTTGTGGGTCCCTTCGTTCGTCTGGATTCGTTTTTATGTCCCCTTGAGGTGTCCTGTATGTTTCGGTTAGGAGAGATCAAGCAGTGCTGCTCCTTACTCTGCCGCCATCTTAACCAGAAGTCCTTCTCTGTCTGTCTTCTTCTCTGTCTCTTTCTGTCTTTCTGTCTTTTCTCTCTGCCTAATTTTTTAAAAGGCTTCCCTTATGACCTCAATAGGAAGTTTATGTTGACCATTGGTTAAAAGTTCCAAGAGGGGCAGCTAGATAGCACAGTAGAAAGAATGCCTAATCTGGTGTTGGGAGGACTTGGGTTCAAAATTTGGCCTCAGATACTTCCTCTCTGTATGATCCTAGGCAAGTCACTTAACCCCAATTACCATTCTTCTGTCTTGGAATTGATATTAGTGTCAATTCCAAGACAGAAGATAAGGTTGTATTTTTTTTTAAGTTCCAAGAACCCAGCTAAGCAGTATGTATAGTCTTATGTAATTGAACTCTTCCAATCAAGAAAATGGCCAAGACGGGGGGTTGGATTACCAGTTCAGCAGAATTCTTCCTTCCTGGGTCTGGAGAATTTGGGCTGCAAGATTAGAGAGCAGCTGAGTCTAGATCAGAATCAGGGCTCTCTTCTCCCAGATAAAACCAGTTCATTGTTCTTTTGGGTTGCTCTCCATGGGCCTCCAGTGTCTCCCTAAAGTGTACATGGAACCTACCTTCCCATATTCAAACTTCCATACAGGTTCTGCTGACTTTGCCTGAGCCACACCGGGCCAGCTACACCCACCTGTCTTCTAGCCCCTTGCTCATGCTGGAGCAGCTGCTGATGAACATGAAAGTGGACTGGGCCACCCTGGCTGTGCAAACCCTACACCACCTTTTGGCTGGGCAAGAAATAGGCTTCACTGTGGAGGATATTGACTCACTGCTTTCCAAATATGCAGGGAAAGCACTTGACTTTCCATATTCATTGAAAGAAAAGCGATCAGGTAAGTGGCTACCAACAAAGCATGCTCTGCTCTGGGGATGATGGAGGACCAATACGTCTGTGCTGCACTTTTTAATTCCCATCTCCTTCATTTCCCTGAATTTCTGACAGTCATGGGAAGGTGTCATAAGAGAATTAGGGAAAGCTTAGCAATAGACATAAGTTAACTGGATGGCTGACAGGCAAGTGCTAGGGTGTTCCAAGCATGGCATGGTGGAGGGAAAGAGATCTTTTTTCTGGGAGATTCTGGATGCAACTGATAGCAATTAGGGGTTTTTCTTAGCTGCTGGAGGAGAAGAGCCCAGAAAAACAACTGTCTCCTGTAAAACCATCTACCCTGGGAAGGATCAAGCTGAGCAGTGAATCTGGTTTGATTGGTGGACATATCAAACCAGTTCAGCTCCTTGACTTTACCCCTTTTGTGGGTTTACTTGCTGTGACTCCTGGTGGCTGTGAACATCGCTGGAATAGAAGTGGACTCCTGCAGTGAGACTCACATTCCCTCCTAACCTGTCAGCCTGAACTTAAAGCTAGTGTAGTTTTGTCCCACCTCCTAGTCCTTGAACTTACCCATTAGATAAGTAGCTTTGGTTTGTCCATTTCCTCTATACCTAACCCTTAAGTTCTTAATAAACAGTTTTGCTTTACTTCTGTACCTTCCTCTGTCCCAAGAAAAGAGCCTACTGTTAGATATCTTACAAAACCTGAGTTTCCCTGGCAGGCTGGTGGACCAGTAAACTGTCAACTGTCATTCACCAACCAGTGTGGTTTTACTCAATCACACATCCCTTGTGTAGGTTCTCAGTTATCCTATGTATCCTGTCACTTGTGGATGTGTGTGTGTGTGTTACCCTTGTGTTATACTGTGAAGGCAGTTACCTATTTCAAAGGTAACTACTATATAGTAAAAACCCTGGATTTGGAGCCCCTGGTTAAAAGAGCAGGGATGCCAGGATAACAGATATCTGAAATAACATGTCTGCTTTTGGCATAGGCATAGTTATTACAGAATCATCCCATTATACCACAGTTCATTTCCAAGGTATAAGCAGCCTCTAGGGATGCTAAAGTAAAATGAACCCAAAATTTGAAGCAATCTGATTTTAATTTCCACAAGTAGCAATCCTTCAAAATCTTGCTACTTTTTTTTTTTTAAACCCTTGTACTTCGGTGTATTGTCTCATAGGTGGAAGATTGGTAAGGGTGGGCAATGGGGGTCAAGTGACTTGCCCAGGGTCACACAGCTGGGAAGTGGCTGAGGCCGGGTTTGAACCTAGGACCTCCTGTCTCTAGGCCTGACTCTCACTCCACTGAGCTACCCAGCTGCCCCTAAAATCTTGCTACTTCTTTGGGCATTTTGAGACATAATTTAGGAGAACCCAATGTTCACTTTTGTCATCTAATCAAAAGTTTAGCTTTTTCTGTACTGGGGTACCAAAGCAAATGTTTTTACCATGGAAGGTGATACATACCTTCATGCTCTTGAGTAAGGGAGGCTTTTAACTATATTACAAGGAAAACAGTGAAATAAATGTTTATCACCCAAGCTGAATTTATCTTTGAGTTAACTTTTCCCATTCTAATGAACTAGGACACATTTTTTGGATCCATGCCTTTAACAGCATGTCATCCATAATTTATTTGGATTTTTTAATTTTTTTATTTCTCCTTTAGATTCTGTAATTCACCTCCAAGACAGTCTTAATCAAGTTTCAGAACCTGAGACCTTGTCTCGATCAACATCAATTGAGTTCTCCACTGCTACTTTTTCTGGTAAGAAAAATTTCTGAAAGTTCCCTATTCTTTTGGTTTTTTTTTTTCTCTTATGCTGTCTCCATGTTCCCTTTTTCACCTCTTTCTTTAAAAAAATCTCTACATCTAACATTCTTCAGATTGTTCTTTCAAGCTCTTCTTTCTGGGTTTGAGTTAGCTTTTCATGCCAAAGATAGTCATTTATGACCTTGTTGTGGACTTAGTGAATGCTTTAGGATTTCTTGCTAGCCAGATATGTAATCAGAAAACCAAGGTTTTCTTCAAGTTCAGTGGAAAGACTAAGCATTGGATAAGCCATAGCGACTTAAGTTCATCTTGGTCTGTACCTCATTTATTGAACAAGGTAAAAAGATAACTTATCTCTGCAGAGGAAGCTGAACTCTTCCTCATCTATTACCAGAAATCTAGAAGGGTAGGAGTTTCCTGAGACAGTCATGTTCTTAGGGCCTACTTAGAAGAAATGATCTGGATTTCTTTGGATATTAACATCATTATTACAATGTCATTCCCTTACTTAAAAATCTTCACAGATTTCCCATGGCCTTTGGGCCCAACTCTTAAACTTCATTACCAATTTAAAGTCTTCCACATTCTGGCTTTAATCACCTAATTTCTTTATCTGTAAATATAAGAGATTAGTTTATGATCTCTAAAGTTCCTTCTTTTCCTTCCAAACTCATATCATACCATTCTCTGTAAAATCCTCTGTTCTAGCCTTTGGATTTTTAATTATCCCATTATTCCCATCTGGAATGCCTTTCCCCCTCCACATTCCTGAATCCCACCTGTTCTTCAAGATTGCTCTTAAAACCTAATCTCCTCCTTACATTGTCATCTTTTTTAAGTGCAACTTCCCACCTATATTAGCACCTTAAAGAGAAGGGCCAGGTTTGATCCTTCTTTGTATCCAATGGAGTCCCAGAAAAGTATCCTCAAATACAGAGACATTGCACTCACTATTATCAGATGTAATTGGTAAATGTTTAACAAAATAAGTAAAAATACAGTAAAATATAATGTTAATTTGTGATTTTCTAAATCATATGCAGCCATAGGGTTTCTATTTGAGTTTGACACTGTTGCTCAACTACTCAATAAGTATATTTTTATGTATAAAGCCAAAAAAGGCCACACACACTTGCAGAGAGCCCCAAGGTGTTATTGTCACAGCATCATACTTCCCTTTGTCCATGTTCTCTTCATGTACATATATCTGAACACTAGGTTTAGAATCAAAAGACTTTAGTTTTAACCTCTGTTCTTATACTTCCTAGCTGTGGGACCATAACCTCCCTTAGCCTCAATTTCATCATCTAAAAAGTTAAGATAATACTCAACTACCTCACAGGATTTTTATAAAGAAAGTACTTTGCAAACCTTAATTGCATAAATAAGTGCTGCTATTATTATCTGATATCAGTTCTTACTAATCATGTGGCACTGAGTAAATCATCTAAACCCTCCAAATCTTGCTCTTTTCATCTATAAAAAGTGAATATTATACATGCCCTACCAATTTCATGGTTGTCAATAACTGAAACAAATGATGAGGTCTCTGAAAGCACCACTTACTTGACCTTGAGCAGATTACTTACTTAATGCTCTAATGCCATTACAGTCAAGAATCTTAAATTCTTATCTTGAATCTGTCACAGACTTACTTTTAGACCTGGTACAGTTTATTGATTATACCTCATTTTCTCATTTTTTCTCATTAAAACAAAAATGACCATTTCTTTGTTGGGCTTCTTTTTCCTATAAAGACAACAGATGAGTTAAGGTCAAGAAAATATCCTAAACTCCTATTCCATAGAACTAAGCTAGTGATCTTTCTCAAATTTCTGCCTGGTCATTGTAATAAAGACTTTTGGCAATTTAAAAAAAAAAAAAAAGAGTGCGGGGCGGGGTGGGGGTGAAGGGGATAGGAGGAGCATGAATCAGGTAACCATGTTAAAAATGTATATTAATAAATGTTAATAAAAAAAAAAACAGTATCCCTTATCTCAACCATTTGCTTAATCTGGACTAGACATCCAAATAACAGGAGTGATTCCTCCTTATAGGAGAAAGCCCCTGATGAGCTATTTTTTATGCCTCAAAATTCTGAGGGAGTTAATTCTTCCTATTGGAACCTGTCTTAGGATGATTTCTCAGTTTTCAAGAGGTGAGTATTATTGAAGTGGGAACTCAGAGGAAATCTTAGGCCTCACTTGGTTTTTTTAGCCCTCTAAATCAAAGTTCTACTTTTTTCTCATTGTACATGTATATTGTAGAAATCAGTAACAAGAACCTCTGCTTTGCTCCCCTCTGACCTCAGATCCCCATTTTGTGGCCTGAGCTTTTCCACAGAAAGACTTGAAGGCTATGGATTAGCAGTGTTACAGCATTCAAAGATACAGCCTGCTCAGTAGATTTTCAGCTTTTCATCCTCAAGCTGATCTTAAGAATCTTAAAGACTTTTTTTTCCTTCGCAGTACCCAGAAAACTTTGCTCTGAATGCTGAGAGTCTTAGAAAGTTTGTTTTTTTCTTCTGTACCCAGAAAACTGCTCCAAATGGAGCCAAAAAAAGTTCTTAGTTACCAAGAAGCAGTGATTCTGATATTTCCCACCATATAATAACTGATATCTGTCTCAAAGATGTGTCTTTCTATTCTAGGCTACTGACAAGGGTATGGCCTTACCCACACCTAGTAGCTCTGTTCAGGTTCTAACTTCTGGCTCTCATTTTGCCTCTGATCTTTAGGAGTCTCCATTGTACAGTCTCCAAACTTAAAGAAGAGAAGCTTCTCACAGAGTGATCCCTTGGAATTTGTACCCCCAGAAAAACCCCCAGATAGGCAGCAGTGGGTACCAGATGAGATGGAAAACACCTGTATGGTATGCAGAAGTGAACATTTCACCATGGTAAGCCAGCTGCCTACCTTATTACTTACTGAATTAGAAGCAGCTTCAACTCAGTCAGGCGACCTGGGCTCTAGTCCCAGCCCTGTCACTAACAAGCATTTCTATATAAAATGGGGACAATAAAATTTGCCTCTCTAAGTCACCTTTTGGCTGTAACGATGCAACCAGGTGACATATGCATAAAGGTGCTTTGATAAAGTATTGTCATTGAGAAATGTAGGTTATTTGATTGGGTTTGTTAAACTAGTTGACAAAGTGCCTGGCACATAAGTAGACATTTAATAAATGTTGTTTCATTGTTTAATTGAAAGCTGTTGATCAAAAGAAAAAAAGAAATATGGGTATCTCTTCTTTTCCCAATGTGGGGTCCCCTCCAGAAGTTAAGTCTCAACTTTATGGCAGCCCAGTGTTACAAAATCTCCAATGAGCTTTGGAGTTTTTCTCATCAGCTTAAAGAGAAGCTCTTGTAAGGCAGAGGCATCGGACTACATATATTAGTTTTAATACCAAGACCACCATGTCCTCTTAATACACAATAAGAAATAGCTGAAGAAAACAAGGGAGGAAAGGATGGGGAGCCCAATGATAGAAGCATTTATTAGTCTATCCATCTCTCCTTTCCTTTCTGCTTCTCTCTATTTTGTAGTTTAACCGCCGTCATCACTGCCGTCGTTGTGGCAGGCTGGTGTGTGGCTCTTGCTCTACCAAGAAGATGGTTGTGGATGGCAGCAGAGAGAACCCAACTCGTGTGTGTGACCAATGCTACAGCCACTCCAACAAACAGTGAGTAAGGATCAGGGGAGCAGAGGTGTTCTTTGTTCCCTGAAGCTTTTCAGGGCCCCAAAACCCTGCTTTTCTGAAATCAACCCTCCCCAAAAAAACATGCAGTGACTTTTGGAGCAAAGTGTTTGTGGACTCAACAGGACAAGCTGTCTATAGGTAGAACTAATCCTTTCCAGGCATGGTGAAATGTGTTTCCAGGCATGTGTTCAGGGTTCCTGTCATGGATTCCTCAATGGCAAGAATTTATTTCAAGAGTCTGTTCAGCATCCAGTATACCTGCATTCAGGGAATTGACTCTCTCCTTATCCACCTGAAGCATCTCTGCCTCTTGGATCCTACTTGACTTAAAAAAGACAGTTAGCTCATGGAGACTTAATTAAAATGTTAAATTGAATTAAATGTTTCCTATCCTAGTTGGGCACCATCTACCATATAAAATCCAATTAGATAATGTATAAAAATCACTGGGTAAACCTTAGTGCAGATGCCAGATTTTTGAATTATTGTAACTTTGCCCATACCAATAACAATGGTAAACCATAATTTTTAGACTATCAGATAAGACAGTTACACTTTCCTAATTAATCTTCCATCTGGCTTCAGACTTCAAAAACCCATGAGAACTTCCAAAATTCTAATTTCATAGTAACATGTACCTAGACCACATCTGTGGCTTTAGTTCTATGTTGAAATAATAAGTAGTCTCTGGAGGGTTTGAAGTGACCACAGTTAGGGATTCCTCCATCCAGATATTGAATAATTCCCTTCATCTTTCAGCAAGAAAATGCAGGGGTAAGACAGAACTCTGAGTCTAGAATCAGTGCTTATGTTCAAATCCTGCCTCTAATATTTATTATCTAGATAACCTTGAGTAAGCCACTTAACTTGCCAAAGCCTCAGTTTTCTCATCTGTAAAATGAGAGAGTTATACTAGATTTCTCAGATTCCTTCTAGCTTGAGAGCTATGATCCTGTGATCCCTTGAACTATGTGATGGGCATACTTTCATTCATTTATTTATTTATTTGATTTTCTGTTTCTGTTTCTAGTTTGCCAGAAGAGAGTATAGGACATTCAGAAGGTGAGCTTGAATGATATTCTGATATTCTTATCTTGGTTTTGAAACTCAAATTCGCTATAAGTTTAGGGCTTATTGCAGTGAAGACCCCATCTAATCTGCCTATCATCATGTAACATGCTTCTACCGCTGCTGTTAGTCATTTATTTCAACTCAGAGCCCTCACCATATGCATGTGTCTAGGCTCTTAAAGCCAAAGACCACAGAATTTGGTTCTCAACTGTAAGAAGGGAAACTAGACATTTAAGGTATGGTCGCCAGAAATCGGATTAACTCAATTTCAAATTAAAATAGACCCAAGTTAGTTTCCCCTCTTACACAATTCAGCAGGTCATTCCTAGGACATTTAATTACTGCAGATTTCCACTGGATAGCAGGCCAATTCTTAGTTGTGTAGTCCATAGAACAGATGAGCTGGAAACTGACCCAAAATCCTATTTGGACTTGTACAATTTTAAGTTCCAGTCTTTTGGGATCATCTCCCTCAGACCAAAGTTAAATAGCTGTGGGGAGCAGACACTGTCTTTTGCCTCATTTTCTATTCCCGGCTCTAAGCAATGTGTTTCTTTCATTCTGAGCAGATGCAGAAGATTGAGTTACTTATTATTTACTATTTTCTGTCAAGCATCAAAATTGTTTATACTGCTTTGTAGATATTTCCCCAGTAAATCTGTCTTACAAGAGATGCTGGTACTTCCAGAGTTCTCCCAAAGGAAAGGAGAAGGAGACCATTACCATAATCAGATGTCTGTACTGTTACTCACTGTCAGGCCTGACCACCACTGGCCCCTGGAGGTGACTTGACTGATGAGTGAATAAATGAATCAATGGCATTTCTGTCCTCAGCCTCAGACAGCCCTTCAAGTGAGAGCCCCCTATACTTGGCTGTGGTACGAGTCCCCAAAGCAAATCAGCTGGAGTGGACTCTAGATCTGAATGAGGAAGAAAATAATCTGGTGCGGAGCGAGTTTTACTATGAACAGGTAATGGCAAGGTATGGGTGACAGCTGGCTCTAAAGTCACTAGTGCCAAAACAATAAGGTCAACTAGAGACAGTTTATACAGTGGGCCTTGGATCCCCTAGATTTATTTTAGCTCCACCCTTTGCTTTATACAAGGATTTTTTCCCCAAGTTCCTTCTTCTCTATGTCATTTAGTCTATTTGTAAAATGGAAATAAGTCCTTTCTCTTGGCTGTACTTGAAAAATGTTTCAGTTGAGCTCTGCTTTCTTCCTCCTCCCTGACTAGGCCCCCAGTGCCTCCTTGTGCATTGCCATCCTGAATTTGCACCGTGATAGCGTTGCCTGCGGCCATCAGTTGATTGACCACTGCTGCCGCCTATCCTGGGGTCTGACCAACCCTGAGGTGGATGCTGGGCTGCTCACAGATATCATGAAGCAGCTGCTCTTCAGTGCCAAGATGATGTTTGTCAAAGCTGGACGGAGTCAAGACTTAGCATTATGTGACAGGTAGCCGTGTCCCATGGGCCAGGGGGTTTCCTTCAATCTCTTTTCCATTCCGAGTTATCTAACCACCTCTTCCTTCAAATCTAGCCACTCTAATAAGCTCATGTTAAAAAGCTGTTCAGTTGCTAACCTACATGATTTCACTTCTCTCTGTTTTAATGTCAGGATCTACATTCCCAGACTGAGTCCCCAGGAATAAAATTTATATCAGTAAGATTAGAATAGGAAGAAAATATTAACCTTGATGTGGGTTTGATCAGGTCTATAGAGCTGTTCTAGTATCTAATGCTTTCTAGTGCCAAGGAAAATTTACTCAGTCTTGCCAAAACCAAGTGAAATTAGTCTACAGTAAATGGGGTAAACAATGAATCATGTCCCCTTTTGGTGGAGTGCTGGCATCTCGTGTCAGGTTCTAGATCTACTTTTGCCAGTTAACCTGCTTTGGACCTTAAGTTATAAAGGCAATGTGTTGTAATAAAAAGAATAAACCTGAGTTCAACTTCTACCTCTGACACTTAACTTGCCACTTAACCTTATGCCTCAGTTACTCATCTGTAAAATGGGAGTAATATCTGTAGCTCCTACCTCACATAGTTATCATGAGGATCAAGAAAGATACAGGGGGCAGCTGGGTAGCTCAGTGGAGTGAGAGTCAGGCCTAGAGACAGGAGGTCCTAGGTTCAAACCCGGCCTCAGCCACTTCCCAGCTGTGTGACCCTGGGCAAGTCACTTGACCCCCATTGCCCACCCTTACCACTTTTCTACCTATGAGACAATACACCGAAGTACAAGGGTTAAAAAAAAAAGAAAGAAAGAAAGATATAAAAAGGCTTTATAAACTTTCAGTTACTTTATGAGTATCAGCAATTGTTAGAATCTCTATCTAGAAACTAATTTTTTAGCTCCATCTGCCTTCCCCAGAACAATGGATTATAGATTGGGCAATGGAAATACATAGAACCTAAAGCCATCTAACAGTGATAATAGGTAACTGAAATGAGGTCCAAGACTGAGAATGGAAAACAAAAAGAATTTCTTGCTTCAAATAAGATGCTGACCATTGTCTTATTGCCTTCAACTCACTTTGTGATATTGGACAAGTCATTTGGGCCTCAGTTTCCTCATCTTTTACATACAGGGATTGGACAAGATCATCTTTAAGTTCTATTCTGGTGTGAAAATACTGTGAATTCTTGAACAGATATCTCTCTTTCCCTCTAGAATAAATTGACAGTCTCACTTAATAAAGATATGTGAAAGATTGGTAGTTGTGAAGTAGTTTGTGCTCATACCAAGCCTTATATCCAAATTTTTATAAAGACCAGCCTCGCAGTAGCTTAGAAGCAGGGAAATGAGTGAACAAATAAGATCATGTACTAAATACAGGATCCAATGCCAGGAATCATAGGTTCACTCAACGAATCCAGAGTCAAGTTCTCCAGTGGCAGACTGGAAAGGATACATCCAGCAATACCATTCAGAAGAGGGTAGACTTTTGGGCTCTGCTGCCTTCTCAAGTTTGAACCATCCCTATCTGTAAGGAATGGGCCCCAAGTGAAAGGTCATTGTAGGCCCAAATACATCCCTATAGCCGAACAGGGCAACAGAACCTAGAGGCTTGTGAAAGAGTTAGGCCAGGCAGGGAGGTGAGAATATTAGTAAAATGGTAGTGAGACTGAGAACAACTAGGAAATTAGTGGTGTCATCTGGGCACTGACCTGGAGCAGAACCTAAATGTCAGACAGGGATTAAAGAGAGAACATCACTGAAGCAAACAGGCCAAGGGAGATCACAGGAATCCCACCTTCTACATACAAGCAACCTTTCCCAATGCTGCTTAATGTTAGTGCCTTCCCTCTAAGATGATCTTCAGTGGGTTGGCTTCCTTTATAAAGACTGAGCTCCTCAGGGGCAGACACTGTTTTTTGCCTTTCTTTGTATCCCCAACGCTAATGCAGTGTCTGGCACATAGTAGGTTAATAATAAATAACAAATGATAGTAGTCGATCTCACCTAAAAAGGAAAAAACCTGAGACTAACAGCTGCAAAGGCTTTGCTTCTTCCTCCTAGCAACCACAGTAGAAAATTAAAACTGGTACTCAAGCAACAATTACTCAGGGTGGGGGGAATTCTTAGTAGATTCATTTCTATGCCCCTTTCTTCCTAATAGCTACATCAGCAAGGTGGATGTACTGAATATTTTAGTTGCTGCTGCCTATCAACATGTACCATCTCTGGATCAGATCCTACAGCCAGCTGCAGTAACAAGACTAAGGAACCAACTTTTGGAAGCTGAATACTATCAGCTGGGTGTTGAGGTAAGTGCAACATACACTGCATCTAATTTGTGAGTGAATTGCTTTTTGCTAGTCTCAGAATTCATTCTTGTCAGCTCTTTATGGGAATGGGGAAGTATCCTGAGTGGAGCCAACAAGCCAAGTTGGAGTAGGGAAATATAATTTTTTGGTTTAGGTTCATCCCATTGTGAGTAAAATTGTTGTTGCTGCAGTAGACCAGAACCAAAACTCCAAAACCATAACCCAAACACAATTCTATAAATTTAGGAACCAATGAAGATTTATTGAGTTCACCTGTAAGAGAGCCCCATTGCACAAGTAGACTCCCAAGAAGAACAAAATAGTTGGAAGGTAAATTGGATATGGGGTACCTTATTATTGGAGAGGGCTGTTGCTGGACAAGTAAAAGGAAAGACTTCAGGTCAGCTATCTCTTGTAACCTCACCCTAATAGATGAACTGTCCTTGCAGATAAGTAGGGTCATAAGACAGTCAGGATTATGATACAGTCATGGGCAAAATATAGAGGACCTGCAGAAAAAATGGAGTTGATTTAGCTTTCTTGGCTACCACACCCCTCACATGAGTAATTTTTTTCTCCAGGTCTCCACAAAAACTGGACTGGATCCCACTGGTGCGTGGCATGCCTGGGGTATGGCCTGCCTCAAAGCTGGGAACCTGATAGCAGCACGTGAGAAGTTCAGTCGATGTCTCAAGCCACCTCTTGACCTCAATCAGCTAACCCAAGGCTCAAGGCTGATCCAGGATGTAATTGAGTACTTGGAGTCCACAGCAAAACCTATCCTGTCAGTGGTAAGAGAATAGCAAGCAAAATGCTTGGTTCAAAGAAGGAGACATTGTGATATCATAGATAGATTAAGTGGGGCCTTGACTTTCAACTCTCTCTCATGCACTTTGCAATTATTTCTGCATGTGTCTTTTTCTCCTATTAAACCATAAATTCCTACAGGCAAGGTCCAAGTCTTATCTACATTTTGTTTCTCTGCTGGGAGGCTACCACATGGTATTGCTGAGCCTATATTATTTATTGAACAGAATGCTTTTCCTGCTGTCCTCTTCTTCATAGCAGGATGATGATTATTTTGCCACTCTGAAGGAGCTGGAAGCCACTCTTCGAACTAAGAGCCTCTCTCTAGAAGTCATTCCAGATGGTAAATCCATGCACAACACCTACTATCAGGAGTGCCTCTTCTATTTACATCACTATGGCACCAACCTAGCCATCATCAGCTTCTACATGAGGCACAATTGCATGAGAGAAGCCCTGGAACACCTGCAGAAGAAGGTGGGTGATCCAGTGACAGCAGGCAGCATCTCACTTCATCCAATTTGAACCATCCATCTCCAACGTGGGGGGGGGGGGGGGAGACTTGGAAACCTTATCTTTGGGCTATGGATTCCCTCTGGTATAGACTGATAGTATTAAATTTTTCTCCCTGCGAAATGGCAATTCAGCTAACACTCAAGTCTTAATCAGCTTCCTGAGGCCTGAAGAAGCTACATGGGGGGCTGAAAGGAGAAGTAGGACAAGGAGGAGCTGGCCCAATGTGTGTGTAGGACTTGAAGGTGCTACCAGAAACACACATGACTACAGGTGGCTCTCATGTCTGCCTTTTCTTCTTCTGTAGGAGAGTCCCCCAGAAGTCTTTATTGAAGGCATCTTCCAACCAAGCTACACAAGTGGGAAGCTACACATTTTGGAAAACTTGCTAGAAGACATTGATTCAACTTTGGAGAGCTGGGGAAAGTACTTGATTGCTGCCTGCCAGCACTTACAGAAGAAAAACTACTACCACCTTCTCTATGAGCTGCAGCAGTTCATGAAGGTACCAGTAGCCCCATCCAGTGTTGTGACAAATTATTGAAACTGTTCAAATTTGGGTGAGCCAAGTCTATACTCAGGAAACAGAGCCCCTCAGTTTGGTTCCTGAGTGTACCATTAAGTGACTTTGGAGTTGAGCTTGGTTCCTCTGTGGCTTCCTTAAACAGTTTCCAATTTCATAACAGTTCAGTACTAGGTAGAATTCTTATTAGTCTTATTAAGGACCCTCTTCTTTTCTTATTCTTCAGTTTCCTTGGTGATTTCATCAGGTACCATGGATTCAATAATCATCTCCATAGAGATTACTCAAAAATATACATGCACATGTAAACATACATACATGTGCATACACATATATCCCAGATGTTACTTTGAGGCTTTTTTCGTAGCTGTTTTCACATTATTGGCTTCTTCTGAGTTTATGTCTTAGTTTTCCTTGCCATTAAAATAGCTTTTTATGGTCAGGTTCTTTTTTATGTTGTCTATTCATTTTTCCAGCCCATTTTTTGACTTTGAACTTTATGTCAAAGTTGAAATCTGCTCAGCTGGGGTGAGGAAGCATTGTCCCAAGCTTCAGGCTTTTTCCTGCTGCTGTTTTCAGAGTTAGTTCTGGGAGTTGTAAACTTTTAGTACTTCCAAGGTGGTATGATCCTGAAAGAATTGTGGTCACTGCTTTCCTGGTTTGTGCTCTGGTCTTTACCCAGGAAAGACCTCTGGTTCCCTGCAGCTGCACACCCTCTTGCTCCTATCTGTGTTGGTAATGTGACTGGGGCCCCTGCTCTCTTGTGACTTTCCTCTCTACCCTGGATCTGCCACCCACAACTGTGTATGGGCCATAGAGTTGCCAGTCAGCACCAGCTGTACCTAGTACCAGCAAAGGGTCCCCTGTAATCTCTTTCTAATCAGTTGTCCAATACCCTCACTGTCTCTGAGCTGAGAGTTCCCAAAGCTATTACTGCTGTTGCTGTGGTCCCTATTGCCACTGCCACATGTATGAATTCCAGACAGACCTCCACTAGCCCTCCCCCCAGGCTACCAGCTTCTCCTGCCTATCTCTTAACTTTTCTTAGGCCAGGTAAACATCTCATTCTAATTTTTTATTGGCTCAGCTGTTCCAGAATTTTATGTGATCCCATATGTTCCCTATAGCTTTCCTGTATTACCAATGGCTTTCTGTACTTCTCCACCCATATCTCAAACTCATTATGTCCAAATGAAACTCACCATCTTTTATCTCTATTCCAAACTTCTGTGATTTCCATCTTCTACCATGCCTCCAAGGTACCTACAGTCCTTACCCTCAAGTTAACCTTAATTCTTCACTTTACTTAGCCTCCCACTTTCAAACAGTTACTAAATCTTGTTAATATCTCCACAGGGGCTCTCTCCTTTTTCTTTTCTCTATTCAAAAGACTACCCTGTTTAAAAAAAAAAAAAAAAAAAGACCTCATTACATCTCACCTGAAGTACTGTAATTCCCTCCTATTTGGTTTACCTATGTCTAGCCTCTACACCAGTGGTTCCCAAACTTTTTTGGCCTACCACCCCCTTTCCAGGAAAAATATTACTTAGTGCCCCCTGTCACATACTATCACCACCCCCTTACAGTTATTCACCGCCCCCAAATGCACCTGTGGCCATCATCGCCCCCCCCCCCACTGGATTGCTCGGGGGGCGGGGAGTGGCGCCCACTTTGGTAATCACTGCTCTACACCCTGCAATCCATCTTTGGCACAACTAAATAATTTTCCTAAAGCATAAGTCTGACCATTTCACTCTCCTAAGAAATCTTCATTGGCTCTCCAGTGCCTCCAAGGAGAAATTATCAGCTCCTTAACCTGGCATTCCAGGCCTTTTAGTATGGCTCCACCCTGTCTCTCCAGCATTAGCTCCCATTCTTCCCTTTCACACACTCTGAGTTCCAGCCAAGTTTGCCTACTGGCTGTTCCCAGAGCAAGACATTCCAATTCCTGCCTTTGTGTGTTAGACCATTCTTCATCTCTGGTATATTCCCTTCAGCCTCTCATAATACTAATCTTTTTTTCACCAGACTCACCCTATGTCAAAGCATAAGATCCATCAACTTCCTTCTTTGTATTGTCTTCACCCATTAGATTGTAAACTCCTTGAGGACTGGCTTTCCTGTTCTTATTTGTATTCTCAGCTCTTAGTACAGTGCCTGGCATTTTAGTGGACAAATGTTTATTGGCTATAAAACCAAAAATTTCTTCTATAAGCATGGGATATTTAGTAAAAGAATTACAGACATACTTAAGAAACTAGGAAAGAGGGACAGCTATATAGCCCAGTGGATAGAGAGTAAGCCTGGAGATGGGAAGTCCCAAGTTCAAATGTGAACTCAGACACTTCCTAGCTATGTACTTAACCCCAGTTACCTAGCCCTTATTGCTCTTTTTGCCTTGGAACTAATACTTAGGGTTTAAAAAAAATAAAGAAAGAAAAAAAATTTGAATTGGTTGTGCCCTTGGGAACTTGCCAATATACAAACAAATGTAAAAGATCCCAATATTGAAGAAGACAAAAAGAATAGAATTATTAAGTATTTGGCTAAACAATCAAAAACAAACTTCAATGAAATATATAATCCCCATGCCCCAGCCTGCTGGGGGGTAAAGGGGGTTACCAGCAGTCCAGTTCCCCTTAGGGGCAGGACAATTGAGCAAAAACAGAGTGAGAAAAGCCAGAGACCCAGTAGGTTTGGCTGATTTGAAGTCCCATCTACTGATTTTAATTTTTATAGATTACATCAATACTGGCATGAATTCCATTCCCACCATACATCTTATCTTTGGAGACAATATGTTAGGTGTGTTTGACATATCTCTTGGGCCACAGTGGTGAGAAAGTACAGGCCTTTTTATGGGAGACAATTTCTTCATATTTCATTCATTGTTCTTTTATGTTAAATTACTGTACCAAATCGGGTCTAGTAGGGAGGAAACTTAGAGACTGTTCTGGCCTGTTCTTGCAGACACTGTGTATGGGAATCTGAGTTAAGAGTTTTAAAATCCTTAACATTAATTCACTATATGCTGGTTTGTTGTGAAGTGACTTCTAAGGGAATTCCTGTATTACTATATGTAAGGGTGGGAATTTCCTAGGAGTTATCGGGGGCTTGTGGGGGGCTGTGCCCGTATTGTTTTTCTGTGTTTCCCTGGGGCTGAGTAAGAATATTGATTACAATAATTTCAGTAAAAGGAATGTTAGTGAGAAAAGAGTCACATAGGGGAACCTGAGTGGAACATCCATCCTTCTGACACCTGCTATGCTGGTTTTCAGAACTGGTGACGAGCTATGCTAAACATCATGGGCTTTGACAGCTTCTTGCACCAGCCCTGCTTTTAAAACACATCATTCCTCTGAATGAAAACAAAAGTGAGTCACCTTTAGGATTATTTGATCCAATTCAGCTGATAAAAAAAAAAAAACTTAGAAAAGCTATTAATTTGGTTTTTTAAACTTATATCTAAATAAGTACTGTTAACAGGGTTTCATGAACCTGAACTCAATAAGAATTCTCATCACTACCATTCCCACATCCCTGATCTCTAACCTACTGGTTTCTCTTCTTCCTAGGACCAAGTCCGTGCTGCCATGACCTGCATCCGATTCTTTTGTCACAAGGCAAAGACCTATGCAGAACTGGGAGAAAAACTTACATGGCTGCTTAAGGCTAAGGATCATCTCAAGATCTATCTACAGGAGTTATCCCGGAGAACAGGAAAGAAGAAACTCACTTTTTTCCGGAAAAAGATGAATGCAGCAGATGTGTCAAGGTAGTATCAGAATCTAGGGGAACTTCGGCCTAGGGCAGGAAGATGAGAACTAACAGGATTTTAGTACTTGATACTTAAAGAAAGTCATGAAAAATACAACATTTGATCTTAGCCAAAAAGCTGAGAAGCGATCATGAAAAATAACATTGAGCAGCTTCTCCCCTATTTTCAGATCTTTGGGGAGAAACTCTAGCAGTGGTTCTCACTGTAGAAGGATTCGGATAGTAAATTCTATCCCAAAGACTAGAAAAATTGCAGAGAGGGATTGGGAGAGTTGAGATAAAAGATTCTTCAGCTCTAAAGGGAACCTGCAGTCATTAGACAATTTGAGTGTTGTGTCCTGGGATATCTGTTTTTGTCCTCTTGTAGCCTTTGAAAAAAATATACAGAGAGACATCTCTTTTTTACCTACAGAGCCAAATCCTACAAAACCAATGCCCTTTCTCCTCTTGCTCTACTGATGCTGCTTCACTCTTTAGCCCCAGTTAAATTACTCTTAAGAAAATAGGTGGAGATTGACTATTGCTTCTGCATTGCATACTTTCAGGCACATGAATACAGTTGGCCTGCAGCTGGAAGTTACCAGGTTTCTACATCGGTGTGAAAGCGCTGGGACTTCCCAGATTACAGCCCTGCCCCTACCAACCCTGTTTGGAAACAATCACATGAAAATGGATGTTGCTTGTAAAGTATGTGCTAGTTTTTACAGCCTGTGACTGAGAGAATAAAACATTCACATATGTCATAGGATCATAAACTCAAAGAGGGAAGGGATCTTATTGAGGAATCTAGTCCAGCCTCATCATCTTTTTTTCCCATCTTTAACATTTTATAAGTTTTTATTTTTTAATTTTTATTTTTCTCATGGTTACATGATTCATGTTGTCTTCTTCTCCTCTTTCCTCCCCGCTCCTCAATCTGACATGCAATTGTACTGGGTTATACATGTATTATCACTCAAAACAATATCCATATTATTCATTTTTGTAGTAATCTTTTAAAACCAAACTCCCCAATCCTATACCTATATAAACAAGTGATAAATCATATGTTTTCTTTCTCATAAGTCCCTCAGAATTGTCTTGGATCATTGTATTGCTATTAGAAACAAAGTCTATTATATTTGATCATCCCACAATGTTTCAGTTACTGTGTATAATGTTCTCCTGGTTCTGCTCATTTCACTCTGCATCATTCATGTAGGTCTTTCTAGTACTTAAAGAAATCATCCGGTTCATCATTCCTTGTAGCACAATAGTATTCCATCACCATCATATACCACAATTTGTTCTGCCATTCCCCAGTTGAGGAATTTTCCAATTCTTTGCCACCACAAAATGGCACAGCTGTAAATATTTTTGTACAAACAGGTCCATCCCCAATTTTTTTTTAAATCTCTTTGAGATACAAACCTAGTAGTGGTAATGCTAGATCAAAAGCCCCACATTCTTTTAAAGCCCTTTGGGCATAGTTCCAAGTTGCCTTTCAGAATGGCTGGATCAATTGACAAATCCATCAGCAATGTATTAGTGTCCCAATTTTGTCACATACCCTCCCACATTTATTATTTTCCTTTACTGTTATATTGACCACTCAGATTTGTTTTGATTTGCATTTCTCTAATCAGGAGGGATTTAGAACATTTTTTTCATATAATGATCGATAATTTTGATTTCTTCATCTGAAAACTACCTATTTATATCCCTTGACTATTTGTCAATTGGGGGAAATTATTTGATTTCTTAAAATTTTGATTTGGTTCTTCATATATGTGAGAAATTAGACCTTTATCAGAGAAATTTGTTATAAAAAATTTTTCCCAGTTTGTTGCTTCCCTTCTAATTTTGGTTGCATTGGTTTTGTTTGTACAAGAACCTTTCCATTTAATATAATCAAAATTATTCATTTTACATCTTATAATGTTCTCTATCTCTTGTTTGATCCTAAATTTTTCCCTTCTCCATCCATTATCTTCCACATGAGGAGACTGAGGCTGAGAATGGGAAATGGCTTGTTCAAGATCATGTAGTGACAGAGCTGAGATCTGAATCCAGGTCCTCTGACTCCAAATTCAACTACTTTCTATGGTGGCATGCTGATTTGCTTAAACATCTTGCACTTCTAGCCTTGTCATTGATTTTTTTTCCCTTCTAGGTAATGCTAGGAGGGAAGAATGTGGAAGATGGCTTTGGGATAGCATTTCGTGTCCTACAGGTATGGATGGCTTGGATTATAATTATACCAAGGGAGCATAGTACCTAAATCCAGTCCAGCAAGAATAATTTTTATTTATTTATTTTTGTGTCAACTTAAATTTTATTTTTTTCCAAATACATGTAAAAACAATTTTAACATTTGTTTTTACATTTTGAGTTCCAAATTCTCTCCTTCTCCCCTCATTGAGAAAGCAAGCAATTAGATATAGATTATACATGTGCAATCATGCAAAAAATATTTCCATGTTTATTGTGAAAGATAATGTAGGCCAAACACACAGGCATGTGCACATGCTCACACACCAAACACACACACAAATTAAAGAAAGTGAAAAAATCATGCTTACATCTGCATTCAGATTCCATACGTTCTTTCTCTGAAAGTGCACAGCATTTGTCATCCTGAGTCCTTTGGAATTCTCTTGGTCATTGTATTGCTAAGAATAGCTAAGTCATTCAGAGTTGATCATCTGTACAGTATTGCCATGTACAGTGTTCTCCTGGTTCTACTCACTTCATTTTGCATCAGTTCATGTAAACCTTTCATGTTTTTCCCAAATCATACTGCTCATCATTTGTTATGGCACAATAGTATTCCATTACATTCAGATACCACAACTTATTCAGCCATTCCCCAATTGATGGACATCCCCTCTATTTCTGATTCCTTGTCATCACAATCCCCTCTATTTCTGATTCCTTGTCATCACAAAAAGAGCTACTATAAATATTTTTGTACAAAAAGCTCCTTTTCTTTTTTAAAATCTCTTTGGGATTCAGACCTAATAGTGGTATTGCTGGATCAAAGGGTATATACAGTTTTATAATCCTTTAGGTAAAGTTCCAAATTGTTTTCCAAAGTGATTGCATCAGTTCACAACTCCACCAACAGTGCTTTAATGTTCCAATTTTCCTACATCCCCTCCCAACATTTATCTTTTTTTTCTTTTCTATCATATAGAACAATCTGATAGGCGTGAGGTAGTACTTCAGAATTGTTTTAATGTGCATTTCTCTAATCAGTTGTGATTTAGAATGTTTTTTATATGACTATAGATAACTTTGATTTCTTTGCCTGAAAATTGCCCATTCATAAGGAATCCTACAGTATGTCTGACAAATGTTCAGCAGCCAGTACTTGAAGACACCAGTAAAAGGGAAACTTGCCTTCCTTACCTTCTCATTTGTCCTCAAGCCTATCACAGCATCCCTCTCACCCAACTCTCTTAGCCAAGAATCTTGCTTTATATTTCACTGAAAAAAAGTGAATCCATTTGCCAAGAGTTTTCTTTTCCCTTCTTCCTCATCTCACATCTCACAGATATCTTCCTCCACCATTTCCTCCTTTAGTCTTAGATGAAGCGTTGACCTTGTCAAGGAAAACTCCTCTACCTCTCTGTGACTGTCTCTCTCTGTCCCTGTCCCTGTCCCTGTCTCTGTCTCTCCCTCACCCCCTCTCCTGCCTCCAAGCCTGGCACTCTTTCCACTGTGCTATTTAATAGATGCCCCTATTGCTCTTGACACCAACATCCTTCCAGTTACTCAGGCTCTCATGGGTGTCATCTTTGACTTCTAACTCCATATATCCAGTCTGTTGCCAAATATTGTCCTTTCTACTGTCATAACATCTTTCTATTCTCTAACATAACCACTATAGTAGTTTAGAACCCATTACTCATTACCTACTCTCTCCCAAACTGTTGTGATATGCTCCTAAGTTGTCACTTAGCCTTCCCCCAATCCTCATCTACTCTTCTACCAAGGTAATTTTCCTAAAGTGTAGTTTTGACCTGAGTCAAATAAAAACCCATTTGTTTGTCATTTAAAGCCTCTGATAGCCTTATTATACCTTACTCTGTTCCATTCATCCCACAGGCTAGCTAGACTGACCTAATTGTGGTTCCTTAAACAGGACACTCCATCTCCCATATCTCTGCCTTTGCTTTCACTGTCCCCCTTCCCTGGAATGCTCTCCTTCCTCACTTCTCTGCCTCATGATTTCCCTGATTGTCCTGAAGACTCGGCTCAAACCTCATCTTCTAGGGCTTTTCCTGGTCCCGCCACCTCAGCTACTCTTGCCTTCCTCTTTTAGATTACTTTCCATCTACTCTGCTTATAACTTATTTGTTCCTAGATATTTATATATTGTCTCCTCCACTAAAATACAGGCTCCCTAAGATCAAGGACTACTCTTTTTTTTTTTTTTTTTTTTTGCCTTTCCTTGTATCCATAAAAGTTTGCACAATTCTTGGCACATCATAAGGACTTAATCAATGCTTGTTGGCTAATTGTTCCCTGACCACCACCCAAAGCAGCCCATTTCATTCTGGCCACTTCTCACTGTGGGGAAGTTTTTTCTTCAGCCTAAATCGACCTCTGTGCTACTTCTACTCATTGTTCTTAGTTCCACCCTCTTTGCAGAGTAAGTCTAATGCTTCTTCCTTCAGATATTTGAAAACACCTATCCTCTGTCCAGACTAAACAATCCCAGATTTCTCCAATCAGACCTCCTATGGCATGATCTCCAGGCAATGACAGTGGTCACCATTATATTTGCTCTTTTCTGGGTATGTTCTCCCTTGTCAGTGGCCATCCTAAAAAACATGGCTGGACATCTGGGACTGAACCAGGTGTTCCAGATATAGTCTGAACATAGTAATAACAATAGTAATAATAGAAGACAGAGGAGGAGGAAGAAAGAATTGACATTTATATGGTATATTCAGGTTTTCACTTTACACAGGTGATCTTATTTAATTCCACAGTGACCCTTTAAGTTGGTGTTGTTGTTATTATTGCTATTTACAAATGAGTAAATTGAGCATGAGAGAGATGGCAAGTAGCTTGCCCAGGTTCACAAAACTCTAGCTATTGCCTTCTTCCTTCTAAATTATGTTCCTTCATTAATATAGACTAAGTTCACATGAGCTTTTTAGGATTCCTTATAACACTATAACTTTTCTTGATTTTGCAATTCACTAAAAACCCCAGATCTTTTTCATGTGGACTGTTATCTAGGCATACCTCCCCTATCCTATGCTTATGGGATTGACTCTCTAAGGACTTAGACTTAGGATTTTAGTTTTGTTGTTGTTTGGTTGTTTTTCAGCTGTATTCAACTCTTTGTGACCCCATTTGGGGTTTTCTTGGCAAAGATATTAGAGTGGTTCATCATTTAAACCTGTTCATTTTATAGATGAGGAAACTGAGACAAAGGGGACTTGTCCAGGGTCACCTAGCTAGGAAGTGTCTGAGGCTGGATTTGATCTCTAGGCCCAGTGCTCCATCCACTGAGCCTCATTTACCTCTATTGAAATTTCATCTTCTTACATTCTTCCAATCATTATAGCCTATAAAGATCTTTTTGGATCCCTATCCTTACCCATCATGTTAAATATCCCTCTCAGCTTTGTGTCACCTCCAAATTTGATTAAGCATGTCAATTATGTCTTCATCCAATATAGATTAAGAATAGATATCTGATTATAGAATATTAACACATAACCTCAGGTTAGTTGGAGTTGCGTTTTTTATTCTTTGTTAAAAGGGATGACACTGAATAAAAGAAAAGAAAGAGAGAGATGCATAAATGAACTGGAGGCATAAAAACAAAATATCAATAAATTTTTTTAACAGATCCCTGCACCTATTAAGGACATCCATCAATTTGACATCAATCCATTAATGATTACACTTTAAGCCCAGTCATTCAACCAGTTCAGTATACACCAAATTATACTATCATCTAACCTAATTGTGCAAGCATCTTTTCTTCAAAAGCTTCCTATGACAGGAGAAGCATAATTATGTTTGTAGTGCTTTCTCTGGGTAGAAGCAGAAAAATACCTTTTGGGGAGTAAACTATAGAAGCACCTCATATCAGAGAGTCATCTATCTGGGAGAACAGTAGCTAAATGCTACCCTCAGAGGAGAGAGAATGATTCTTGGGAGACTAAATGAAGTGGTCCTGGCTTGAGAATTCTCTTAGATAATGACCATGTGAGAAGAAGGCGAGACCCTAAGCTTGGAGTGCTCACAGATTTTCTTTTTAAAACCCTCACTCTCTCTCTTTAGAGTCAATACTGTGTATTGGTTCCAAGGCAGAAGAGTGTTAAGGGCTAGGCAAAAGGGATTAAGTGACTTGACCAGGGTCACACAGCTAGGAGGTCAGATTTGAACCTAGGACCTCCCATCTCTAGGCCTGGCTCTTAATCCACTGAGCTACCCAGTTACCCTGCATACAGATTTTTATAAGGAAATGCTAACTGCCTGCTTACCTCCTGGAGTGCACGTATTTTAACTAGTATTTAGAGAAAACTAAGATCCAATATGTAGTTGTCACGATCCTTCAAATCATGTCCTAGGGAGCCCCTTTGTTCTAACTCAGATGTTGTCAAAACTTCTTGACATCAACTTTTTCCCATCCTGTTCTGCATGTCCTCTGACCTCCCAAACCCTTCACTCTCATTTTCTGTCCTAGGACTTCAAACTAGATGCACCTGCCACTTATTGTAAAGCTGCCCAGCAACTAGTGAAAAGAGAGAAATACAGTGAGATACGCCAACTACTCAAGTGTGTGAATGAATCTGGAGTGGCAGCCAAAAGTGATGGTGATACTATCCTCCTTAGTTGCCTAGAGAAATTTGGGAGCATTCCATCCCAGGTAATGTTCTTTTCCATTCTCTTTACTCAATTCACTCTACAATGTCATAATGTTTTATTCTTTACTCTCTGCTTCCTTTGGATGCTCTTAATGCCCTTCAGGGTGCCCTTATTTCCCTAACCCCTTTACAGTGATGGTCTTCCTATTACAGGACCCTTCCATGTAAAAAAACTGTTTGTGTAGCACCTAAATAGAACTGGGATACTATTAGTTGGTCTCCTGTTGGAAACAAAATTCTGCTAGTCTTACGCATTGGCAGTCTTCTGTTTTTGTTTAGGTTTTATGCTCTGGAAGAAGCCTCAGAATCTTTGTACCTACTTTGGATGACCTCTGGAGATGTTCTTGTAGCCAGAGAATAGTTTTGCTGTCTTCCTTTTGGTTCTAGAGGGGTCAACTACCCTTCAGTGAAATAAAGTTGCTTCATGAAAGATGTTGCTACTTAGTATAATTTTATAAATTATAGGTATTATAACCAGAAATTTCTGCTTTTCAAAACCAGTAGGGATTTATTTTGTGACAAATCCAGACAAGACATTGTAGTCAGTTCTGAGCTTAAGATCTGCTCCTGATCCTTTCCTACTCCATGGTCATGGGCAAATCTAGATTACAAACAAATTACCAATCTGCATCAATGAAGAGAGTTTTCATACTAGGGAGCTCCTTACATTGATGAAATTATAGATCTGGGCTAAATCATTTTAAAAGCCTCGTCATGCATTATAGCAAGAGCCCAAAACTTCTGGATGGACTCAGCCTTTTGTGGTTCAGAGAAGCATAATTAAACTGTCTCACTGGTGCTTTGATTTTGTCTTTGGAGACCAATTGACCTTACAGGAGACAAGACATCAGAACAATACCTTCTTTAAAAAAAAAAAAAACCCTTACCATCTCTCTTAAATCAATACTACATATCAGTTCTAAGGCAGAAGAGCAGTAAGGGCTAGGCAGTTGGGGTTAAGTGACTTTCCCAGGGTCACACAACTAGAAAATGTCTGAGGATAGAGTTGAACTGACTCTAGGCCTGGCATTCTATCCACTGAACCACCTAACTGTCCCAATGTTTTCTCATACACTGGGAATTCATTTTCTGGAGAAGAAATAGTACCTTCATTGTGCTTTAAATTAGTATTTAGTAGTCTTTGGGGCATGGTTGTTCATCTGTAAATTGTCATGGTCTCCTAGGAGAAGATCTGCCTAAATAAAGACTCTTCTTTTTTCCTTTCTTTTTTTAAAAAATTCATTAACAAACATTGCCTAAAGGATTTTCCCCATATTAATCTTCCTGTTGAGGTAAAAAGGTTAACACCTACATACATAAAGACAAAACTGTTTTCTTAAGAACCATTCCATTTGCCTTTTATTTCTCAAGTTCCTCAGACTTGATGTTATCAACCAGTTCCCTTTTTGCTATTCCTCATAATTGAAGCTGAGTTAAGAAAGAAGAGATAAGAAAGCTTGCCCAGTTTGCTTACCTGAGAAGGAAAGACTCTACTCTTCCTCCCCTGTTCATTATATCTGTATTTCCCTTCTTCACAGGAATTGGATGGCCTAATCCAAGCAATACACAGTGATGACAACAAGGTGAGCAAAAACTCCCTAACTTCCCAAATCCCTATAAATGAAATCTTCTTTAAACCTAAATTTACTAATTTCTGGCCCAAGCTAATTAGAAACACTTCAGACTCAATTTGTCTTCTTTACCACTGGTCATAGCATATGACAGGATCATTAGACTTAGACCTGGAAAGGATCTTAGCCACCCATTCCAACCCTGTCTTTTATACCTGAAGAAACTGATATTCAGAGGCTCAGAGCTTTGCCCAAGTTCACCCAAGTAGTACATAACAGAGGCAGGATTTAAACTCAGGCCCTCCTTTCCAAATGATCTCATAGTGCCCTTCCACCTCTAGTATATGTATCTCTTCACCCTCCTGTTCGGTTCTATTAGTTAATTAGTGATGGCGTTAGTAATAGGGAATGAGGAGAGAGACTGCTTTATTTTGCCTCATCTCTGAACCAAATATACCTAGAGCTTCTCCAGGCTGTTCCTAAACTTGATTTTTGTATTAAGAATCTTCTTCAGTTATCATTAACTAATTAGATCTGGCTCCAAAAAGCTTCATGTGTTTCCTTACTAAAAATCAAGGGGTACCTCCTTGATTACTAAAGAAGATCCCCTACCTCCATCTGTTGCTCAACAAATTCTGATTAATCCTCATTCCCTAAAGCAGGTTTCCTCCCCTAAGGACACTGGGGGAAGAGTGTGGAAAAGTCAGAAATTAGTGGATTTTTTTTCTCTTTGCCTTGGTCATCTTGGAGTGGGTGTCCATACAACTAGTTAACAGAGAACTCTCATTACCCATGAGGCCCATTACATCCCAGAAGCCTTCATGGCTGCTAAGGAAGCCACTTGGCCCAGTGCAACCCAGCCAACTATCTTGGTTTATCTGTGGGTTCCAAACTAGTGTTCCAAAGCATTACTTCCTGATCTTCCAAACTGTGGATGTATAGAATATTTTCCTGTCAAGGAATGCTTAATAGTCCCTCATTTCATTCCATTAGCATCCAGATGAAATAAAGAAAAGTGGTATTCTTCTTTATTTTCCCAAGTTGAGGAGGTAGGATTGCATAGCATTACATAGGCTTTCCATAGATCCATTGAGAGCCTACATCATGGCAGATTTATAAACTAAATGAGGACAACACTCATAGTTCGTAATCATTGTTCTTCCATGAACCCTTAGAATAGCATTTCTTCATGAAATGGGGTAAGTGTGATCATTAGCACATACTGTATACCTAGATAGCAATGACTCTAGGCATTAGGAAGCCAGACTTTGAAGAAAAATGCCCCCTTTCTCTTGGGAATTTTATTTCTATTTTAATACATATTTAAAGTATTTCAGCATTATCAGATGTACTGATGTGATTCTAGAAGGCCAATACCCTAGGATGGATTGAGTCATTAGCATTGTAAAGGAAGTGGGTGGGGGTGTTAGGCTTAATAATTCGAGTTCAAGACTGGTCTGTCATTTGTGTTGTACAAATCAACTGAAAGTTAGAGGCATTCTTCAGAGAAGACATTGATGGACAATACAAAAGAGAACACTGGGACTTTTGACATTGTCACAAAAAGAAGAGTATTCTTTTGATTATGAAAAAAAAAAGAAAACACTGTGCCACAGCAAGGCCCTAGGTAAAGATGCTGCCTCCCAATGAGACTGTATGGCCATTAGAGAGGCTAAACTTAGAGCTGGCAAGGTCATCCTGTCAGCCTGGTCAATGAATGACTAGGGAGCTGGGTCACCGCCAACCAGGTGGGTGAAGACAGAGAAAAGGAACCAGACTGAGTGAACTGTAATCTATGTTAGCCAGACTAGTCCATGATTGTCTTTTAAGTTTGGATTGAAAACTTGTAACTCATTCTTTTCTATTTCCTTAGTTTCTTAGTAAAAGTTCCTTTTGAAAATCCAACTCATTTTTAGGTAGACTAAATAGGCCAAAGTAGATTTTTTTTCCGTAAGTCAGACAGTATAGAGAGAGGAGATTATTGTGCCCCAGCAGCCAGGCCTCAAGGTCCAGGAAGTGACTTCTTAACAGTAAGTCTGGTAAGGACAGTGTAATTGGGGAGGAATAGGACCATCCCAAGTCTAGTCCAAGGCAGCTTTGTGGCACTGCCTTAGACATGTAAATGTCCTTGGAGAGAGAAGATTGGGACCTCTTCCTGTTTGCAGGTTCTTTCGATTTAAAAAAAAAATAAATAAAACTCTTCACCAACCCCCTGCTCTTATTAATAGATTCCCTTTTCTTCCTCATGCACATATGACTCCAAGGTTCTGGCCTATCTGATGTGCAGCAAGCTGCGTTCTGCCTACCTAATAGCTGTGAAGCAGGAGCTGTCCCGGGCCACAGATCTTGTCCAGCAGGTGCAGCAGGCAGCCCAGAGCAGTGGAGATGAAGTGGTCCAGGACATTTGCGCCCAGTGGCTTCTCACCTCCCGCACCAGGTGTCCCCTTGGCTCCAGTTCTAGAAAGTGACCGCTGAGGAGGACAACCCCAAGAAACTCTACAGTGAGGAACAGCAGTCATGCTTGTCCATCTTGCAGAGCAAGATTCTTACATGGCTCTGTCCCCAGGTTTAACTGAGCGGAGTTGAAAGCCCGCTCCCCTCTTCACACAAGTGCCATGTGTCTGTGGGTGTGAGTGGGTGTGTCCTGGTGGCCACTTCTTTCTACCTCACATTGTAAGAGTGTGTATTTGTGTGTGTGTGCGTGTGTGTGTGTGCGTGTGCACACTTGGAGAGGCCACGCTTTTTCGAACAAACAACTCTCTTCCATTGAGAAGAGGCACTTTAGTTTTGCCTTTTTGCCAATCTTGGAACTCTCCTTGTGTGCTTTGGTTCTTAACCCAGTACGTTCTGTTTGTACACAGTCCCCTGGGTACAGAAATGTTTTTGTGTTGTCTCAGCTGGAATGATTTTACACAGAATTACAAAGCTCTGCAAGAAAGTTTACTCTCCTTCCCCTCCAATCCTTCTGTGAGATTCATAGACTTTATTTTGAAGATCATGTTTATGGCCAAATAAAATTGATTTTTTTCATAGGATGCTCTCTTCTCATGAGCACAAGTTGTTGACATGAGGCTTTGGTTATTGATGGAGTGGGAAACGTTCTCATGGTCCTTGGTTCGAGAATTGAGGCAATAAATGTCAGTATCCAGACATGCCACACATCTGCCTGACAGTCTGTGATGTAGGCAGGAAATATATATATCACTTTTAGGCCTGCATACTGGACAGGAAACAGACCCTTTTGAGTAGATGTCATGTTGAGTGTGAAAGCACAGTTCTGCCTTTCACCAATCAGGGATTACCAATTCTGAGGGAAGAAGGAATTTACAGGTCTTTGGGACCTATAATTAGAACATCTTGACAGCAAAGATGATTAGTTACAGGAACACTGCCCTCCCCCTTAGGATAGAAAAAGAAAAACAGTGGCCTACGATTGGACATCCACTTTGATCAGATAGAGCAGCATTTCACTTCTGGGTGTCAGAGAATGCTGTTTTGCACCTTAAGTTGGGGGTTGGAGAGAAATGTGGTCTGGTGTCTCCCTTTTACCTCCTGTTTCCTGGCATCTCTTTAAAGCCAAGATATGGGATACTCTGGCCATTTGTGAGGTTACCTGTTTCTTCCTCATATTGTAACACAGAAAATAGTCAAGGACATGAGGACAAAAGAACTTATTTCTTCTTGAGCCTATGAGGAAAAAGTCAGAAGGAGAAGGAATTTTTTTAAAGATAGGGAAAAGTCACTCAGTACAAAACTAATGCTGCTTTTTTTTTCTTCCTTTTTTAAAATGTTTTCCCTAAGACTAAAAAAAAATAGATTCCAACTAAGAACGTGGCTCCACTAAACAGAGCCCAAGATACTTACTGACTTGGATCTAAAAATGGCCCATCCGTTAAGACCATCCATCTTTCTCCAGCTCCTAGAGAGGATTCTCGCCAATCAGAACTTAATCTGGTCATCTCATTTGATGCAGAGCTGATTGCAGGGAATGCTTTACCCTCAGGATGTAGTACATAAAGGGTCTATGTGTTTTCCTTCTGAGTTACCTTTTAGAAGTAAAATAACATCTGCCTTAGCTGTCTTTCAGATGAATTGCTTCTGTCTAGTTAGAGGTCCCAAGGAAATACTGTACCCTCTTTGGGTAAGGCTTAAAGAGTATAAGTGATTTTTCCTCCCCTTTGTCAAAGAATGAGCTCTTTCCATGGGACCAGTGGCACATCCCTCTGGAGATATTTCTGTCCCCTTCTAACTCTTCCCTCTTTGCACTGAACCATATGCACTTTACACTAATGGGTTACAGATTTTACAGCCCAATTCTGGGTTTTAAACTCACACTGTTGTTCTCATGACTAATTAAACCAGACAGTGGGTGGCCCAGTATGCAACAGAGCTAATGATTTTGGAGTATGATGCTGGGATCACCAATGAGAAAGTACATTTTCATGTTGTGTTTTTAAAAATTAATCACAATAAAATGTTGGCCCTTTACATTCTCATGCCTCTGATATGTCTTTCTGCCCTCTGGTTCTTTCTGCTTCCCACTTTCCCTCTGAAAATGTGTGAATGGAATCATATGACCCCTGGCTCTTAATAATTCTTTCTGAATGGTAGATCCAGAAGGAGAATTAGGCATCACTTCCTTCCACTTGAGCAGATGAAGAAATAACACCCAAAATCTAGGAGTCACTGATAAAACAGGTCAAGGACCCTCATCTCCTGACCTCTATGCCAATATTTTTTCCATTATACCATAATGCTTCCCATACCAATTCCATTATGAGTCCACACTGCCACCCTCAGCTGCCAGATGCCAGCTTCCTGAAGGCTGCCTACTATGGTGTAGATTTCTGGATTTGTTTCCAGAGTTTGGAATTTTGATAAGGAGCTTATGGAGACTGATGCATGCTTACAGAGCTTATTAGATTAGCTGAAGTTCTTTGGTAACAGACTACAAGACTGCAAAGATGATGAACAAAGAAAGAAAACAGACTCAAGTCACAAATGACTGCAGAATCAATTAAACATTGCATTGTGTTGTTAAAGAATGCTAAAGACCAGAGTAATGAAGAGAAGCATACTTACTGAATGATAAGTACTATTAACCCTGGAGATGTAATACAGCAACCCGAAGCCAATGAACCACCAACTACCTACCCAAACTGCCTTACCTTCAGAACCTGCTCAGTTATGTAGCAGCAAAGATTTGTTTAACGATGATAACAAAATCCACAAAGCAGCACCTGCCTAAAGCACTTGATTAGTTCCTCTAGATTCATCATGTATCTCTTTTCCATGCTTAGGCCAGGAATAGATCTTAGCAAGGTCACTTTCCTATCATTGTTCCTCAAAGGAAGGTTGCTTTTAGAGATGTATGCTGACATTTTTTGTCCAGGTAGATTTGTGATCATTTGGATGAGAAGACCCAAAGGGTCAAAAGGTACAGATCATGCAACAATTTGTGCCTTCCATGCAGGAAAGAAAGAATTCTTTAAATTCTTTATTTATTCTTTATTCTTTAAAAGATTTACAGCCAAAGGCAGCTAGGTGACTCAGTGGATTGAGAGCCAGACCTAGAGTTGGGAGGTCCTGGGTTCAAATGTGGCCTCAGACACTTCTTAGCTGTGTGACTCTGGACAAGTCACTTAACCCCCATTGCCTAGCCCTTACCACTCTTCTGCCTTTGAACCAATGCACAGTATTGATTCTAAGATGAGGGTTTTTATAAAAAACTAAAAAAAGATTTACAATTCTATTTTTGAGTAACATCTTTCGTGACATTGGATATTGCCCATAGAGAATGAAGGGTATGCAAAGCCAATATCAGATGGTTTTATACTGTGGGCTTCCAAAAACTGTAATGTTTGTAGCAGAACAGGTTTCCTATCACCCTTTTCAGCTTTTTGTGCCAAGTTGCTTTAGCATAAAGATCTAGTTCAATACACTCATGGAAGTCCAAATCCTTGGGAATGCCCATTGGCATACATGTATAGAAAACTAATATTGAATTGGAATATTTCTTGAAAAATAATTTTCCCTTTAGCCCTCCTAAAAAACAATTTGATTTTAAAGCTCAGATAGTCTCTCCCCCAGGCTATGAAACTGGGTTGAGTCTCCTCCCTTCTTTTGTCTAGATCTTTTACCGGCAGGGTAGCTCCCTATTTATCAACAAGAACTTGATTAAGTAATGAAATCAGTGTGCTAGGCAGTCTCCATTTTTGGACCACATGATGGGCCTTTTGGTATCCTGAAGATACACCTCTTCTGTGTGTGACTGAGGTCGGAGTTCATTTTCTATTCTCCAAAGATGGGAGGGGTGGGAAGTGAGATGGATGGATGGGCAGGGCAGAATGATGATGTCAGAAGGGTATATATTGCCAAACAGGAAATCAGCCTGTTTTTGGCTCTCTCAGCTCTCCTACCTCAATGTTCTCTTTGTTCCTTCTCTCTTGCCCAGCTGCTTAGTTGCTCAAGCCTTTGCTCTCTCTGGACCAGCTTGGCTGCCTGGCTGCACTTGGGTTCTGCTCTATCTCTTAGGCCCTCTCCTACCCCATTCAAGTTCTGTGGCATCTGTTCATTGACTAGTTAGATTTTTCTTGAGCAGCTAATTAATAAATTAATATTTTAAAATTAAAAATATAGCTTCCAGAGAATTTCATTCATTACGTGGGCTATCAGGGAAAGCTGTGTCTCATCTAGATTATGGTGAGCAATGTATTCACAATGGTTATGGAAGACCTTGAAAAACAATTCACAAAGAGTGCTAGTTAATCCATTAGAGATTGACCTAACTATTCTGGACAGCAATTAAAATTATACTAACAAAGCAAATGAAATGTCAAACCCATTGACCCAGAAATCCTACTGCTAAATAGCCATATACAGCCATAGTATTTTGGGGGAGTAGCAAAGAACTGGAAAGTGGAGTAGATGCCCTTTGATTGGAGAATGACTAAACAAATTATAGTGCATGAATAACAAAATACCATGGTACCCTATGAAAAAAGACTCAAGAAGTATCATGGAAAGTACAGATAAAAAAAAAAAAAAGAAAGTAAGCAGAACCTGGGAAACAGCACATGCAAGTACCACGGCAATTTAATTGGATAGTACACTGACAACAACAAAATGAAATTACAAATACAAAATGAAATTACAATTAAACTTGTCCCAAAGACAGGGTGGGAGAATTCATCTCCCTGTCTTCCTTAGAGAGGAAAAAGACTGACTAGAATAAGTTCACGATTGTTTCTCCCTTTGCTCTTAAAAAAAATGTTTATCATACTCACTTTAGCAACATATACACTAAAATTGGAATGATAGAGATTAGTATAGGGATTTAGGACAAAGAATGCTATTGTTATGTAGAGATGGCAGCATGGAATCCATGCTGCCATCTCTACATAACACTATCCACCTCCAAAGAAAGAGATGTTGGAGTAAGAATGCAGATGAAAACATGATTTATCACTGTTTATTTGGGTATATTTCCGGGGGAGGGGGTGTTACAAGACTATTCACTTACAAAAATGAATAATGTAGAAATGTTTTGCGTGATAATATAACTCAGATTGAATTGCTTGCCAGCTCTGGGGAGGGGGAGGGAAGAAGGGATGGAGACAATTTAGATCATATAACTTTAGAAAACTTGTATGAAAATGTTATTAAAATTCAAAAATAATAAAATTTAACTTTTTAAAATGTATTACAAGGAATGGCTCTAGAGAGAGAAAAGAAGAGGAGATAGATATATTTGGAAATGAAGGCATGTCAAAACAAAAGCTAACAATCTTTTAAAATCCATCAGTGCAGAGGAAGATAGAGGCATGAAAGCTGAATCTAGGTCAGACATCTTTTTGTGATACTTAGAAATCTGAGAAACTCTGAGGTAACTTAAGATCTTGTTTGAGTGTCTATCACACTCCTCACAGGATCAATTCCAAACTATCTCAAGCACCCTCTATCACTCCTTCCTCTCAGCAAAACTCTCATCTCACAATTCACTGGAAAATTTGAGACTATGTTGCAACTGGGAAGGTAGGTGGTACAGGGGATAGAACACCAGGCCTAGAGTTAGAAAGACTCATCTTCCTGAGTTCAAATGTGACCTCTAACATTTATTCTCTGTGTGAGTCTGATTTGCCTTAGTTTCTTGGAGAAGGAAATGGCAAACTACTCCAGTATCTTTGCTAACAAAACACCAAATGGGATCATGAAGAGTTGGACACAACTGAAAAATGACAACATCTATTGCAAACTCTTCCCCAATTCTAAACTTGCAAATCACTCCAGACTCTCCTCCTTTGCTCATTCTCTGAGAAAGAAGATACCCTTCTTTCCAATGCCAGGTCCCCTCCTTATGCCCTTAATTCCATCTAGATGATCACTTCTCATAGCTCTCCAGGACACTTCAGGCAGGATTTTCCAATCATAAAAAATCCTCAATTTACTTTGCAGTTGCCAAAATCATGTTTCTAAAGTAAAGATCCAGCCTTGACCCTCTCCTCCCTATTGCCTCTGAGTAGAAGAGGCAAACTCCTCCAGCATTTAAAGCCCTTCACAATCTGCCTTCAGCCTATGATTCAGGATTTGTGATACATTACTCTCTGCACTCACTCTGTGGTCCAGCTAAATTCATCTACTTGCTATTTCTAGTACAGGATGTTCCATTTTCTGCCTTCATGCCTTATAGAGAGGCTGTCCCCTCATGCTTGGATTCCACCTCTTAGGAGCTCTAAATTCCCTTTGAAGCTCTGTGCAAATGTCACCCACCTACTTCATTTGATGGACTGATGTCCCCATTAATGCATATATTTCAGGGATCTTTCCAGTCTCAGCCCCTTATCTCTCTCTGTCTCTGTTTCTCTGTCTCTCTCCCCACACTCTCCTTGACCTCATCAGCTTCTACAGGTCTGGCTGTCACATCTATGCAGGTAACTCCCAGTCTGTATGCTCAGCCCTCATCTATTTTCTTTTCTCTGAAACTTCAGAGAAAGCTGAGATAGCTCCATGTGATTCAAAGCATAACTCATTATCTTGCCTTAACCTCATCCCTCCTACCAACTGTCCTATTTCTCCTGAGGATATTATTCCAATCATCCAGTTTCATAACATAGGAGTCAATGACTCCTCACAATTATATCCAATCAATTGCCAAGTCTGATTTATTTTACCTCCATAATAATCACCTAATATTTATATAGAACTTTAAGGTTTACAGATTTCCTTATAAATATAATCTTAGGGGCAGTTTTGTGGATGGAGATGGGAAAGTCCTGGGTTCAAATCTAGCCTCAGATCCTTTGTAGTTATATGACCATGGGCAAGTCACTTAACCCTAATTGCCTAATCCTTACTGTTCTTCTGCCTTGGAACTAGTACTTAGTATGAATTTCAAGAGAGAAGCTAGGGGTTTGTAAATAAAATATCATTTTAGCTTCAGAATCCTTAAAGGTGGGTACTATTGTGCTAATTTTGTAGATGAGGAAATTGAACCAGAAAGATGTCAAATGACTTAATCTGGATCACACAGCTAGAAAGCATATGAGGCAAGATTTGAATTCAAGTCTTCTTGACTCCACATCCCTCTAACCACCATGCCACTGAGTTTAGTACTTAACTTGTTTTCCAGTTGTTTCAGGTACCTTATTCCTATCTCTTTTACCTACACTATAAACTTCTCGGAGGGTTGAGATTATGTATTGTACTTCTCCCTCTCCTAGATCCCTCAAAGCATCTAGCACAAAGCTAGAAGCAAGGACTCAAGCTTCATCCTTTCCCATTCTCCACATCTCCCAACCTCTTCAATGTCTTCATGCCTCCAGCTTCCATTGCTCCACTGGGATAAAGAGGTTGCCCTTTTTGCACAAGGCTAGTTCTTTACTGGGATCTTGATCCCATGAGTTTCCAGCATTTCCAAAAGCTTGCCCTAGGAATCATCCCCTCAGCTCTCATTTTCAGTTTCTCTATCTACTGGTTCACCCCGACCGCCTTTAAACATGCCAAAGGCTCCTCTATAGTATAGGATAGACGAACCAAGCCTGGATTCAGAGAGATCCAAGTTCAAATTTGACTTCAGATATTTATTATGTGACTCTAGGAAAGTCACTTAACCTCTGCCTCATTTTCCTCGCTTATAAAATAGGATGATGACAGTGCCTACCTCACAGGATTGTGTAGATTAAATAAAATATTTGTAAAACATTTAGTATAGTGCCTAGCACATAGTAGGCACTTAATAAATGACTATTATCTACCTCCCTCCTATCAAAAAAAATGCCCTTGACTCTTCCATCTTATCAAGCTATAAAGTATATAAAGGTATGTATATATTATATTTATGACTTATTATATGCCATCATATACTTCTTTTGACTCAGTCAGATATTCTTAACCTGGAGACTATGAATTTGGTTTTCTAAAAAATTAATGTTGGATAACTATTTCAATTTCTTCTGTAATCCTACAAAAGTATTATGCTTAATTTCCCCCCCCCCCTTCTTTCTCTTGGACCTTCAGACTGGTGTATAGCAAAGACCTTTGCAGAAAAGGGAGAGGGAGGGCAAAGAAAGAGGTTATTTTTCACTTCCTAACCCCCCTGCTAAAAAGAGTTAATGATGGTAAACAAAAGAAAATACATTGCAAGCTACCATGCTTGCCAAAATATTGGGGAAGAGAATAAACCTTGAGTTCTCAGCCATGTTCTTTTTCCTTTTCTGAGCACAGGTCAGAGACTAAAATATTTGGGAATGACCTTTCCCTTTCCCAAGGCAGGAGCTGGGTCATTGTTAGGGTAGTAGGCAAGTCCATTGTTGTCAGAGTCAATTAGTCATGTCTGACTCTTTCATGTCTCCATTTGGGATTTTCTTGTCAAAGATACTGGATATTAGGTGACTCAGTGGATAGAAAGCCAGGCCTGGAGATGGGAGGTCCTGTGTTTAAATCCAGCCTCAGATACTTCCTAGCTGAGCTATCCTGGGCAAGTTACTCTAATTGCCTAGCCCTTTCTATTCTTCTGCCTTGGAACCGATACTTAGATTTGATTCCAAGACAGAAGTTAAAGGTTAAAAAAAAAAAAGATACTAGAATGGTTTACCATTTCTTTCTCCAATTTATTTTACAGATGAGGAACTGAGGCAATCAGGGTTAAGTGGCTTGCCTGGAGTCACACAGACAGTGTCTGAGGCCAAATTTGAACAAAGCCTAAGAGGCAAGATTTCAGGGATTTTTCCAGCCTTGGAGATGACCTCTTTTTTTTTCTTGGGGGGGTGGGGTGAGGGGAAGATCCTAAGTTGATGTCTTCCCAAGATATCAAGAGATTTTTCAATTTGAAAATCAGGCACCAACCTTGTAGGAGAAGATTCCCTCAACAGTGAGCTTCTTCGATAGGCCAATATGGCCCTGGGCAATTAGGGGTCTGGAATGGATCATCTTAGACCATCTAGAGTTTGTCAACCCTACCTGCCTTTGCTTCTAATTTCCTGAACAATGCAGTTCATTAGGCAGGGAAGGCTTGTTTAACAGCATCTCAAAGTGTGTTTACCTTGGGGGTGGGAGGTGGGGGTAGTCATAGTAGGATCATAGAGCTGGATGAGACCTCGAAAAGCTATTTCCTCTAAACTCATTATATAGGTGACCAACTGAGATCCATGTCTTAGTGACTTGCTCAAGGTAACCCAAGTAGGGAGAGTAAGGGAGGGAATAAGCATTTATATAATACCTACCATGTCCCAGGAACTGTACTAAATACTTTTTTATGAGTATTATCACATCTGATCCTTACAACTGCCTTGGGAAGTAAGTGCTATTATTATCTCCATTTTACAAAGGAGGAAATGAAATAAAAAAGAAAGACCTTCTATGTTCTAGGAACTGCACTAAGTGCTTTTGTATTTTTTTATTTGCTTTTTAAACCCTTACCTTCTGTCTTAGAATCAATACTGTGTATTGGCTCTAAGGCAGAAGAGAGATAAAGACTAGGCAATGGAGGTCAAGTGACCTTGCCCAGGGTCACACAGTTGGAAAGTGTCTGAGGCCAGATTTGAACCCAGGACCTCCCATCTCTAGGCCTTGATCTCAATCCACTGAGCTATCTAGCTGCCCCCACTAAGTATTTTTTTATGAATATTATCTCAGCTGATCCTCACAACTGCCTTGGGAGGCACACTCTATTATTATCTCCATTTTACAGAGGAAGAAATGGAATCAAACAGAAGTTAAGTGAATTGCCCAGGGTCATATAGCTAGTATCCTAAGCCAAATTTGAACTCAGATCTTCCTGAGTCCAAAGCCCAGCTCTATATCTAAGGGGTGATCTACCTGCCTCCTACTAGTTTCAGAAGCAGGATTTGAAGTTGGATTCTCTGATTCCAGAACTAGTACTTTGTCTTTTCTACCATACTGCCTTCTGGGCTTACCTGAATTCTTGGAACTTTTAGAGATGTTATTTTAGAGATTTATTATAATTATAGAGATTTTTTATTTAGAGATTTTAGAGATTTTGGAAATAAAATAAAGATGTCCTGTACCTAATGTGCATTTAATACAATTAGTGCCTAGCACATGGAGTGAAGATACTATTGCCTCCTTTTCTAAATAGAGGACTCAGAGCATGAATGGGCAAGTTTACTAGGTAGAAAGGGGAGCAGAACAGGCCAATGAGTCAAGTTTTTATGGATCAACACAATGTGCTCTGCCTGACTCAGATCTCCATGTGGATCTTAGGGCATGTGCAGGTGCAGATAATATTTCTGGTTTTCTTTCCACACAAAGACAACGAGCCTTATGATTAGTGTTATAAATGAATAAATGGGGCTAAATGGAGGCTTATAATAGAGGGACCTGCATGGTACCAGCTGACTCTACTAGACAGGGAGACTGTAACTTCAGTATAGGTTATATTATATATATTCAGTATATATATTTGGGTCCCCAACCCTCACATCCCTTAATTGTTATTCTGTGTTTACTTGTCAGTCCTTTACTTTGTAAGATGTAAGAGTGTCCCCAGTTTGTCTGGCCCCCAGTTATTCCCCTTTCCTCCTTTTTTATTTTTTTTTCAGAACTAAAAAAGACATTGGTTCAAATCTGGCCTCAGTCATTTCCTAGTTGTGTGACCCTGGGCAAGTCACTTAGCCCCAATTGCCTAGTCTTTATTTCTCTTCTGCTTTAGAACCTGTACTTCTAAGACAGAAGGTAAGGGTTTATTTAAAAAACAAACCAAAGCCAAAAAAACAAACCCCATTACTAACCAACCAGAGCAAGGTTTTTTTGTTTGGGGGTGGGGGGTGTTTAAGTGAGGAAGAAAAGGAATGTTGTAAATGCCCAGGTAAGGAGAGAGCTCTCAAGTGTTGAGCTCATAGAGTCCACCACCATATGGCCCATAAGTTCAAGGCCAGGATATTGCTTCTTTCTCTGTTGTATCTATTCTTCCTTACTCTTAGATGAATGGATATTAGAGTATTCTTTGAACTAGTGGGTTTCAAAAGTAAGGAGAACAAGTCGCCAGAAGTTCGTGAGCTAGAATACATGCTGGATTTTATAAACAGTTGATCAAAGTTCCTGGAACCACCCCGACCCAACATAAAAGTGGATCTAAAGCCACTAGGAAGGAGGTAGCTGTGGTGGTTTATCCATTGGCTATGCTACATTCAGGATGAATTTCATGGGCAAATGTTATATAGAAATTGGTTTCAGTTTGAGTTGACTCTCTCCCAGGGAAAAAGATGGTATAAATCAGGGTATGCCCAGGATTCCCTGGGCATATGTTAGTACTTCTGTTCTTACTATTACTTAATATTTCAGTAAATATTCCTTTACAAAGGCTAATTAATGCTAATTGGTTAAATGAAACTGGAACACTAATTACTAGCAATTAACTGTGGAGAACACACTTGTGAGTCAATAAATATTTATTAAGCACCAACTGTGTGCAAAGCATTGTGTTAAGCTCTGGGGAGTCAAAAAGAAGCAAAAGACAATCCCCATCTTCAAAAAGTTCACAATTTAGTTGGGGGAGGCTGTTGCAAACATGTACAAACAGGCTATATCAGGATAAATAGGAAATAAATTAGAGGAAAAGCACTAAAATTAAGAGGGGTTGAAAAAGGCTTATTGTAGAAAGTGACATTTTAGTTAGGATTTGAAGAAAACCAAGGAACCTAGGAGTGGAAATGAAGAAGGAAAACATTATAGGAATGGGAGATTACTGGAGAAAATGTCTGTTGTCACCAGAATGGAGAATCAAGCCAATGAAATTAGAGAAAAATATCCCCAATCAAGCAATCAAGCCTTCAGTGGTACCCTTAGAATGAAGAGGAGGCGATGAAGAAATCTTGCACCAGGATGGAATACTATTGTGCTAAAAGGAATAATGAACTAGAGGAATTCCATGTGAACTGGAACAACCTCCAGGAATTGATGCAGAGCAAAAGGAGCAGAACCAGAAGAACACTGTACACAGAGACTAATACACTGTGGCACAATCATAATGGACTTCTCTACTAGCAGTAATGCAATGATCCAGGACAATTCTGAGGGACCTATGAGAAAGAACATTATCCACATTCAGAGGAAGAACTGTGGGAGTAGAATCGCAGAAGGAAAACATGTGATTGATCACATGGTTCAGTGGGAATGTGATTGGGGATGTTGACTTTAAAAGATCACTCTATTGCAAATATTAATAATATGGAAATAGGTTTTGAACAATGATACATGTAAGACCCAGTGGAATTGCTCATCAGCTTTGGGAGGGGGAGGGGAGGGAAAGAACATGAATCATGTAACCATGGGAAAATATTCTAAATAAATAAATAAACAAATGAAAAAAAAAAAAGAAATCTTCCATCAGGGCTGAGGTAGCAAACACTTCTGAGTACAGTCAGAACCAGATTAAAATGTAATTGAAAAATGTTTAACAAAATAAGTAAAAATACAGAAAAACAAGTAAGATTACATTTTTAAAGTAAGTCAATATGCCACCTGCAGGAATCCCTATGCACAGATGGGTGGCTCCCATTTCTATTTGAGTTAGACACTTCTGTTCTAGAGGACCTGAATCATCAAAGTGATGCTCTGGCTTCTATAAAGGCTATACAAAGTTTGTTGTTATCGTTGTTCAGTTGTTTCAGACACATCCAACTCTTCAGGACTCTATCTGGGGTTTTCGTGGCCAAGATACTGAAATGGTTTGCCATTTCCTTCTCTAAATCATTTCACAGATGAGGAAACTGAGGCAAAGAGGGTGAAGTGACTTGCCCAGGGCCACACAGCTAGTAGGTGTCAGAAACTATATGTGAACTCAAGAAGATGAGTCTTCTTGACTCTAGAATTGATGCTGTATCCACTACATCACCCTATATGTACTTTATATATGTTTATTTACAGTTACATGCTTATGTACAGTTTATGTATATGTTCTCTTCCCTCATGGAATGTAAGCTCTTTGAGATCAGGGACTATTATTGTATTTGTGTCTTTGTAACTTTGATACTTTGTGTCCCAGAATTTCCATCCAGACTGAATTTTCTAGCAATAATGGAGTTGTATGCTAGCTACACCTGTTTCTTCTTGGCTTATTATTTTCCCCATCATGATACAGCCCTGAGACATTTCTCAAAGTTCTTCCAAGAACAGTCCAAAAAGAAGGAATATACAGAAAAAATTCTTTAGTACCCAATAAAAAGGAGAAGACATCCCATTCTGGAAAATGTCCTAGAATCAGAGGTAGAAGGTTGGGCAAGATGGCCCACAGGCTCTGGATGATGTTTTTGTGAGTAAGAAGAGTTAGCGAGGAACTGTTGTCCTCATACAATAAGTCAAAAGGCCATGAAGATCCACATCTCTGTGGCTTCTTGAAGTCTAAACTCCTTGATGAACAGGTAAAGATCATCAACCTGCTGGGAGATCATGCCACTAATTTAAGGAGACTGGGATTGCCTGAAAACAGATCTGGGGGATACCTATTTGATAAGTATATAAGGGGAGAGAGAAGGTTGTCAAAGTTCCCCCTTAAGACCTTGGAGTCCTGAGTTTGGACACCCTAAATATGCAACTCTTCTCTCTCCAGAACAAAAATAAAAAATTGGCCCACTATATAAATGCTTATCGATGGATTGATGTTATATCCTAGCTTATAGATTATGTGGTCTGAGCTTCATTAAAAGGTAGACAACCCCCAAAATCTGATGCCATAGAACCCCCCCAAGGGCTAATGAACAGGATGTGTGTGCCCACTAAGATATGTGCCAGCCAAGAACAACTATGGTTAGACAATACCTCACACAGAACCTTGGACTTAGTAAGCCCTTAGTAAAATGTTGACCTAGTTAAGAAATGTGTACTTTGAATATCTATTTGCTAAGTGGCACAGTGAATAGAACACTGGGCCTAGGGTCAGGAAGACTCAAGTTCAAATGTGGTCTTTGCCACTTACTGTGTAACTCTGGGCAAATCATTTAACTTCTGTCTAACTCTGTTTCCTCAACTGTAAAAAAAAATCCTTTTTTTAATAAGTAGAATTATAACAGCATCTCCCCAGGATTGTTGTGAAGATCAATTGAGATAATATTTATAAAGTTTTTAGTACACTGTCTGGCACATACTTGCTAAATGTTTCTTCCTTTCCCTTTTGCGATTCTCCATTTTTTCCCTTTCAGTTTTGTTTTCCCTTCAGTTTTCCAGTAGTAAAATTCCCATTTTGTCTCAGTTGAACTTACGAGCAGACATGGTGATGGCGTTAAGAGTCCTGCCTGTGGCACTCAGAGCCTGACTAAGAATTTAAATTTAAATCTGTGGTCATGCCAGCATTTGGGGAGGAAAGATCAACAGATTGGGCCATGACTCAGAGCTTTAAGATCTGCAAAGTACTTTGGGCAAGTCTCTTCTGGAAATACTACCTTGAGCTGAAGGCTGGCACTCTATCTTGTGGGAAGAAGACAACCTCTACTCTCCCACCCAGGCAACATTCTGACAGAACAGGCTGTGCCTTACCCAAGCCTTGCCACAAATCTGCAGGAATGATATCATGTAATTCCAAGTTGAGTCTTTTCCAGAAGAAAACTGGGGAGCAAATGGGCAGAATGGGAGCCACTGTATAATATGGAAATTACAATTACTGACCATGTTAGTTTTCTAGAAGGTGGAGCTAGATGTTGATATAGAATTGAGCATCCTATCCTATCACTGGTAGATTTGGTATTCATCTTCAGAAGCCCTAGGACAAGCATTTGGCAGTAGTTAGTTGTCTTTTGATCTAAAGTCTTTTTCTGTTTGGATTCCAGTCACATATGATATTGGCTTCTGGAAAATTTTTATTTCCCTGAAAAACCACCTACCTACCTACCTCATGATATAACTTCAGAGAATCAAGAAAACTTAGCAACTATCAAATAGTATCTCTTTGGAACCATTCCTGAAGATACTCTTTATGTTTTCTCTGTGCTCTCTCTGCTTTTAGACTTTGTTGCCAGGTTCTGCCCTAATCCCAGGCCTTTAGATTATAGCACTCTTGATAATCTTCCATCCAGGTCTGCCCATGCTTTGGTCATCAGCTCTTCTCACAAGTTTGGCCCTTCTCCCTTTTTCCTATCTTCCCCTATCCCTACACACCTGTGTCCCAAGGACATCTAGCCCAGCGTTTGATCTGAATATATTGTAGTTTTTCTTTTTTTTAATCCTTACTGTCCATCTTATAATCAATACTATGTATTGGTTCCAAGACAGAAGAGTGGTAAAGGACTAGGCAATGGGGCTTAAGTAACTCACCCAGGATCACATAGTTAGGAAGTGTCAGAGATCAGATTTGAATCCAGATCTGTCTTTTCTATGCACCAAGCCACTTAGCTGCCCTCTGAGCAAGTCATATCTGAGCAAAGTCATATCATCCTGATAAACCACTCCCCATCCTCTTATTAAAAATGTCCATCATCTTCTCTTTTAGCACCAAAAGTCCCCAAAACCTCACAATGCAGAGGAACTAAATCACTTTCATGGTGCTACAAGATGTCCAGACTAAAAACAATTTGGTTTCCTTCTCTTATTTGGCTGAAAGGTTAGACACTACAACCTTTCTGGATGGCAATTTGGAACTATGCCCAAAGGGCTTTAAATGACTGCCTGCCCTTTGATCCAGCCATACCACTGCTGGGTTTATACCCCAAAGAGATCATAGCAGGAAAGACTTATACAAAAATATTTATAGCCACGCTCTTTGTGGTGGCAAAAAATTGGAAAATGAGGGAATGTTCTTCAACTGGGGAATAGCTGAACAAATTGTGGTATCTGTTGGTGATGGAATCCTACTGTGCTCAAAGGAATAATGAACTGGAGGAATTCCATGTGAACTGGAATAACCTCCAGGAATTGATGCAGAGCGAAAGGAGCAGAACCAGGAGAAGATTATACTCAGAGATTGATACACTGTGGCACAATCGAATGTAATGGACTTCTCTACTAGCAGCAATGCAATGATCCAAAACAATTCTGAGAGACTTATGAGAAAGAACGCTATCCACATCCAGAGAAAGAACTGTGGGAGTAGAAACACAGAAGAAAAACAACTGCTTGAACACATGGGTTGATGGGGATACAATTTGGGATGTAGACTAAACAACCACCCCAGTGCAACTATCAATAATATAGAAATAGGTCCTGATCAATGATACATGTAAAACCCAATGGAATTGCACATAGGCTATGAGAAGGGGAGGGAGGAATTGGGGGGAGGGGAAAAACATGACTCATGTAACCATGGAAAAATATTCTAAAAAAATTTTTTTTTTAAAGTTAGACAGTAGTGCCATTTGGAAGTTTGTGGTCTCTATGTTCTCACATCTGATCTGCCTGGGAAGAAAGCCCCACCCCCTTTTAGGCTGCAGGGCCATCCCTTGTCTATAGAAACATGAAACTAAGACATGATCTGGTCAAGCTTGAGCTCGAGTCATCATAGAAGTTTAGATGACCTAGATCACGGAAGTATCTGGGTCTGACTGTCCTACAGCTGTCCTACCAGAAGACTCTGGTCTAAATTTGTGGCAGAGGGCAATGACTACGGGATTTAGGCCATGGCCAACATGGATCAGACTCTGAATCATCCATTATTAGAACCTGAAGGGACTTCAAGATCAAGATTACGGAGATCTTCATTTACCGAGGAGGAGCCCTCTGTCTTAATGTTCCCAATGAAATGTCCCAAGACTATGCAAAAAACATATCAAAACAAACCCGGCCTCAGCCACTTCCCAGCTGTGTGACCCTGGGCAAGTCACTTGACCCCCATTGCCCACCCTTACCAATCTTCCACCTATGAGACAATACACCGAAGTACAAGGGTTAAAAAAAAAAAAAACATATCAAAAGTAGATCTAGACATATGCTAGATCTCCTGGGAGCTAGATCTCAGTGGTGTTAAGAACAGGTTGGTGGGGTATGTAGCTAAGTGGTCCAGTGAATAGAACAACAGGCCTAGAGACGGGAGGTCCTGGGGTTAAATCTGGATTCAGACTCTTTTTTAGTTGTATGACCTTAGGCAAGTCCTCCATTGCCTAGTTCTTACCACTTTCCAGCCTTGGAACCAATACTTAGTAAGGATTCTAAGATGGAAAAGTTAAGTTTTATTAAAGAAGAAGAGGAGGAGGAGAAGGAAGAGAAGGAGGAGGAGAACGAGGAGGGGATTCAAATCTTGACTCTGAAACATGCCAATTGACCCTAGGAGAGTCACTTCCCAGTGCCCACAATCAACTCCCAAGACTACAAATAGCAGAGCAAATGCTAGGTCAGCATTGGTGGCTCTCTAGATGGATAAATTAATTTTAATTCATTTAAAATTTTTAAATTTAATTTATTTTATTATTTTGTAATATAATTATAATTGTATTAATTTAATTTTAGATTTTTATTACTTATTATTTTTATTAATTAATAAATCTAGATGGATAAACTAAATCACTGATTTAATGGGAAAGTAAAAAGAAAGGGTAGGCTACCTATGAGGCTATTAATTGAAGTCAGAAGGCCTGAAATCACCATAATGGCTTCTCTCTGTGATCTTATTGTGAGAAATAGCAACAGAAAAAAAGCAGAGAGGTAGAACCTCCTTTTTCTTTATTATCTCCAAAACTTGGGTAGGGAAAAAAACAAACACCAAACAATCAAAGCATTTTAATAAAAGGAAATCGTCCCCATCACTATAGAGGGGAAAGGCTGTCTTTAGAGCAACAGTTCAAGATGGCTCAAAGGAAGCAGCCAAAAGAGAGTTCAGACCTGGGGAAGATTTTCCAGCTGTGTCCCAACATCCACAGTGAGGATTGTTTTTCTAAAGTGGGGAAGGATCTACCGTAGTTTGAAAGGTTTAACTCTAGGCCCCTTTTAGTTTGTCTGAGTCAAAGTAAATATTGCTTCTAAAATGAAGCTGGAACCAGGTATGATGAGGGGGGAAACCACTGTAGCCTTCCCCAGAAGCCTTTCAGTGTGTATCATTTGTCACCTGGGGCCTGCCCTTTAGGTGTAACCCAAAAATGAGCACCCTTTGGAAGGAAGGCTATGGAAATGCGGCTGTCTATCCAAATGAGCCAAACTAGCAAAAGAGCAGAGGGGACAAAGGTCCTCAGGTGGATGATGGAGGTGAAACTGGTCCCAAGCAGGCGGGGATCCTTCCCATTGCCAATGTGCTGTCTCCGTTGGGGAATTGTTCCTGGGTGTTTAGGCTCAGTTAGTACAGGCAAAGAATGTAAAGTCAGCTTCTCTTCTGCCACCAAGGATTTCCATTAAATGCCCAGGAGCTCACAGCTGACATCCCATAGGCGCTTGGCTGTCTTGTTGTTACGACCCTTTGGTGACACCCATGCTTTCCGGCAATCACTGGTTGAGAGAGGAAGATGTTTAGAGGTTGAGAAAGAAATGTGGGAGTCAAGTGTGTGTATCCAACCCAGACAAATGTCCTGTGAGATTTCTATTTTCTACTTCCCTAATAGATGGTGCCTTTTTTATTTCCTTCTTAAACTTTTACCTTCTACCTTAGAATTAATACTATGTATTAGTTCTAAGTGGTATGGGCTGGGTAATGGAGGTTAAGTGACTTGGTTAGGTTCACACAGCTAGGACCACATTTGAACACAGGATCTCTCATCTCCAGGCCTGGCTCTCTCTTTATTTTATTTTTATTTTTTTTAATTTAAAAAATGTTTCTCTTTCCACTGAGTCACCTAGTTAGCCGAGACAAGTGCTTTTCTTAACAGGTTTAATTGATAAGAACAGAAAGAACATTGATTCTGGACTTGGAGAACCAGGGTTTAAAAGGTTTTAGCCCTGGATTTAGGCTGCTATGGCTGACCAGTGCTTTGTATTAGATGGAATTAAACAAATCAGGAAAGAAACTAATAGGATCACAAGAAGGAAGGAGAAGGATGAAGAGGATCTGGAATTACTTTACATCATAAACTTTTAGAAGAACAAACTAGCCCTTATATCACATAAAAATTATTAATTAAGTGAGCCACCCTACCTATCCTAAAGAAGGAGAAAGTTATTGGAATTCTAGTATAACTCTGAATTTATTGAATTTTAAATTTCTACATACTTGCCATTATTTATGAGACAATGAGGTGGTGCAGTGGATATAGCACCAGGCCTGGAGTCAGGAAGACTCAACTTCCTGAGTTCACACCTGGCTTCACACACTTATTAGCTATGTGACCCCTAGCAAGTCACTTAATCCTGTTTGCCTCAGTTTCTTCATCTGCTAAATGAGCTGGCAAAGAAAATGACAAACCACTCCAGGATCTCTGTGTAAGCTTAAAAAGTAATATACAATATCTCCAAGTATTATATTTAATAATATTTATTGATAATAAGTTGAAGTAAAGGAAAATAAAAAGCTAGAATAAAGAGGAAGCTAATCCAGCCATGGTCACAAGAGAAGAGAGTGAAAAGGTGGGGTTACAGTCAACTTATAAATAAATGTGAGGACACGAGGTGGACGAAGAGAGGAAAAGGAATTTTGGAACAAGAAATTCTGGAGATGGAGTCTAAGGGTTCAAGATTTCTAATTATGCATTTGCCAAGAAAACTCCAAATGAGGTCACAAAGAGTTGGACATGACTGAAATGACTGAACATCAACAACAGCAAGCCCTTCCTCATATCCATACTATCTAGATTTGGCTCCTCACTTACCATTTATGACAAGAATTGAGGGATAAAATAACCATTAGAAGCAAAATGTAGTGACAGACTATCTTTAAAAAAATTCTACTTCCTAGGTTTTTTTGTTATTGTTGTGTCATTTCAGTTGTGTCTGATTTTTCATAACCCCATTTAGGGTTTTCTTGGCAAAAATCCTAGTCATTTCCTTCTCTAGCTCTTTTGACAGATAAAGAAATTGAGGCACACAGGATTAAGTGACTTGCCCAGAGTCTCTTAGCAAAGACGCTAGAGTAATTTGCCATTTCCTTCTCTAGCTCTTTTGACAGATGAGGAAACTGAGGCAAACAAGGTTTTGTTTTGTTTTTTTGTAAGATAGTTTCTGAATGAGAGTGGTAAAATTTTTCCTAATATGTCACATTATTAACTGAGACTTGATTAAGGAAGCTTAGCTTCTTTTTATGCAAACAGGGTTAAGTGACTTGCCCAGAGTCTCTTGGCAAAGATCCTGGAGTATTTACCATTTCCTTCTCCAGCTCTTTTGACAGATGAAGAAATTGAGGCATACAGGGTTAAGTTGCTTGTCCAGAATCACACAGCTAGTAAGCATCTGAAGCCAAATTTGAACTCAGTTCTTCCTGACTCCAGGCATGACACTCTATCCACCCTGTCACCTAGCTGCTAAGTGGTACACACAGGCAAGCCACAAGGCTGAGTATACATAAAAGAACTTCATTCTGGGAATTGTTCACATTTTTAAAATTTCATTTATTTATTTAACAACAAGTTTCCACATAAGTTTTCTGAAATTATATGATCCATATTGTGTCCCTCTCTGCTTCCCTCCCCCTTTCTGGAGCTGACAAGCAATTTAATCCAGGTTCTACATGTATTACCATGCAAAACATATTTCCATATTATTCTCCAATTTTTCTGGACTAACTGCCTAGTGCTTGTCCCAATCCCAACCTATATCCTTAGCCACAAGCTTAATACCTCCCTTCCTTTTCGTGGATTTAGTACTAGAAGGAACCTTTAAGGTTACTTAGTCTCCCTTCATTTTACTGATGAGAAAATTGAAGTCTAGAAAAGACTTGTCTCAGTTCAACTGAACAGAATGTGGCTGAGATCCGAACCCAGAGCCTCTGACACCAAATCCAAGATTCTTTCCAGGGGGCCAAGGAGTCAGTCATCACTCCTCTTCCAGAGTCTATGGCAATGATGGTGAACCTTTTTAGAGATAGAATGCTGGGCCCCACCTCCCAGACCAAGTGCTGTGTCCACCCCACTCCTCACCATGCTCCCCCTTACCCCACACAGGGTCAGAGAAAGTACTCCCTTTGGGCTGCTGTGGGGGAGGAGTGGGTGAAGTGAGAAATGTCCTCAGCAAGTGTAGAGAGGAGGAAGGGAGTGGTCCAAGCACTCTGCTCCCCTCCAGCTCTGCCACCTATGCCGCCCACCTCACCCACTGTGTGCTCCCATTGGATTACTGGGCAAAGGGGCAGGGAGGCATAGTGGAGGAGGGAGTAGAGCAGCTCCACCTGAGTCCCTCTGCCTTTCTAGTAATGAACTAATAGGGCAAAGGGGTTGGCACATGCCCACAGAGAACACTCTGTGTGCCATCTTTGGCACCTGTGCCATAGGCTCACCATCACTGGTCTATAGCCTTCATTTCTTCAATGCACCCACCTGAAATATCTGCCGCTCTGAGATTCAATGCCTTCAGCCAAGGCACAATGCAGGCTGGTCTGAGCACCCTGAGGGGTTGTCTTCACAAAGGGGGTAAACAGACGCCACAGCAGACACAAGAGGAATGAGTGGCGTACCAATTCTGACTGGACTAACCCCGGGTGTACTGCATATGTGGTGACACCAGTCCCTAAGGTACAAAGGACAGAAGTTACAATGGAGGAGGATTCAACACATAAGAGCCTGAAGAATATAGAAAATCGACTGGATGCACAGGAATTATGACAGGGTTCAATGGAAACTGCTTCCCCTCAGTGTGTAGATTGAAAAATAATCTCTCTCTTTCAACTTCAGTTTAAATCCAGCCTCAGAAACGTACTAGTTGTGTGACCCTGCATAGATCTCTTAACCTCTGCCTTAAGTTTTCCCAATGTAGATAACAATACTTACTTTCCAGGGTTATTGTAAGGATCAAATGAGATATTTGTAAAGCTCTTAGCTTAGTGCCTGGTAAATAATAGAAGCTTAATAAATGCTTGTTCCCTTCCCCAAGATCCACAGAAAGTCAGAGTCATACATTTTCTCAAATTTCAGAGAACCTTAGAATTTTATAGTTGGACATTACTATTATCTGGACCCTTTACTTTACAAATAAGGAAACAAAAACCCACAGGGTTCAACTGGCTTGCGGAGGATCACAGAGTTTGTAAGTAGTTGAGGCAGGACTTGATTTCGGCTCTCCAGTATATTTTTCCTTAGACTAAGGCTTTCCTGATCCCATTACCCTATTATTTCTATTAGAATTTAATCTCTCTGAGAGCAAGAACTGTCTTCTATCTCTGTCCTTTGGTCAGGAAGGCACTGCCTAGCTACCCCAGGACTCTAGGAATTTATCTGACATCTCAGTCCTACGTCCTCATCTGAAAAATAGAAATACTGTACTGACAATGCCTCAACACAAAACCGTTTTGAGGGTCCAGTAAGATAACCTATATGAAGTGTTTTCCAAATATTCAAGCATTTTTGCTGTACAAATGTCAGGTTAGTTGTAGTAATTGTAGTAGTAATAGAAGTAGTAGTGCTAGTACTGGCAATAATAGTAGCAGTAATAGTAGTAATAATAATAGAAGTAATAGTAAGAATAGTAATAGTGTGAAGACAGGATTAACTCTCCCCTTGCCTATTTTTAAGTTAATCAATCAAAAACTCGGGTACCTCTACTTAGTACCTTACCAGTCACTAAGTATGAGAGTTCACAAGTCACTTGCTAGAGGGGTGACAACTCCAGAGGCCACTGACCACCTCCTGGGCAGTGCTAGGCAAATTGAAAGATTGTGATTTGTTCCTGTAAAGTGAGGAAGGGACAGGAAGTGACGTGGAAAAAGAACTATACAAAGTCCTGAACTTCCTGTCCAAAGGACTTCTCCTTTGAACTTCTCCTTTGGAGTTCATCTTTGGAGACTCTGCGTCAGTGAGCCAGACTGAAGGAGGAGACTCTTTCCCTGGATCCTGTGTCAGTTTGCTGGGTGAGTAGCTGGCTTTCCCTTCCTGGCTTCTGGAGAGATTGGTGGAATCCTTGCTGAAGACACCACAGAGACTCCTGGCTTAAGAGACTACCACGACTCCATGTGGAGATTGGAACTTGAGGGAGCTGGACTTCTTCAGACAGAAATTATAGGGTATCTAGCTAGGCAATACTTTCTACTTCCTTTATTTCTTTCTTTTACTATATCTCTATTAAACTAAATTGTTAAGAGCAGCTAACAGACTTGTGACTCAAGAGTTAATTTTTTAAATTGGCAACCACAATATTACTTTTAGAACTTTCATATTTAGCATAAAACCTACATTTTAAATTCTTACAGTAGCAATAATAGTAATAGTAGTAGTAGTAGCAATAGTAGCAGCAGTAGTAGTAGCAGTGGCAGTAGCAGCAGCAGCAGTAGTAGTAGTAGTAGTAGTAGTAGTAGTAGTAGTAGTAACTACCTATGCCCACTCTTCAACCCATACTCAAGGAAATAGTTTTTGTCTTTTTTCCTCCCTTTCTGAGGGGGAGGGAGGACAGGATGACCCAGGGGGTGGTTCTGGGAGGGAAGGGCAGCCTGCAGACCTTTGGCTTCACTGGCATGAGGACCGCCTATTACAGAGGATCCTGGTCACTTCCACAGTTCTTTTCTCAAACTTGAACCCATCGGGCCCTCGGCAAGCAGCAGGCTTACCTTTCAGCCGATAAGCCAGTTCCCGGGTAAAAAGCACATTGGCCAGCTTGCTGTTGCAATAGGCAAAGCCTCGGTTATAGTGCTTTTCCCCTTGCAGGTCTTGGAAGAAAATGCGGCCCAAATGGTGACCCACGGAAGATACGTTCACCACCCGGGATGGGGCTGACTCTTTTAGCTTCTCCAAGAGCAGGTGAGTCAGAAGGAAGTGACCTGTGAGGAGAAGAGAAGGTTGAAGGATGGAGAAAGCTTTGACAATAACAGCAACTGTCCAAGAATGGGAAATGAGGAGCTGAACTGACTGGCTCTTTAACTTTAAAGAAGAGACTTTTGTTTTGAATCCTGTCTCTGACATTTATTAGTTGTACAATATTCCTGACTCAAGTCCAGTAGTGGGCTGGACCCCACTTGAATCAGTGGTTAAATTTTCTCTGTGAGCACTTAAACTTCAGAAATCAGCCAACGCCACATATCATGGCTTGATTTATTGTTTTTGAGGATCATCTAGATTTTAGATAGGAAGGAGAAAAATGTTAATAATGCAGATTAAATTTAAATGGATACACTTATAATGTGCCTATGTTTTGTTTTTGTTTTCTTGGAGAGCTAGTTGTTAAACATTTACCAGCATACCATTGAGTCAGCTCCTCACTCTTATCCATCCTCCACACTGTTGCCAAAGTGATTTTCCTTAAGCAAGAAAATCTGGCCACATTACTCCCTTATTTACTGAACTTCAATGGCTCCCTATTGCTTCTAGGATAAAGTAAAAACTCCTATGGATGTGTGCCTTTGCTCTGGACATCCTCTATGCCTGTAATGCCCTCCCTCCTCACCTCCACCTCTTAGAATCTCCAGTCTCCTTCCATTCTACAGGAAGACGTTATTGGTTCTCACCCCAACCCCAGCTATTAATGCCTTTATCTATTTTGTATATAAATATATAATTGTATATTTTTTTCTCCAACAGAATATAAGCCCCCTTGCTGACAGGAATTGTTTCACTTTTATCTTGTAACTCACGCCCCTAATAATGGCTCCTACCTGGCAAATAGTAAATACTTAGAAAAAGTTTGTAGATTGATTTATTGGTTGAAATCCCTGTAACCCAAGCCTAAACTTCCTCTTCTATAAAATGGAGATGACATAACTCTCAATACCTACCTCATTAGAAGAATCTTAAAATGCTATTCAAATATCATTCTACTCTGCCCTGTTGTTAAAGGATGTGTTCAGAAAATTGTGTACATGAGGGAATTTTTACTATAATCTTTTAAATATTTTTACTATAATCTTTTCCTTTTCCAAAGGACAAGCGTTGGCGTTCAGTTGTTTCAGCCATGTCTGACTCTTTGTAACCTCACTTGGGGTTTTCTTGGCAAAGATACTGGAGTGGTTTGCCATTTCCTTCTAGCTCTTTTTTTTTTAGATAGAGAAACTCAGGCAAACATGGTTAAGTGACTTTCCCAGAGTCACACAGCTAGTCAGTATCTGAGGCCAGACTTGAACTCAGGAAGAGGAGTCTTCTTGACTGCAATCCTGACAGCTGCCTCAAGGACAAGGATAAGGCCAGGCAGTTGTTTGTTTGTTTGTTTGTTTTTTTACTTCTCTTGTCCCTCTCTGTAATAATCTCTTGATAATTGCAGCACCTTTACTCCTGCCTGATCAAGAACAGAGAATGCCAACAGCTTTTGCTTTTCTCTTTCTGACTGTGATTCCATTTATGTGACCCATGCCATAGTCAAGAAGGAGAAAAGAAGACAGAAGGCAGATTAGGCCTTGTTGGATGACAGGTCCCTAAATTGAGAGTTGGAAGTGATCTGTGAGGTCATCCAGTTCGACCTTCTTATTTTACAGAAGAGGAAACCAGCCCAGAAAGTTTAGGGGACTAGCCTAAGGCCACAAAAGTGGCAGGACCAGCATTTAAACCAAAGGGCTCTCCCTCCAAATCCAAAACTTGACAAGAACTCCCACACTGCTCATTAACCCTGACCTCTCTTCCCAACTGGATTTTCAGCTTGTGGGTACTGCCTAGTTTTCTCAAGTCTTGTCCATCTCCCTAGACTTGACCTGTCTGCCCTATCTCTCTTGCCATACCTGATTTCCTGGTCATGACCTTGATCAATAGATCCTATCTACACACTTGTTATTGTTGTTCAGTCATGTCTAACTCTTGGTGACCCCTTTTGGGGTTTTCCTTCTTTTTTTTAAAGGTTAAATTTTGTTTTAAATTTCCATATTATTTATGTTTGTAAGAGGATAGTCTTATAAAACCAAAAGCCCCAAACATATTCATATTTGGGGTTTTCTTGCAAAGATCCTGGAGTGGTTTGCCATTTCCTTCTCCAGCTCATTTGACAGATGAAGAAACTAAATGAGGCTAGTAGGGTTAAATGACTCAGCCAGAAACATACAGCTAGTAATCATCTGAAGCCAGATATGAACTCAGGAAGATGAATCTTCTTGACTCCAGATCCAGCTACCTAACTGTGCCACATACACCAGACTGATGTTATTTGCCCCAATATCTCCTAAAAGTTCTAGTTCATATGGGAAAAAAATCCCATCTTAGAGAAAGGCCAAGAAATAGGCACTAACTTACATTAACTGGTCTGCTTACTAGTAGTTTGTCTAGTTTATTGTGACCTTGATTTCATCTACCATATTCCTATGCTCTTTTCCCTGCCACAGAGCTATCAGGAATTCATAGAGCTGGGTTTAGGGGCATTCCCAATTTTCCCTTCCATAGAGCTAGTTTAGAAGCATTCCCGGTTTTCCCTGCCACAGAGCCATTAAAAATTCATAGAGTTGGGTTAAGGTTGTTCCCATTTAGAGGACAGAGAGGGCTACTCTGAGAGCCGATAAAGGATGAACAGTTGGGCTCAGGGTTCCCAGATACTAAAACTGAGGCTACCCAAATAATCCCAGTGTTCTCCTAACTCTGGTAATTAATAGTAGAATAGATACATTGAGTAGATGGCCCCTGAGCACTTGTATTAAGCATGGAACAGTTAATTGAATGAGAACCACAAGTGAGAGCAGAATACTAGTTTGAAAACGAAAGGGATGGAGGATGATTTAGAGAACAAGATGAATGTGTGGAAAGTACAAGCATTTATGGGTGTGTTGACATGTGGATGGGTGTGAATTGTCTGGGTGTAGAACCCAAGTGGGTTCAGGTTTTCCCCTAGGATGAATCTTGATCTGTCAGAGGATGGAAGAGTTGGAATTGCTCCCAGCTTGTGTGTTCAACATGCAAAACTGAGTACACATTAGAGACCAAACCTTCTACAGCACAATCTTAGCATTTGCAGATAGTAACAAGAGTCCTGCCAGATGCTGTGTATGGATGTCATGGTTCTTAGCCCTCAGTATCTTCTATACAGGACAAGATAATAACTTAAAAGTCCCAGTGTGCCCAGAGTACAGTTTAGGGGTCCCAGGCACAGTTGCCTCCAAACGCCTTAGGGAGGAAGGTTAAATAAATAAATGGCTTCATTTCTCTGGATGTGAGCTGGAGAACAGGAAAGGCATGAATGAGTTCAAATTCCCCAGAAGAAAACCATTTACCCAGGTGGTTGACTCCAAGGTGGGTCTCAAAGCCATCTGCTGTCTTGGAGTACGGACACATCATCACGCCTGCGTTATTAATTAGTATGTGGAGTTGCTTTTCCTCTGACAAAGCACAATAAAAGCAGAATGAGCCATGAATAAGATGAAACTGATATCAGTCTGCCACAGTTCTAACAAGGTTATCTGCTCTGGGCATTTATTCATGACCACACAATGTCAGTTACCCAGAGGATCCATTCAATCCAGCCCAATCAACATTAAGCACCAGCTAGTGCTAGGGCTGCAATTAAAAAGAAAGACAGCCCCTGCCCCCAAGTGGCCTGCCATCTAATGGGAGCACAGCATCACATGATAAGGAAGAAGGAAAGAGTGCTCATTGGCTGGGTATACCTTTCACCATCAATAACTGCCACAAAATGTCCCTTTGTCTAGGATTATGTTCCTCCCTTAAATCTTGCTCATGGACCTTTCTGAAGCTGGTTATCCATCTTCCCTGATCCCAAAGTGTAGTGCCCTCTGATCCACTCTAAAGTGTGCCAACTGCCACAAAAGGCCATTGGCTCACTGATGGTCAAACAATGGAGGACAATGCAAGGACTCTGCAAGGCTGGAACCACACCTTGATGTTATAGTTCAAGCCCAGGCAAGGAGCAGCCTAGTACTTTCCATATTCCCACAGCTGAAACTACAGGAAAATAAGGGGCCCCACCTTAGTTTGTGGACCTGCCCTTCCTCTGTATCCCTGTCCTGCAGGTTCTAGTAGCAGAACCAGTTGGGTGGGGTATAGGATGGAAAAAGGAAAAGTTCTGGGTGGAGGAGGTACTTTTACAACCTGTATTCTTTCTGCCTTAACTCCCCTGCTCCCCTATCACCTGCCAGGAAGCCCTCAGCAAAGGCCCGGATGGACTTGGTGTCTGACAGGTCCAGCTTCCGAACGAACACCTGCTGGTTCTTTGTGGCAGCCCGGATCTCACTGGCAGCCGACTCTCCCTTTAGTATGTCCCGGCAGGCAATATATACCCTGGCTCCTAGGCAGAGAAAAGACAAAGGAACCAGTTAATTCCATCTCTGGGGATAAATGCTTTTAGAAGGTGGCTCATGAGGAGGTGGTCAAAGATGAATACTTCCATAGGGGATAAGTAGACAACTTCAGCATAATGGTCTTAGAGTTTTTCAGTAATCTTTTCACTCAGATCTGTTAACATAAACATGGTGCCAAGCTGTGTTCACTCCTTTGTATGTTGGGTTGATGGGATGGAGAGGAGAAACACAGACTTAATGAATGCTTGCAATTTTTCTGATAAAAGATAGTAAAACTTTATAGATTTATTAGTGATTATTCCTGTCACATTGTGAAAGTTTACAGAAAGTTACAAAATAATTAGTGGTCCCACTTGATTTAAACCTCCTAGATTTAAATTCTTCCTTTCTTCCTTATTTCCTTCCTTCTTCCTTCCTTTTCTTTCTTCCTTTCTCTTTTTCTTTCTTCCTCTTTTTCTTTCTTTCTTCCTCATCCTTCCTTCCTTATTTCCTTTCTTCCTCCCTCCCTCCCTTTCTCTCTCTCTCTTTCTTTTTTCTTTCTTCCTTTCTTCCTTTCTCCAATCTCTAGGCCTGGCTCTCAATCCACTGAGCCACCTAGCTGCCTCCACCACCCCAGATCTAAATTATTACAATAGAGCTATGAAATTCTATTCCTAGAAGAGACTTTAAAGCACCTGGACCAGTAGTTCCCATTTAGATGTTCTCCAAACATTCAAGGGTTTTCTTTTCTTTTGTTTTCTCTTCTTTTCTTTTTTAACTCTTACCTTCTGTCTTAGAATCAATACTATGTATTGGTTCCAAGGCAAAATAGTGATAAAGGCTAGGCAATTGGGGTTGAGTGACTTACCCAGGGTCACACAGCTAGGAAGGGCTTTCAACAAGGGTCTAAGGCAGAGGTATCAAACTTAAATAGAAACTAGGACCACTAAATAATATAAAAAGATCCCAAAAAGCCTCAAATTGACTTAGAAAACTGCATATTTACATTATCTATGTTCTAATGAATTCTTATTTATTTTATTAAATATCTCTTATTTACATTTCCCAATTATAACCTCATTCACTATGCTGACCACAGTGTGACTCAGGTCCTGGGTTTGATACCTTTGGTCTATGGCAGTGATAGGCAAATTTTTTAAAGAGGGGGCCAAAGGAAAGGAAATGCTCATCTGTCGGTCTGTTTCTAAGGCAACTCTTTCGAAGTTTCATTGTATTGTATCCTACTCATTGTATTTGTCAGATTAGAAATAATGTCTCTGAGCCATAAGGAACATTTCAGGGGGCCGTATCTGGCCCATGGGCTGTAGTTTGCCCATCATTGGTCTATGGGATTTGACCTAAAAATTCTTTAATGATGCCATAAGTAGTAAAGAATTGTAAAGAATATTATGAATAGTATATTAAATTACTCCTGGGGATTCACAGCACATTTGGGGATTGGGGTAAATGGGGTTTGTGGAACAAAAAAAATATTGAAAATTCCTAATATTACAAATGAGAAAACTTATTAAACATATTCTTAAACTCCTAGTCACATGCTTCTGTTTGTAGGAAGGCTAAATGGGAATAGCTAACAGCAAAGACAGATCAAGTAGGAAGAAGTGTGGGACAGTAACAAGAAAAAAAAACAAAGCCTGGGAGCATAGGACTTGCCTCTACGAGCAAGGTCTTTGGCAGTCTCCTTCCCAATGCCCGTATTGGCTCCAGTAACCACAACTACCTTTCCAGGAAGCTGCACAGTTGATGTACAAACTCCACCAGCAAAGAACTTCCTATAGACAAAAGAGGAAAAGTTATTAAAACTAACTTTCTTTCCTGATCCCATTCTAAATTGCATAAGAAATGGCTCACTGCAACCAGACATTTTGGAAGATTTCTTCCATTTTTCCTCTATGAAACTAGCAAGACATGGAAAGCATGCTCCTTAACCTTAATTCTTGAGGTCGATTGATTTGGATTCAACAAGGCAATCCATTGGAATTCCCTGCTGGAAGGGGGCGATTGCCTATGAGCAAGAGAAAATCAACTGGGCAAATAGCTAATACGGTTTTGTTTGATTTGCTTTGTTTGTACTTTTCCCCTTTATTATTGTTTCTGTATTTGAATGCTTATACTAGTTGGTATTAAAAACAAAATGTATTTTTTTAATCTAGGCCAAATCAGATGAAAGTTTCCTCACTAGAAGCAGAGACCATGAAAGCTCATAAATAAGTCAAGGAGGTAGCAGAAGTTAGAGAAACACTGACACTTAAAGAGTTAGAAAAATCCCTAAAGGACATTTGAGCAGGAATTCCCCTGTAACATCCCTGAGATATTTATGTCTTTGTTTTAATGGTTCTTTAGAAGTAGGTCTTGGGGGGCAGTGAAATGGCTCCATGGATTGAGAGTCAGGTATAGAGAAGGGGAGTCTTGGGTTTAAATCTGACTTCAGACACTTCCCTAGCTGTGTGACCCTGGGCACTTAACCCCCATGGCCTAGCCCTTACTGCCCTTCTGCCTTGGAACCAATACATAGTAATGATTCTAAGATGGAAGGTAAGAGTTAAAAAAAAGTAGGTCCCATGTCTTATTGACAATTTGTAAATAACAAATATTACACCAAGAATAATACACAACAAACCTTAACTGAATAAACTATTGTGCCCGGGACTACTGGGCAAGTTCTGAGCAAAGTCAGTCTTTGGCCATCCTCAGCTCTGGTTACCTCCCTACTTCTCCATTAGTCTAGGAAGCCAGCCATCTAAGGTACATTGCTATAATTCTACTACAGTAGAATATAATTCCAACATTTAATAAGTGCTTGTTGACTGACTGGCTTACAGAACTCTTGAGCCCAGAGCTCCTTCCTATTGCCCACTGCTGCCTATTTACAGTTCAAAGGAAGTAACAAGGCCCTAGAGAGATGCTTTGGCCTCAAATTGGAATGTGGTTGAGCCTTCTCTTTATATTTTTCAAGTATTGACCATCCCCAGATTTTCTCTTCAGAACAAGCAGCCCCTAACATTTTATAAAACTCTAACCACAACAGAGAAATCACAACACAGAAGGAGAAACTGGGTTTTTTGACACATGGGGATTTCAAAAGGAAAAAAAAGAGTCCATTCATTTCTGTCCCAGAATGTCCCTGAGCATTCATTAATGAATCCCTCAGCAATCATGATCCATGTCATTCAACAGTGCCATTCGGATTAGGGATGCCGGGGAGTAAACAAGGAAACATGCCCGCATTAAGGATAATGCATATAGTTAGATTCCAACAGCGGGTTCTCTGCGAAGGTCATTCCCGCTTCTAACCAGTCCCCAAAGAATTCAAAATCACCCATCTTCCCCTTGCGTGATGCACTTGGCAACGTGGCTTGACCTCCTTTCTCATCTTTGAGCGGAGTATCCAGAATCCCTGCCTTTCTGTTCTTGCCCCTACTCCTTCCCCCGCCAGTCCGCCTCCATCCTCTTTGCTTCTCAGCAGAAGAGGTCTTTTTAGAAGTTTTTTAATGAGTCGATGAAAAAACACAGACCTGATGTAGGGACCTGCCATGAACAGGAAGGACAAGAAGGAGGTGAGCCCCACCATGATGCCTATCATCTTTCCACCTAGCCGCCGCCGCGGTAACTCTCACTTCTCTCAGGTTGCTGCAGGACTTAAGCTCTCTCCGCTACTCCCAGGTGACTGTATCTGAGCCCTACTCAGAATCGGATTTAAATTTGTGAGCTCTGGGAGCACAGCCTGCTGGGAAATGTAGTCCAGTTCCTGACTTTGGCAATGGGAATGGGAGGTTCCAAACCTCTAGGGAAGGGAATGTGGAGAAACTGGAGAAACGTCTTTTGTAGCTCAATCATCTCATCATGTGGTTTGACATCCCTAGGAAATGATGGCTCCTTTTTTTCTTCTTCTCCCTCTCTCCATGATTTATATGGAAAAGGTAACTTTTTTTTTAAACTTCAGCAATAGATTGATTGGTAGCTAACATTTATTTATATAATACTATCTGCCAAGGATGTGTAAAGCACTATTCTCTCAGCTATTCTTATATTTATCTCAACAACCCTCTGGAGGTATGTGCTTTTATTATTCCCATTTTACAGATGGAACTGAGAGCCAAGCAGAGGTTGTTTGCCTAGGGTCAGACTGCTAGTAAGTGTCTGATGCAAGATTTGAACTTATTTCTTCTTGACTCCAGGTCTAGTGCTCTATCCACTGCATCACCAGGTAAATAAAACATGTATTAAGACTTTATTATTTTTCAGGATCTGTGTCAATCATTGGAAATACAAATACAAACAAAAATTGAGTCCTTCTCAAGGAGCTTTTGGGGGATGGATGCACATACAAGGGGATATACAGTAGAATGAAAATATTACTACTATGCATTAATTATTCCTTACAGGATCTTAGAGATGGAAGGGACCTTAGGGAATAGTTAGTCTAAATAGTTTCTTTTTCTTCTTTCTTTCTCTCTTTCTCTCTTTCTTTCTTTCTTTCCTTCTTTCTTTTTCTTTCTTTCTTTCTTTCTTTCTTTTTTCTCCTCCTTCCTTTCTTTCCTTCTTTCTATCCCTTTCTAGTTCTTTCCTCCTTTCTTTCTCTTTCTTTTGTTCTTTCTCTTCCTTTTTCCCTTTATTTTTCTTTCTTTCCTTCTTTCTTTCTCCCTCCCTCCCTGTCTTTTCCTTTCATTCTTTCTTTTGTTCTTTCTTTCTCTCTCCTTCTCTCTTTCCTTTCTTCCTTTTCTTTCCCTTTCTTCCATTATTCCTTTGTTTCTTTCTTTGTTTTTGTTTTTGTTGTTGTTGTTTCTTTATTCATGTTATAACGAATGTTCACACATGTTTTCAATAAGTTACATGATCAGACTTATCTCCCTCCCTCCCTCCCTTCCCTTCCTCTCCTGGTGCTCTAAATAATTTCTGAACAAGAAATCTCTCCTACCATAGTTAAAAGAATGACTGCTTGGAGAGCCTAAATAGCCCAGTGGTTAGAGTTCCAGGCCTGAAGTCAAGTGAACCTGGGTTCAAATCTGGTCTCGGATGCTGCCTAGCTATGTTACCCTGGGCGAGTCACTTAACCCCACTTGCCTAGCTCTTACCACTCTTCTGCCTTAGAATCTATACTTTGTTAAGTATAAATCTATACTTTTCTAAGACAGAAGGTAAGGGTTTTTTTTAAATAGTGTTTGTTCTAAGAACATTATGTGTATTAATCAGAAGAAATGAAAGAATAAAAACACTAACTCATATTTTATAGTACTTCCCCTTTCATCTCTGTACCTGGATTTACTTCCTTCTCAACTCTATTTTAGAGAATGCCCACATTCCTTCCAAGATGGTCTCTTCTCTAGTCTCTTTGGATCTTGCAGTTGCTAGGAGAAGGGGGGGGGGAGAGAGAGGAGGGGGAGAGAGAGAGAGAGAGAGAGAGAGAGAGAGAGAGAGAGAGAGAGAGAGAGAATTAATTTGTCTTTGCTCCTCTGGGTGAATATTATTTCCCTAACAGAATATAAACTTTTAAAGGGTAAAAGCTGTTTCCATTTTGTCTTTGAATCCAAAGTATATAGTATAGTGTCTGACATATAATGTTAATTGAATGAATGAATTAGTAACTCAAAGACATAAGATCATAGGATTTAAACCTGAAAGGAACCTTAAAAAGTATTTTGTCCTTGTTGTTCAGTCTTCAGACTCTTCATGACCCCATTTGGGGTTTTCTTGGCAAAGATACTGGAGTGGTTTGCTGTTTCCTTCTCCAGATCTTTTTTGAGATGAAGAAATGGAGGTAAACAAGTTTAAGTGATTTGCCCAGGACCACATCGCTAGTAAGTGTCTGAGGCAAACTTTGAACTTCAGAAGGTGAGTCTTCTTGACTCTATCCACTGAACCACCTAGGTGCCCCTACTACAACAGCTCTGCTGCTCCCCAGCAGAGGTCAGATACTTATAAGGGGCTGGGAAAATGAGGACATCACCTTCATTGAAATGATGTCCCTTACTAAAATCTTCAGTGGCTTCTGATAGCTTTCTTTATTAAATCCCAAGATCTCTTGATCATAGTCATTGGAACATGCTTGGCAGAGAGACAGGAAGGTCCCAAAATAGAAACACTTCACATTTGTGTAGCATCATAAGGTAATGGGTGAAAGGGAACCTAAAACATCCCAGTCATCTAGCATTAGGTTATGTGATCAGGGTCTTAAGAGGAAACCCAGAAATAACTTGACAAAATAGTTCTTAAATGTGGCATTCATTACTCAAGGTGCTCTATGGCTTTTGTAGACTTCTTTTTTTTTTTTTAAGTGAAAAGAATATATCAAAAGGAAGATGTTTCTCAACCCAGCATTGAGACATTCTCATTCGAGTATTACCACACAAGTAAGATAATCACGATTGCTTTCATCATTACCTAAAAAGCATTTGTGCAGACTTACTCATAGTGTCATGCTAGATCTTGAGGACCCCTGATCAGATCCCAGCCCCCACAGTAGCTTACAATAAAGGCCAGTCAAGACTAAGGCAAAGGGGAAGGATGATCTCAAGTTGCTTCCCCTTGATCCACTACCCTCCTTCTTAGCCTCATCTCTATATTCCAAATAAACTAGCCTACTTTGGGTACTCTATTGTTGTAAGGCCAACAAAACAATGCTTTCCCCAATGTTTCTGTAATTCTGTAATCCCTATTCACAATGAATTTGCTACTTAGAATCTCTTTTCTTTCCTTAAAAAAAACAAAACTTTAAAAAATTTATTTTATTTCATTTTTTTAAACCCTCACGTTCCATCTTAGAATCAATGGCATGTTCCAACACAGGAGAGCAGTAAGGGCTAGGCAGTGGGGTTAAGTGATTTGCCCAAGGTCATACAGCTAGGAAGTATCTGAGGTCAGATTCTTTCTTTTTTAAAAAAACCTTACCTTATGTTGATTTCATTATTTTTTATTCCTTTCCAAAATGTTTGGGGGAAAATCTCTCTCTATTTCCAGAATAATATGTGCAGCTCGAGTGAATAGTTCTCTACTAACACACAGATTCTTTTTTTCTTTCATGATTTTCTTTCAATTTTATTGTGGACTGACAGATATCAATAAACCTGAGCATTCCCACATACAAAAAAAATTTTAAAACTGGAAAATAGGATCGTATATTAATATGAATCTCTATTACATATAGATTGTTTAAATATATAATAAATCTAACACAATAATTATAATATTATCTTGCTCCTAATGATAATAAAAATAATAATAATAGCTGGATTTATATAGTGCTTTGAGGACTTGCCACGTGTTTTACATATATTATTTTATTGATTCTTACAACAATCCTAATAATAAATGCTATTATTCTTTATATTTTACAGCCTAGGAGCAAGTAGGTGACTTAATCAGGATCACACAAGCTAATAAGTGTTTGAAGTGGGATTTGAACTTAGATCTTTCTAATGCCATATCCTACGCTCTATCCAAATGTACCACCCTAGCTGTGCTCCTGCTTCTAAGTGCATATGAGTTTCTTTCTGCTCTCTCTATTTTACAATTATTTCCCAGATGCTCTTTTCTTTTTTCTTTTTTGCATCACTATTACTATCCTCTCTTACATAATCAAAATGTACCACCCTAGCTATGCTCCTCCTGAGTGTCTCTGAATTTCCTTCTGTTCTCTCTATTTTATAATTATTTCACAGATGCTCTTTTCTTTTTTCTTTTTCTTTTTGCATCTCTATTGCTATCTTCCCTTACATAACTCTTAGTAATCTCCTACTGTACCTTGTAACAAATAATTAGAGCCAAACAAAACAGACCCACACATTAGCTGTGTCTGAAGTTTCATATTACATTCTTGTGTGGAAAGCATGATTCATTGTTCTTTTGGAAATTCAATTCATTGCGTCAATCAGAGTTCTTAAATCTTTCCAAGTTGTATTCTCTCATAAGATTATAGTTAGTCATAAGAATAGTTTTACTGGTTGTACTTACTTCGCTCAGCATCATTTCATACGAGTCTTCCCAGACGTCTTTGACTGGGACCCTTTCCTCATTATAGTCCTGTAAGTCATAATTCATCATTTGCTCAGATTTTTCTCAATTCCTCAATGTATCCCCTTTGTAAGCTCCCTCCCGGTAGGAATTGTTTCATTCATTACATTTCTCTACCCAGGACCCAACACAGTGCCTGGCACATAGTAGAACTTAATAAATGCTTGTGGAATAATGATCGAGCAACTTGTTTCTAGTTCTTTGTTATACAGTTTTAGTGACTGTTGGAAGATAGATCCAAATTGCTTTCCAAAATGGTTGGAGTAAATTGTAGCTCCATCAACAGCAGCAAGAACTTTCTTTTCTGGGTTACTGTCAGTAGCTATAATATTTATTATATTATAACAGAAGAAGAGTTGCTAGGCTGAATCTCAACTGAAGTCACTTCTCAGGATAATGACTACAGATACTGGGGTAGAAACATGGCTATTCCCAAGGCTCTTGAGAGTTTAGGGTCCTGAGCTGTCTCCACTAGAGGGATATGGCTTTTGATACTGTTGGTCACTCTTCTTCTGGATATCTCTTTTCTCTGGTTTTCATGAAACTGCTCTCACCTGGTTTTCCTGTAGCCTGTAGGACCACTCTTTCTCATTCTTCTTTGCTAAATCTTTCTCCCAACTACACCCACTAAAAAAAAGAGGATATCCCCCTAATGGTCTGTCCTGGGTCCTCTTCTCTACTGGACCCTGTATCATCTTCCTTGGTGAGGACCAGGTGGTAGTGGTATTGATTTGACCTATTTGACACATGCTACCTCTGTCTCTCCCTCAGGGTGCCTTGCTGCTCCAGTTAGATTGGTTTATCTCCCTTGTGAGTGGCAGTTGTTTAGAATCCCTTGTCCACAAGAATTGGTTCACTAGATGATCCAGATGATAGTTGTGAGGGCTTTGCTGAAAGCAGGACTTGGGGGGGCGTCAAGGGTGGGACACTGCTGTTCTCAGGGATGCTGTGCTTATCTGTTTGTTGGTGGTATTTGGTGATGGTGATTGAGAAGGTGCCCACCTTTCCACCATGATTCCCTCAATGATAGCTGCAGGGGCTGGGTTGGAAGCAGATCTGGTGGCCTGGGGGACACTGCTATTTGCAATGCTCTGGGGTTCAGAGTTCTAGGCTGTCTCCATCAAATTCATTGACTTTTCTATTATTGCCACTCTCTCTAATCTTCAATCTCTCCCTATTGACTGCAAGTACTCTTATATATTATTGCCCATCCTGAAAAGCTCTCATTCAATTCTACCATCCCTTCTAATTATCATTCTATTTCTTTCCTCTTTTTCATGTTAAACTCCATGAGAAAGCTATTTATAAATTATGGCTCCCCTTTTCCTCTCACCCTCCTTTAAAACCTCTGGCTTCCAACGTTGCCAGTAAACTGAAACTATCCTCTCTAAAGTTATCAGTAATTTCTTAATTTCCAAATCTAATGACCTCTTCTTCCTTTTCATTCTTCTTGTCCTCTCTGCAGCCTTTGATGTTGCTGATCACTTTTTCCCCTGGATATCTCTCCTCTCTAGTTTTCATGAAATTGCTCACACTTGGTTCTCCATTTAAGTGTATGACAGTTCCTTCTCAATCTTCTTTGCTGGGTCTTCCCCCAACCCCTCCCCTAAAAAGGGGATATCCTCTATTGGTCTTTCTTGGTTCCTCTTCTTTTCTCCCTCTATATACTATCTTGCTTGGTGATGCCATCAACACTCATGGCTTCAATTATTATTTCTATGGAGATAATTTGTAGATATATTTATCCAACCCTAACCTCTCTCCTGAGAAGTTTGTGACATTTCACATCATAAACAGTCTATTAGATGCCTTGAACTGGATGTCCTATAGCCATCTCAAACTCAACATGTCTCTATAGAACTCATTTACTTTCCCTCCAAACCTTTCCTCTTTCCAACTCCCCTAATACTATCAAATGCACCTCCATTCTCCCAGGCATCCAGGCTCACAACTTCAGTGTCTTTCTTATTTCCTCACTTGCACTCATCTCACACAACCAATCTGTTGCCAAGTCTTCTCATTTTTACCTCTGCAAAATTCTCTCTTCTCTGACCACTTCTTTCCACTAACACAGCCAGCAGCCTGGTGTAGGTAGCTAGCCCATCACCTTCTATCTGTCTGGACTATTACAGTGAGTTCCTTTGCCTCAGATCCCTCCTTACTCCAGTCCATTCTCCATTCACCTGCCATAATGGTCTTCCTAAAGCATAATTCTGATCATATCATTCTCCTAATCAATAAAATTGAGTACCTTTCCCAATAAAATAAGAAATCTCATTTATTTTTCTTTTTTTAACCTTCTGCATTAGTGATCACAGTTTAGTATTTGTACTGATCCTAAGTATCAGTTCCAAGATAGAGAGAGTACTAAATAATTGGGTTTAAGTGACTTGCCCAGGGTCATACAGCTAGGAAGTGTCTGAGGCCAGATTTGAACTCAAGACCTCCCATCTCTAGGCTATCTATCCACTAAACCATCCTAGCTGCCTTCTACTTATCTTTCAGAAGCCTTCACATTTGTGGTCTAGGCTTTAAAAGATTGCTCTATAGCAAAAATGAATAATATGGAAATCAGTATCAAGCAATAATAATTGCACAATCCAGTGGAATTGTTTGTCAGCTCTGGAAAGGGGAGGGAAGAGATGAGGGAAAGAAAAAGAATCATGGAAACAAGGGAAAATATTTAAAACTTAAAATAAAAAAAATCAAAAGCCTTCACAACCTGGCCTATGCTACTTATTCTCCTTTCCACGCCTTCTATGATCTAATAACACTGACCTTGCTATTCCTTGCACATGACCCTCCATCTCTGTACCTTTGTGATACCTGTCCCCCGTGCCTGGAATTCTTTACCTCCTCACCTCTTCCTCCTGACTTTATTTTTTTTTTAAATCCTCACCTTCTGTCTTAGTATCAATTCTAAGTCAGAGGAGAGGCAAGGGCTGGGCAATCAATGTTAAGTGTCTTGCCCAGGGTCATACAACTAGAAGGTACCTAAGACCAGATTTGAACCAAGTCCTTCTGACTCCAGGCCTGGTGCTCTATCCACTATGATATAAAGCTGCCTCCTGATTTCCTTTATGGCTCGGGTTAAATCTCCCTTCATTAGGTCATTCCTTGTCTCCTCTGACCCCCTTTCTCTTACTAGCTCCCCTTGGAGATTACCTCCTATTAACACTGAAAAAACATAATTTGCATTTGTTTGCATATTGACTCTTCTTTTATAATATGAGCTCCTTGAGAGCAGGGATCATTTTTTACTTTTTTTTCAGATCCCCTGTACTGGGCAAATTGCCTGGCACAGAATCATCCATAAATAGGCAGAAATGGTTGGTTCAATGAAACAAAGTTCCCGTCCACTGCTGGCATATCAGTTCTACTGTCATTTATTTATAACCTATACTCTTGGGAATGGCATGGAAAATCTTATTGCAGAAAAAAGAGATGAGGGGGCAGCTGGGTGGCTCGGTGGATTGAGAGCCAGGCCCAGAGATGGGAAGTCCTTGGTTCAAATTTGACCTCATACACTTCCTAGCTGGGTGACCCTGGGCAAGTCACTTAACCCCCATTGCCTAACCCTTGCCACTCTTCTGCTGGAAGGTAAGGGTTTAAAAAAGAGAGAGAGAGATGAAAATAAAAGGATTTGAAAGAGAAAAATGATGTATCTAAAATAAAAAGAAATAGATTTTGAAAATAATCTTTGATGAAAATATAGTTGATAAAAATTGACACAAGAATCTGTAAGGAAGTTACACAAAAGTACAAAAATAATACCCATTCTCTAATAGATGAATGGTCAAAGGATATATATGCATCAATAATTCAATGTATCTGTGACATCAGTATATACAATATATTAACAAAGAGCAAAATTTATGTATTTGTTTTTTAATATAATTTTATTTTTTTTAAATTTTTTTCCATGGTTATATGATTCATGTTCCCTTCTTCTCTTCCCAACCTCCTCCTGGAGCTGACAAGCAATTCTACTGGGTTATTCATGTTTTATCACTCAAAACCTATTTCCATATTATTCATTTTTGTAATTAAGTAATCTTTTAAAACCAAAACCCAAATTCTATACCATATAAACAAGTGATAAATCATATGTTTTTCTTCTGTGTTTCTACCCCCACAGTTCTTTCTCTAGATGTGAAGAGCATTCTTTTTCATAAGTCCCTTGGGATTGTCCTGGATCAAGCAGAATTTATGCAAGGCAGACAATCTTACTGTTAAATATTTCTGGGGATAACTAGTACATCTGTTTGTATCTGAGACAGAGATGACAGGAAACATGAGAGTAGGAAAGAGCACCTGGGAATTGGTCTCCATACCCTCTTCTGAGAAGGAAGAGTTGGTTGGCAGAGTAGAAGCCTCAATGAACAAAGAGGGCCTGACAGTAAGGAGATTAAAGGGGATTCTCAAGGCAGCAAGACACAGATAACATGTGGGAAGGACCAAAGCTAGATTGTCTAAGGTAGAAAGAGATGGCTCACCTGCACATGAGGAAAGGACTAGACCTCCTAAGCTGAACAGAGACACAATACTTGTGGGTAAGACCAGAATTCAATATACGATTGCTGAAGTGAAGAAACTTCTTTGTGAAAAGACCACATCCTTCAGGGGGACAAATATGGGAGTCAACAAAGTAAACAGAATCACTACAGAAGTGGCTGGCTTATGGGTTAGAAAAAGGTGAGTAAATTAATGGAATGCCTCAGGGGGTCAACTTTTGAACTTGCACAGAGCCTGAAGGATTTCCAGTTTAAAAAATTAACATATTTTGTTTTTTTCCCAATTACATGTAAAAAGTTTTAATATTAATTTACTACAGTTTTGAGTTCCAAATTCTCTCCCTCCATCTCTTCCCTCCCTCCCTTCTTGAGACAGTAGCAATTTGATCTAGGTTATCCACGTGCAATCATACAAAACCATTTCCACATTGGTGATGCTGTAGATGACTCATAAAAAATACCCACAAAGAAAATAAAATTAAAAATAGCATTCTTCTATCTGCATCCTGACTCCACAAGTCCTTTCTTTAAAGGAGATAGCATTTTTTGTCATAAATCATTTGGAATTGTCTTGGATCATGGTATTGCTAAGTCTTGTTGTGCAATATTGCTGTTATTGTATACAGTGTTTTCTTGATTCTGTTCATTTCACTTTGCATCAGTTCATGCAAGTCTTTACGGGTTTTTTTTTCTGAAATTGCCTTACTAGTCATTTCTTATATTAAATAGTATTCCATTACAATTATATCCCACAACTTTTTCAGCCATTCCCCAGTTGATGGACATCCCTTCAATTTCCAATTCTTTGTCACCACAAAAAGGGTTATTATAAGTATTGTATAAATAGGTTCTTTTCTCTTTTTAAAATCTCTTTAGGTTAGAGACCTACTAGTTCTGGGTCAAAGGATATACACAGTTTTATAGTCTTTAGGGCACAGTTCCAAATTGCTCTCCAGAATGCTTGGAAGGATATCCTGTTTTGTTTTACCTATAGCAAGCTTATTGGCAAAAACTAGAAAGATGATTTGATGTTGGCAGATTGCCAAGGCAATAGTATGATTACTTAGTTTAAGACTGTCGTTTAATACAAGGGAGACCCAAGTAAAGATGGAAGCAATAATGCCTGAAGAAATGAATGAGGTTTACCCTTGAGTGTATGATAGTGGTAGCAAAGATCATCTTTTCAGTTGTAATGGAAGGTAGATTTGCATTTCTTGTTTTCTCCTGATGATGTTATTTATATATTTTGCCTCTGTGACCTCTATTATCTTGTGCCATTACCTTTCCAGATAGCATGGTTTTGCCTATGATTCCATCATTATCCAGCTTTTCAAGCCTTGAGTTTGTACCTGCAGTATGGATTTCTTGTCTTGTTTCCATGGTCCATAAAGGAGAAGATGCCCTAGAGCTAGCTAGGTGAGGTTAAAGTTTTCCAGCATGGATTCTGAGGTAGCCTTGCACTTATTGTTCATTTGGTGTTCATCAACTTTTTTGAAATTTAATGACTGTCGGTGTGGAGCAATGTCAATTAGATGTAATTTTACTTCAGGGCTGTATATCAGACTTTCACACACTCACTCAAATCTAATTTCATCCATTTCCTTAGGCTTTACTACTTCTGTGTTTAGTCAGGTCTCCTTTGTACTAAATAATAGCCTTAGCAAAGTTGGCATTCTGCCAGGACTAAATCATCTCTATGGCTTTTGCCTACAGGCTTATCATGTGAGGCAAAACTGATTATTCTTCAGGCCCTGTGCAAATTAGAAAGCTGACCTTCCCAGACTTTCCATTAAATGACTTAACTTTTCCAATCTATAAACCAACCAGTTCCATAATGCTTCTGTTACCTTGTTGGCCCAGACTTCCTGTGTTTTTTTCCTCTGAAGGACATGGTCCTTTCACAGAGAAACTATTTTACTTTAGTTTACGATATCCTTCTGCAATGGTATATCTAATTCCAGTCATAAGCATTGTGCTCCTTTTCAGTTAAGGAGGGTCTAGAACTTGCTGCACCTGCAGGTGAGCTGTCTTTTTCTGCCTTAGAGGATCTATTTTTGGCCCTTCTTACTGGTAGCCTTCACTCACTCACTTAAAAATGTAGACTCTAAATGACTACCCTAGTGAAATTAGCAATAATATGGAAATAGATCTTGATCGATGACATATGAAGAAACCAGTGGAAATGCGTATTGGCTACGGGGGGAAGGAGGGGGTTGGGAGATGGAGGGGAGAGTAAGAACATGAATCATGGAATGATGGCAAAAAATTTTTTTTAAATAAAATTTAAAAAAATGTGTAATTCTAACTAAATTTACAGTCAAAATCAAATTGGTCACAGAAACCCTACCATCTACCATATCTATGGTGGCTGCAATCTCCCTTGATTAATTACTCACACTGATGAAAGTATAACTCCTTCAAGCTTTTATGTGGAATATGAAACGAATAACATTTTCTACCATTTTGTTGGGTTGTTCAGTCATTTCAGTCACATCCAGCTCTTGGTGATCCCATTTGGGGTTTTCTTAACAAAGATACTAGGATGATTTGCCATTTCCTTTTCCAGATCATTTGACAGATGAGGAAATAGGCAAATAGGACTAAGAGACTTGCCCAGGATAAAGATTCAACTTCCTGACTCCATTCCTGGCACATCATATCCCTTGAGTCACCTAGCTGCCCTTTACACCTTTACACTATTCAATATTCTCAATGCATTTCATGAAATGTTTCTTTTCAGGATACAAAACTGTGCATACCCTTTGATCCAGTAAGGCCACTACTGGGTCTGTATCCCAAAGAGATAATAAAAAAGGGGAAAGGATCTACTTGTATGAAATTATTTATAGCTGCTCTTTTTATGGTGGCAAAAAAAAATGGAAATTGAGAAGGAACGGGAAACAATTGGGGAATGGATGAACAAATTGTAGTATATGTTGGTGATGGAATACTATTGTGCTATAAGAAAGGATAAGCAAGATGATTTCAGAAAAAGCTGGAAAGATCTGTGGGAAGTGATGCAGAGCTGGATAAGCAGATAAGCAGAACTGGGAGTACATTGTACACAATAACAGAAATATTGGATGATGATTATCTATGAAAACTTGGCTACTCTCAGCAGTGCAGTGATCTGGGACAGTCCTGAAAGGCTTATGACAAGTAATGCTATCCACCTCCAGAGAAAGAACTGTTTGTTGGTGTCATCTTTCACATCAGTGTACCTTTGATCTTAGATTGGGGTTTTGGTTATATATGAATGTACTCTTAAACAATGACTAATATGGAAGTGTGTTTTGCGTAACAAAAAAGTTATGATGACACCAAAGAACTTTTTTAAAAAAGAAATGTTTCTTTTCCCCATTTTGTAATCTTAGGTTTACGAAATACTAGTCTACAGTATAATTCTAATTCTGGATTCTAAAATCCTATTCAATTGTCCTGCTTTTCTATTTGGAAAAAAAAATCCTGACCAGAAAGTTTTGATAATAGCTGCCTTAATAATATAATTTGAGATCTAGCATTGCAGACTTTCCTTTCTTGTTGTAATGGAATTTAATGGTTGTAATCGAGATACTACTGCACCATAACAAATGAGGAACAGGATAAGTTTTTTAAAACCTGGACTTATATGAACTGATGAAAAATGAAGTAAGCAGAATCAGGAGAACAGTATATACAGTCAGAGAAATTATAATGATCAACTGTGAAGGACTAAACTATTATCAGCAAAACAAAGACCCAAGATAAACCTAAGGGATTTATGATAAAAAAAAATGCTATCCATATACAAAGAAGGAACTGTTGGAATTTGATTGCAGGACAAAACACCACATTTTTCATTTTATTTCCTTTCTGAGTTTTTTTATTTTATGTAGGATATATGTCTTCTGCCATGGCATGAGGAATATGGAAATATGTGCCTAATGAAACCACCAGTATAATCTATATCAGACTGTTTACCACCTTGGGGATATTGGGAGAGGGGAAGAGAGAGAATATGAATTGCAAAATGTCAGAAAACAATTGTCAAAGATTGTTTCTACATGTAATTGAAAAATTTTTAAATAATAATAACAATGTCCTTTGGTAATTCTTGTCCATGCTTTTCCATGTAGATTTTATTATTATTCATCTAATTCACTTTAGTCGATATAGCATGGTACCTATTTAATTTGCATAACCCTGACATTTTATATATATATGTATGTGTGTATGTATATATATATACTGATATATAATTTATTGATTTGCATGGGGTATTCTTCAAATTTAGTTTTCTCTGTCAAAAAATTGGCTTATACTTATCTTTATAAAGGTCATATGCTAGTCTGTTAAGTTAATGCCCAATATACATTTTATAGTCACTACAGAAAGGATTTGTAATTTCATCATTGCTGGAAACTTTCATTGTGAAACTCCATTCTCTTGGTTTCACATATAAGAAGATTCTAGCTCCAAGTTTTTTGCAAACTTATTTTCTCTTTGATTCTTTTTTGCTATTGCATGAGGTAATGATATTTGCCTTCCTTTATGCCCTCTATAATGTTTTGCAAATGAATTGACTTCTAAAGTGGTTTTCTTTTTGTCTACCATGTTTTTCTACTTAGTCCAAGAAACCATGTGTTTGCTGTTGTGATAAGAACTTAATATCAATTCAATTTTTTAAAACCTTTACTTTCTTAGTATCAATTCTAAGACAGAAAAATGACAAGGGCTAGGCAATTGGGATTAAGTGACTTGCCCAGGGTCACACAGCTGAAACGTGTCTGAGGCTAGATTTGAACCCAGGTCCTCCTGACTCCAGGTCTGGCTCTCTATTCTCCATGCTACCTAGCTGTCCCCTCAATTCAATTTCTTTAAGAAATCTTCTTATTCACTTGTTTATGTGGATATATGATTTGGGGGTTTGGTTATATTTTATTTATTTTTTTTTACACCCTTACCTTCCATCTTAGAATCAATACTATGAATTGGTTCCAAGGCAGAAGAGTGGTAAGGGTTAGGCAAAAGAACTTGCCCAAGGTCTTACAGCTAGGAAGTATCTGAGGTCAGATTTGAACTTAGGATCTCCTATCTCTATGCCTGACTCTCAATCCACTGAGCCACCCAGCTTCCCCCTCAGGATTTTGGTTTTAAAGGATTACTCTATTAAGAAAAATGAATAATAAACTCCAGGAGGGGGTAGGAAAGGAGGGAGGGAGACATCACGAATCATATAACCATGGGGAAAAAAAAGAAAAAAGAGATCTCATTCAGATGGCTCTTCATGGCATGGTAATGCTGAATTCCCCAAGGATATGACAGTAGAGATTAAATTTGACAGGTTTCAGTTCAAGCTGAAAAAGCTACAACTTATAGGCTAGATTTGCTGTCTTTGGACCAATCTCATTAAATATCGAGAGCTTCAGCAGCACAATAACCACTTTGTGATTAATTCTTAGGTGATGACAACCCATAAAAAGAAAAAAGAATAAAGCAGAAAAGGAAACAGGGTGTTAAAAATGACATTGTTTTTTACAGAGTCTGTCTATAAGCATGTGCTTAGCTCTTGGTTCTCTAAATGTGAGTCTGTGAAGATAGGAGTAACTCTCCCGTCTATTTTTAGCTAATCAAATCAAGAACTAAAGTACCCCTACTTGACACTAAGTAAGAGAGTTCCAAGTCACTTACTAGAGAATAAGTTCACACCTCCAAAGGATACTGCCCCCACTCCTGGGCAGTGCTAGACAAATTAAAAGATTGTGATTGGTTCCCATAAAGTGGGGAAGTGACACCGAGAAAACAGCTTTAAAAAGGCCAGCCCAAGAATTCAGTCATTCACTCTGCATTGATGAGATGGACTGGAGGAGGAGACTCTTTTCCTGGATCCTGAGTCAACTTGCTGGGTGAGTAGCTGACTTTCCTTTCCTGGCTTCCGGAGAGATTGTTTCTGGAGACAGATTCCCTTCCTGGTATTGGAGAGATTGGTAAGGGTTTAAATTTAAAAAAAAAAAAAAAAAAAAAAAAAAAGCTCAACGAATAATATCCAGCTTAGCAATCCATGGAACATGAAGCATTTTAAGAAAACTTTAATGGAAATGTCTCGTAGGAGGCTTTATCTTAACTAAATGGCTAAATTTTTTTTTGTGAAAATTATTTGCAAAAAGGCCATCATGAAAATAATTACTGTGTATGTACCAATGATCTGTTAAGGGGAAATTCTACCCTAAATCCCAATAAGGTCATCTGAATTAAATTGTGTAGGGAATTTTAATAATATCTACTTTAACATGACTACAACTAAATAAATGTCTATTTTATTAGCAATTATATTAACAGTGGTGATGTGGAAACACATAGTATTGTCAGTTAATAAGCATTTATCTATTCCTTATTGTACCTGCTATATACCCTGCACTGTGCTAAGCACTAAGGGTTACAAAAAGAGGCAAAAGATAGTCCATATCCTCTAGGACCTCACAGTCTTCAGTCTTTAGCTGTGTTATAAAAAAATGACGGAAGGAAAGAAGTATTTTTTCAATTATTTATTTAACTAATTAAATTAGAATATTTTTCCATGGTTACGTGCTTCATGTTTTTTCCCTCCCCTCCTCCCTTCCCCTTTCCAAGCTGACAATGTCTCCAGAAGCCAGGAAAGGAAGGCCAGCTACTCACCCAGCAAGCTGACTCAGGATCCAGGGAAAGAGTCTCCTCCTCCAGTCCAGCTCACCAACGTAGAGTGAATGACTGAATGCTCGAACTGGCCTTTTAAAAGCCATTTTACATGTATCATTGTTCAAAACCTATTTCCATATTACTAATATTTGCAATAGAGTGATCATTTAATGTCAACATCCCCAATCCCCAATCATATGTACATTGAACCATGTGATCAATCACATGTCTTTCTTCTGTGTTGAAAGAAGTATTTATTAACTCTTGTTAATATTGTTCAGTTGATATTCAGTCATGTCTTCATGATTCCATTTGAGATTTTCTTTTTTTTCTTTTTTCTTTGAGATTTTCTTGGCAGAGATGCTGGAATAATTTGCTATTTCCTTTTCCAGATCATTTGACAAATGGGAAGGGAAACTGACGCAAACAGGGGTAAGTAATTTATCCAAGGTGACACAGCTAGTGTTTGAGGTGAGATATGAATTCAGGAAGAGGAGTCTTCTTGACTCCAGGTCCAGTACTCCATCCACTGTGCCACCTAGCTGCCTCATATTTTACAGATGAGGAAACTGAGGCCCAGGGAGGGTAACTGACTTGTTTAAGAAATTAGAATTAAGTGTTTGACTAAATATATGAGAATTTTAAGATAATACTGTGGTACCAATTTAAAAATATTATAGCTCAAGTCAAAATGACTTTTAGTAGTTTTATTTACAAAAAGGTGGAAGGAATGAAAGTAGAGAAATATAAAAGAGGGTTGAGAAGATGTCTAGCCTATCACCCTAAAAGTTGTTCCAGACCTGGGTCAGCCTAGGAGGACTTGTTAATCCTCAGCCAGAGGACCCAGTGGTGAATTAAACAGGGGTTCCACCCATGTGGCCTCCTCCAAGAAGTGAAGGCCTCTACGGAACTAATCTCTCCAGAAGCTACGAAAGAAGAGTCAGGTTCTCACTCACCCAAGCAAAGCTCCAAAGGAGCAGTCCAAGAGCCAAAGTCCCAAGTCATAGCTCCAAGCTGCAGTCCCAGTCCAAGATCCTCCAAGCTCAAGATTCAAGCCAAAGACCCCCTTGGACAGGAAGTTCAGGACTTTTATAGTTATTTTTCCACATCACTTCCTGTCCCTTCCTCCACTTTACAGGAGCCAATTGCAGTCTTTAAATTTGCTTAGCATTGCCCAAGGAGTCAGTCACTTCTGGAGTTGTCACCCACTTTTAGCAAGTGGCTTGTGGACCTCCCATACTTAGTTTTAAGTAGGAGTGTTTTCAGTTTTTGTTGATTAATTTAAAAATAGGCAAAGGGAGAGTTAATCCTATCTTCACATTTGTCAAAGTAGGAAGCATCAAAAGATGGATTTGAACAGTGAACCTTTGACTCTTTCCATTACACCACGTTGACTCCCACAAAGTTCTACCACTGTGCTTCATCCTGATATGGAGGTGTCTTTGGGTTCTTGAAGGGCTGTGTCCAGAGATCTTAGTTTCATTACTAAGCTCTCAAATGTTCTATCATACTACAAGGGCTTTGAATGCAACCCTGACAACAAACTGAGGCTGCTGCCCGAGGTCCAAACTAGGGAGGCAATAGGTTGTCCAAAAAAGATGAATATGAAAGATAAAGGGGGAAAAACTTACAAACATGGTATCATCACATACGGATAAAAAATAATTGACTTTAGGCCAACTAGGTAGCACAGTGGATAGAGAGTTGGACCTGGAGTCAGGAGAACCTGGGTTCGAATTTGACCTCAGACACTTCCTAGCTATATGACCATTTTGTGTTATATGTGCAAGTTTCTGGATGATGCTTTCTCAGACCAGTAGAAGAAGTCTTTTTGATTGGTTACCTTGGATACCTGATCTATTTCCATTCTCTCTCTCTTTCTTACCCTTTCTCTCTCCCTCTTCACCCTCTCCCTCTCTTCATATATATAAAAAATTTTTTTGGTTGGATCACTTCAAAATTGTCGTTTATGCATTAAAACCTCATTGTTCAGATGACCTTGAGACTTAGATTACAGAACAGCTAGGTAGCATAATGGATAGAGAGCCAGACCTGGGATCAAGAGGACCTGGGTTCAACTCTGGCCTTAGATGCTTGCCAGCTGTGTGACCTTGGGAGAGTCACTTAAACTCAATTGCCTACCCCTTACCATTCTTCTATTTTAGAATTGATACTAAGACAGAATATAAGGGTTAAAAAAAAAGACAGATTACAAATTCAACCCCTTCTGACACTGAGAAGTGAGTATTTACAAAGTTTGAAAATTGAGCAGAAAAATATATAGCACAAGATGGTTATATTAAATTTTAGTAAGAAGTATGACAGTATTTTAAATATTTAAGTAATTAGCATTTCAAATCTTGTTTTTGTAAGCTTGTAGCATTTCTACTTCTTCTTTTTCAAAATTAAATCCTTACTTTCTGTCTTAAAATCCATACTATGTATTGGTTCCAAGGCAAAAGAGCAGTAAGGACTAGGCAACTGGGGTTGTATCTGTGTTCACATTTGAACCCAGGACCTCTCATCTCTACCCACTGAATCACTTAGCTTCCCCCAGCATTTTATATTTCTGAAATTATTAAAACTTAAAACTGCCCTAATACTTTTAGGACAACTAGTATAACATATATGCCTATGAGAAATGTATACATTTATACATACATAATAAGAATAACCAATTAATTGTGTCCTTTGATCCACTAAATGCACTACTAGCATTTTACCCTAAGGATGTTATTAAAAGAGAAAAAAAGATTTTATCTACAAAACTGTATTCATATTCAACATACAGTTGACCAAAAGATTAAGCCAGGTAAGATAGGTCTGGGATAGAACTGGACCAAGTCCTAGGACATAAAATCTGAAAATGCATCTGATCATTTGAGGAAAAATATGAGATTGTTCTGTTTCTTCCTTCCCTTGCCAATGCCTGTTAGAGAACGTGACCACATTCTAAGGAATGATTGCTGGTTATTTAGAATCAAGATGGACTGTTCTGGGGGAGGAAAGAGAAGAGAACAGATACATAAAAGAACAGATAAAAAGATAAAGATTTACAGCTACTGGTAAGAAATAAAAGTCAAGTTGGAATGGGAGTTGGGGGAGACAACTGCCTGCAAAATGTCCCGTGTTAACTTAAGGCTTAAACAATATGAGTGTGGGACAGGGATTGCTTCCATGTTAAAGTGGGCAGGACAGAAGGATGATATGGAGAAGGGTTTGATGGGGATGCCTGCATACAGTACAGAGAAGGAGGTTATTTAGACTCCAGAGTGGATTCCAGGCAGTAAAGTTGGGTTGGAAGCTATGCACAATGTCTGGCACATAGTAAGAACTTAAATAGTGTTGGTTAATTAACTGATTGTGAGTAAATGGCATTTCCTGCTCCCAAGACTAAATTAAGACACATGAAACGATAAAGTTTTTCACATGTATTACAAACTCAATCTCTGTGTTTTCTTGCAATTCTGAGCCTTGAAAATGATGGTTTCTAAACTTTATACAGCAATAGCTCTCTTTTTGTTAAAAAACAAAAAACCATCCTCCCTATCTTTCACAAAGATGCATATAATGTTCTTATTGGGTGTTAGTTGTTTTCAGTGGTATCTGGTTCTTTGTGACCCCATTTGAGGTTTTCTTCACAAACTTACTGGAGTGGTTTGCCATTTGCTTCTCCCTCTCATTTTATGGATGAGGAGAATGAGAAATACTGGCTTAAGCAACTTACCCAGGGTCACATAGATAGTAAGTGTCTGAGAACAGATTTGAATTCCAGAAGATGAGTCTTCCTGATTCTAGATAGGCACTCTGTGCCACTTAACTGCCATTAGTGGGTATTTTATTTAATTATAAAATTCTATTTATAATATAATACAACATATTATAATATAATTATATGTATAATATAGTAGAATTATAAAATTATTAAAATTTTATAAAATTTTATTTAATTAAAATAAAGAATCTATTATAATTTTATATCTCAAAAACAATGTAGAGGAGTCAATAGAGAACTGATCTCAAAGCCAGGAAGACCTGAATTCAAGCCTTGACTCAACATACACTGGTAGTGTGAACCTTAGTGCTCTGAAAACAAAGTTGTTCATATGCACATTTTATTTACACTGTTCATTTTTTAAAATTAATGAATGGGAAAATGGTGAAACAAATGTAGACCAATTCCACCTGATATAATGTAAAGTCAATAAAACAATAAAATAATTAAATAATTAAACAAAAAAATTCTATTTTTAAAAAAATATATCAGTATACATTCTCTGTATCAGTAAATCTAAGCCTCATCCCTATCTCTTCAAAACACACAGAACAAATCTTAAACAAATGTTTGTAAAAAAATTTTGTAAACAAATCTTCCTGACTTCCTAAGTCCAGGGTGGGGGTATTGCTTGTTGGTCCCCTGAAGGACTGTCCTGTGATGCTACATAGGATTAGCTAAGAGATTTCTGGGAGAGAGAAGATGGGGAGAGGAAGGAGAAATGAGGCAAGAAAAGGTAAGGTGTGGATTTAAAATGTTGAATGGAAAACAGTCCTCCCCCCATCTCCCACCAAAACGCAGGCATATGGGGAAAAGCTGGCACCCTGACTTGTTCCTTGAATCACAGCTCCTGAACCATTAAAGACTACTAAGAGTGGACTTGCTGGCTGAGACAGTTACCCTCCTGGTCGAGCTGAGATTTTATTTTGTTCCTGTGTAACAAAGCCCCCTAACTCTGAAGCAGAAATGATTTCAAGTGTTCCATAGCATAAATGAATTTTTATGATTCTCCCAACTACTTGCTTGCCTTAATAAATATGTTTTCTCAGTATTCCTGACTATATTTTGTACAATAAGTGTAGGGTAGCTGGAGTTGCTAAATTAGGTGAACTTTAATAATTGTTGGGGGCAGCTAGGTGGCTCATTAGATCATGGCCAGGCTTAGAGACAAGAGTTCCTAGGTTCAAATCTGGCATCAGACACTTCCTAGCTGTGTGTCTCTGGGCAAGTTACTTAGCCTCCATTGCCTAGCCCTAGCTGCTCTTCTGCCTTGAAACCAATATACAGTATTGATTCTAAGACGGAAGGTTAAAAAAAACACACACACACAACAAAAAACCATTAACAACTGTAGGTCTGGAGTGAAACTATCCTCCACTCTCCTCCTTCATACTTACCTGGGAGGAAAAGCATAATGACTAGGAAAATAACTCTTAAATACTCAATTCCAAATAGTAGCGTTTACAAGGCTCCTTAAGATTTGCTTTACATATTGTTGCTCCTTTGCTCATACTTTGAATGTTGTTCATTCATTTTTCAGTTGTGTCCAGCTGTTTGCGACCCTGCTTGAGGTTTTTTAGAAAAGATCCTGGAGTGGTTTGCCATTTTTTTCTCCAGCTCATTTTACAAATGAGGAAAACGAAGAAAACAGGGGTAAATGACTTGCCCAGGGTCACACAGCTAATAAGTGTCCGAAGCCAGATTTAAACTCAGGAAGATGAATCTTTCTGATTAGGCACAGCACTCTATCTATTATGCCACCTAGCTGCCCCTACACACTAAATATCATACTTCCAAACCTTCTGATACATCCCTCTAACCCAATGAAGGGTCTGTGACCTGCCTTACCCTCAACCTGGGTGAGTCCATCTGCAGAGTGTGCATGCTATATATATTCTATATACAGATGAGAAGCAGGTGAAAGGGACACCCCAAAGGTAGAGGAGCAGCCTTTGAAAAGGGCAAGGCAAGCTCTCATATGCCCAACTCCAAATTTATCTCTCTATCCCTATTACAAATGGTCTTCTCAGGGATACATATTTGTTATATGTATAATAAAAAATTAACAATCAATAATAAGAGTTATGCTACCCTAATTCTCATAGAATCATAGATTTAGAGATGAAAGGCAAGAGAATGAGGAGTTATTGCTAGTATATTAGTTCATTTTATCCTCACAACATCCCTGCAAGGTTTAAAGGGGACTTTTAAAGTCAGGTAATTCAGCCCCTTTATTTTACTCTTTGAGACCCAGAGAGATTAGAAACTAACCCAAGATCATACAGGTAGCAGTGAGTGGCAGAAAGAGGATTTGAACCCATGTTACCTGACTCCAATAGACTTTGATTAATATACAAATATATTAAACAATATACTAGAACCAAATTTTCCCTGACTCTGGCAGACTTTATATAACATATAAGTATATTTTACCATATATTAGAACCCACATCCCCTGACCCCAGTAGACTTTATATAATATACAAGTATATTTTTTAAATGTAAGAATTTAAAATTTATGGGAAAAAATCTTTATAACGAAAAACTCTGACAGGGGTCTAATTACTCAAATATACAAGGAGTTAAAGCAATTGTATAAAAAATCAAGCCATTCCCCAATTGATAAATGGGCAAGAGACATGAATAGGCAATTTTCAGGTAAAGAAATCAAAAGTATCAATAAGCACATGAGAAAGTGTTCTAAATCTCTAATAATTAGAGAAATGCAAATCAAAACAACTCTGAGGAATCACCTCACACCTAGCAGATTGGCTAAAATGAAAGAAGGGGAGAGTAATGAATGTTGGAAGGGATGTGGCAAAATCGGGACATTGATGCATTGCTGGTGGAGTTGTGAAATGATCCAACCATTCTGGCTGGCAATTTGGAACTATGCCCAAAGGGCTATAAAAGACTGCCTGCCCTTTGATCCAGCCATACCATTGCTGGGTTTGTACCCCAAACAGATCATAGATAAACAGACTTGTACGAAAATATTTATAGCTGCACTTTTTGTAGTGGCAAAAAACTGGAAAATGAGGGGATGTCCTTCAATTGGGGAATGGCTGAACAAATTGTGGTATATGCGGGGGATGGAATATTATTGTGCTAAAAGGAATAATAAACTGGAGGAATTCCATGCAAATTGGAGAGACCTCCAGGAAGTGATGCAGAGCGAAAGGAGCAGAGCCAGAAGAACATTGTACACAGAGACTGATATACTATGGTAAAATCAAATGTAATGGGCTCCTGTACCAGCAGCACTGCAATGACACAAGACAGCTCTGAGGGATTTATGGTAAAGATGCTACCCACACTCAGAGGAAGGACTGCAGGAGAGGAAACATATAAGATAAACAATTGCTTGAATGCATGGACTGAGGTGGACATGAATGGGAAATAGACCCTGAACAAGGACACTTGTTACAACCAGTGGAAATGTGCATTGGCCATGGGTGGGGGGAGAGCGGGGGGTGAAGGGAAAAGTAGGGGCATAAAGTATGTAAACAGATTAAAAACAAATATTAATAAATGTATAATAAAAAAAGAATTTAAAATTTAGTTTTTATGCTAAATATGAGAATTCTATATTAATATTATGGTCGCCAATTTAAAAATATAACATGTCAAAATGACTTTTAGTGGCTTTATTTACAAAGAGGTGGAAGAGTGAAAGTGGGAAAATGTAAGAAGAAGGTAGATAATTATCTAGCCTATTACCCTAAGTGCTGCTCTGGTGTGGGCCTCAGCCCCAGCAGGACTTCACCACATCCCTTGCCCCACATGGATTTTCCAGTAATCCTCAGCCAGAAGTCTGGTGGTGTCTTCAGCAAGGGTTCTACCAACACAGCTTCCTCCGGGAAAGGAAGGCCTCTCTGGAACCAATCTCTCCAGAAGCCCAGAAAGGAAGGCCAGCTACTCACCCAGCTCACTGACACAGAGTCTCCCAAGGTGAAGTTAGAAGGTGAAGTATCAAGGAGAAGGTCCTCCTCCTAAGAAGCAGTCCAAAGAAGACCCAAGTTGAAGGTCTCCTGGACAGGAAGTTCAGGACTTTTTATAGTTCTTTTCCATGTCACTTCCTGTCCCTTCCTCCACTTTACAGGAACCAATTGCAGTCTTTCAATTTGCCTAGCACTGCCCAAGGGGTGGTCAGTGGCCTCTGGAGTTGTCACCCACTCTGGCAAGTGACTTGTGAACTTTACTTAGTGACTGGTAAGGGTACTTTAAGCTCTTGGTTGATTAATTTAAAAGTTGCTGATTGATAGACAAAGAAAGTTTGATTTACTCTTCACACAATATACTAGAACCCATGGCTCCTGAAGCCAGTAGACTTTATATAATATACAAGCATATTTAACAATATACTAGAACCCATGTCCCCTGACCCCAGTAGACTTTATATAATATACAATTATATTTTACCATATGTTAGAGCTCACATCCCCTGACCCCAGTAGACTTTATGTAATGTACAAGTATATTTAATGATATACTAGAACCTACATCCCCTGACCCCAGTAGACTTTTCAATATATACCATCGAGACTCAAAAAAGTGAAGAAAAAATCATGAGAGAAACAGGTCTCCCCAAATCTTTAAATCTCTTGGATATGGGACCAAGGGGAGAGTTGCTGCCTCATTTTGTGGGGTTCCCTAATCTGGCCCTAGGAATCTTCTTTATCTCTAGGGACAATGAGAGGCCTAAGATATTTGATAGGGATCTGACCACTGGGAAACCTCTGCAGGTTTTCATATTCATAAGGGCATATTGCTGAAGGGCAGAATATCTGCCAGAAAACTGCCCACTATTTCCCTCCATCAGAGGGCTATGGCCTTCCTTCCCTGGTGCAGGCTGAAGGAAGGGGTGGGGTGAGGGTGCAAGCAGGAAGTGAGGCTCAGTGAGTCATCTCCTGCTGCCTCCTTCCTCCTCATATTCCTCTCTGTCTACCTTGAAAGAGTTTTGCCTTTGTTGATTTTTTTTTTGTTTTCTTCTTTAAAAGTGAATGTACTTAATTATACATGTAAAATCTGTATTAGATTGCTTACCATCTCAGGGAGGGATGAGGAGTGGAAGCATGGAAAGGGGGGAGAGAATTTAAAATTAAAAATTAAAAATATATATATTAAAATTTTGTTTTTAACAATATTATTGTTAATAAGTAAATTGTTAATAAATAATACTTTTAAAAGTGAATATATTTATGTAGGAGCTGGCCTAAAAAATATCCAATAATTTGTGACATTTGCCTTGTGAACTTGTAGAGAACATGATCCACAGTTTGGAAAACTTTTTCTCTTTGGGATGTGGTTAAAAAAAACAGAAGGGAAATAAAAGACAAAACTAGAACAAGGGTTTAAAGACTAATGTGATTTATTTTTATTATTGGAAATCCTGAGGATTGTTAGTGCACCTGCATGGGGGGTGGTTAGTCATTTCTACCAGTGGCTCAAATTACATGTTTATAGGCCCATCAATTAAGAAGTGGCTTACTTTGTGGGATACTGTTGCACCACGAGAAATGTCTGGGCAGTTAGCTCAAGGTCCATATTCTGTGATTGAGCTAAGTCTCCTGGGAGTTGGTCATCTTCTCCTTCATAAAGTTGTTTCAGAGAATAGTCATCGCCCAGAACCAGGAGCTTCTGATCTATTGAGGTAGTCACCAGGATTGCAATTTGATCACCCATGCTCAGGGAAAAAAAATTCAAAGCATAAAAGATAACCATAAATTTGAGATCCAATCTCAGGGATACCCATACAAGCACATGTACTTGCTGCCACATGTCCATAGTTTTCCTATTTTGTCTGCAGGAGGGAGGGCGTAGAGGAGAGAGATCCTTTTTTCCCTTTATGGGAAGTCCAAGGAAAAATTCTGAGGTTCAAAACCATATATTAGAAAAGGAAGACGACAGCAAGAGTAAAGACCATCTTACCCTTTAAAGTTGATTAATTTGAGGGTAGGGAAGAGAGAAAGAATTTGGAACTGAAAATTGTTTTGTCCTTTCTTTCTTTCTTTTACCTCTACTTTCTGCCTTAGAATCAATACCCTATATTGGTTCCAAGGCAGAAGAGTGGTAAGGACTCAGCAAATGGGGGTTAAGTGACTTGCTCAGGGTCACACTGCTAGGAAATGTCTGAGGCCAGGTTTGAACCCAGGATCTCTCATCTCTGGGCCTGCCTCCCAATTCATTGAGCCACCTGGCTGCCCTTGTCCTTCATTTTCAAAGAGAGCTAATGTTATCATGGGGTGATATCTTGGATTTAAGTGAGCCAGTTTCACAGTCATCAACCTCAATCTCTCTTCCAAAGTCATTAAAGTCCAGTGGCAGGACAGAATTCAAGATGACTGGCAATGGCCCAGGATGCAGAGGATGGCCTTGGCATCATTGATATCTGACCAAGTTCTAAGCACTCTAAACACAGCACCTGCTTCAAGCTGCCTTCATGGCTGTTGTAACAAATTGTTTTCATCCAACCATTCCACCTGGGGAAAATCTTCACATTCATTGGATAGACACGCTCCTAACTCATCGATGGATTGGAGGCCTGTTGGTTACCCTTAACCTGGTTTAGCCCCTCTGCCAAGATGGTTTGTCTGTCTCCTGTACATGCTGCAGCTTCTTGGAGCCATAGGTAAGGAACTGAAAATCAAATCAAATCAAATTTAAAAAAATAAAGTCTATTGGGTAGCTAGCTCTTGCTCAGTAATTCAGGGTGATGTCCACTCTCTCACCCTTTCCTCCACATTTTAATGTTCTCCCCCTGTATTTCAATCACAAGAAGTGGTTGTTCCCTCTTCTTCCTTATTTCTTCTCTAGGAAATTCCTTTTTCCTTCCCTTTTCTTTCCTCTTCCAAGATCATCAAAATAGAACAGAACTACTCTAAGCCAGAAGTATTTATTTAAATCCTTCTTTGACTCCTCAATGGGGCAGTGGTCTTCCCTCCACCCCCCTTTTAGAAGGAAGTACTTCATCATAGTTTAGATCTTTCAACGGATCATTTACCTTTCTTGGTTTCTTTTGATTCCTGTGTATCCATATTAAAAAAATTTTTTTTCTTAGTACTAGTCTTTTCATTAAGCATACTTAAAACTGAGAGAAGCTAGGTGGCTCACTGGATTGATAGCCAGATCTGGAGACGGGAGGTCCTGAGTTCAAACTGAACTCAGACACTGCCTAGCTTGTGAGACCCTGGGCACTACTAACCCCATTGCCTAGCCCTTTGCTGTCCTTCTGCCTTGGAATCAATATGCAGTAATGATTCTAAAATAGAAGGTGATGATTTAAAGAAAAACAAAAAAAGAATGCTTAAAATTCTTCTATTCCAATCTAAACCCATTTTTTTTTCATAGTTTTGAAGGGTAGATTATTTTTTTTAAACCCCTACCTTCCATATTTGAATCAATGCTGTGTATTAGTTCCAAGGCAGAAAAGAGGGAAGGGCTACTCAATGGGAGTTAAGTGATTTGCCCAGGGTGAGACAGCAGCTAGCTAGACAGTCAGACAGACAGATACATAGATAGATTGTCTTTCATGTTTCCATTTTTAAGTTCATTCTCTGTAGGGAACATTCACAATTTATTCTTCAAATATTAAATCTGTAGCTGTGAATGATGTTCTCTTGGTTTTACTCATTTTGCTGTTCATTATCCCATGTAGTTCTTTCCAAGTTTTTAAAAATTAGCCTGCTCTTCATTTCTTATGGAGCAGTAATATTTAACCATAATCATATACCACAATTTGTTTAGACATTTTCTAGTTGTTGGGCTTCCACTCAATTTCTAGCAGTTTAGTTGATAGTAAATCCTTTACATTTTCTTCTACATTTTTACAATCTTTTAACTATGTTCTAATATTTTATTGTCTTCTGGGATCACTGAGTTCTCCTTGCTTTATCCTAATTTTCTGGGAGTCTTATACTTGGGTGAGGTTTTCCAATTCCCTTCTAAACTATTCTTCTTCCAATTTTTTCCTTCAGGACTTATTTCATTTTTTAATCTTTTGCTTCATTTCATCTAAACTCCTCCTATCTTCTTTGTGACTAGGTCATTGTTTTTCTCCCCCTGAGCCACTAGTTGTTATTGTAGAATTTACCCTATCCTTTTGCATTTACTTCTTGGGCATCTCTCAGCCCAGAATATTTTATTCATCATGTTTAGTGTCTCCAGTTTACTCCTCTGTTCCTATTCTGGGACTTTGTGCCTGGGCCAGGCTTTAACTCTTTCTATATTCCTAAATAGGGTGTCAAGCACTATTTTGCCCTCATCTTGATTACCTGGACTCTTTCCTCTGGTTTCCACATTTGCTGGTATGTCAATGCTCAAAGTACTGGCAAATAACAGGCTCATTCAGGGCATCTAAAATCAGAGTGCTTCAGTTATCCAACCTCTTTGGATCTTCTTCAGCAGAACAGCCAGTCTCAAGAAAGAGGGGAGGGGGCAACTGGGTAGCTTGGTGAATTGAGAACCAGGCCTAGAGATGGGAGGTCCTAGGTTCAAATCTGGCCTCAGACACTTCACACCTATGTGATCCTGGGCAAGTCACTTGACCCCCATTGCCTACCCTTGCCACTTTTCTGCCTTGGAATTAATACACAGTATTGACTCCAAGACAGAAGGTAATGGTTTAAAAAATTTTTTTAAATTAAAAGAAATTTTAAAAAAAGAGAAAGAGGGGACTACTGGTTTCCTGTACTTCTGACTAACGCATTTAGTAGGCTTCTGATTTACTTATTTGGGTACATGTTGGCTTTCCAAGTGGGTTCCTTCTCCAAAAGGTACCAGACTTTTGGGTCTCTTTTTTGTGCAGTCCTAGACTGAATGAATGTATTTGCTTTTTATCCCCCTTTAGATTTCTTTAATCATTTAATCTGGTCCTCACCTCCCCCCCGCCTTTTTTTTTTCTTCTTTCTCCATGTTAGAATCATTACTAAGTATTGGTTCCAAGGCAGAAAGAGCAGTTTGGGTTAGACAATTGGGGTTAAGTGCTAGCCATGCACTGTCTGAGGTCAAATTTGAATGCAAGACCTCCTGTCTTTAGCTATCCCCTCTCCCCCAGTGCCCTTTTCAGACCAGAGCGGGGCTCCTCTAGAACTTTTCAGGTCTCAGTCTTAATCAGGAGTTCCATATTCACCATTTCTTATGGTGCAATAATATTCCATTGCATTCAAATACCACAATTTGTTCAGACACTACCCAATTTTGGGGTACCTACTTTATTTCCAGTTCTTTGCTACCACAAAAATGTTATTTTAAGTATATTTATACATGTGGGACTTCTCCCCATGTTTTTTACCTACTTGGGGAGAGAGGGGAGGTTGGATATGCTTCAGTGGTGTTGCTAGGTCCAAGTTTAGTGACTGAGGGGAACCATAATACTAAATTTTTTCCTGTATAGCTGGATCAGCTCCTTATTAGTGTTCAAAAATATGTAAATTCCTTGAGAGTATAGATTGTTTAGTTGTTGTGTTTTTTTTTTTTAATCTTTATCCCTAGCACCTAGTAAAATGTCTGGCATATAGTAGGTGCTTAATAAATGTTTTCTGGTTGACTGCATATTTTCCCACAGTCTTCCAAACAGTTGTCACTTTCATATTTTAAAACCTTATTGAGGGGCAGCTAGGTGGCTCAGTGGATTGAGAGTTAGACCTAGAGATGGGAGGTCCTGAGTTCGAATGTGATCTCAGATCCTAGTTGTGTGGTCCTGGGCAAGTCACTTAACCCCCATTGCCTATCCCTTACCACTATTCTGCCTTAGAATCAATACACAGTGTTGATAGTAAGGGTTTTTAAAAAAATGCTATTTTTTCATAAATTTAGGTTTGGAAAGTACTGAAAAGAAAAACAAAATGCTGACTACATAGCATAACTATGCCCTTAAAAAAGTCAGATGATGTTGTATATCAGATTGTTGTGGGGATCAGATGAGATAAGTGAAAGTTCTCAGAAGTGCTACAAATGTAAGGCATCATTATTATTACTATTATGACAAAAGAGTAGTTAGTGGGTATCAGGTCCATTAGTTTGTAAACTCCTCGAGGACAGGGTCTGTCTTTTGCCTTATTTTGTATATCCAACAAAGGCACTTAATGAATATTACTGATTTGAAATTAATTAAAGAACAACATCAAACCAATGGAAAATTTTTAATGTACAAATCACTAGAAATTGCACTCAATCCAACTTCATCTTAGGTTTTCTGACTTTGAATGAAATAAAGATTGAATTCAATATTGTTCTGCCCAAGAAACAAATTGTTTTTTACATACAATGGAGAATTTGTATAGTATCAACTCAATCCAACTTCATCTTAGGTTTTCTGACTTTGAATGAAATAAAGATAAAGATTGAATTCAATATTGTTCTGCCCAAGAAACAAATTGTTTTTTACATACAATGGAGAAGTTGTATAGTATAGAACTTTGAGTCAGAAGACCTGAGTTCAAACCCTGCCCGACACTCCCCTGTGACCACTGGCAAATCAATGACCCTCAGTTTCCCCTTCTGTAAAAGGGGGATAGTAATAAATAATGCTGGCTTGTGAGAGTCTAATGAAATAATGTCTAGGAAAGTCTTGAAAAACTATATAAATGTCAACTTTTACTACAGAAACACAGTCCACTCTACCCCACGCCCCCAAGTTATATATTAATAATATTTTTTCATTTTTTGTCAATTAGCCCTGTTTGACTTTATAATTGCATTTGGGGTTTTCTTGGCAAAGATACTGGATTGGTCTGTCATTTCCTTCTCCAGCTCATTTTACAGATGAGGAAACCAAGGCAAACAAGGTTAAGTGACTTGCTCAGGGTCACACAGGTAGTGTCTGAGACAGAATCTGCTCCTCCTGACTCCAGGCTTGGGGCTCTATCCACTCAACCACCTAGCTGGCCTGACCTTAATAGCTAACATTTATGTGGTGCTGCCTATGTGCCAGAAACTGCTGAGGGATTTACAATTATTATCTCATTTGATCTGCACAACCACCCTGAGAGGTAGGTTCTATGACTCTCCCCAATTTTATAGATGAGGAAATTGAGGGTCAGCGATGACAAGTGATTAAGTTCTAAGTGATTAAAGGACTGAGTTGAAATTGATACTCCTTTTTCTCCATAAAGAACCAAGCTAAACAATTGCACCCTAGTATGCTCAAACAGTCGATTTATCCCCCCAAGTTGTCCCCCCCCCCATCCACTCAGGTGAGTAGATGAAGACTCCAGGGATGGGATTCAGAAATCTTGCCATAGTTATCCCCCTCTGAGTTTCGGCTGCTTCCAGGAGAAGTCAAAATTGGACTACATTACCCAGAAGCCTTTGCTTTCTTTCCCAGTTGAACCTCTTGCAATCGAAATGGGGTGTGCCCGGGAGAGAGTCAGCCATAGCATTGGGGGCAGCCTCTGCTGTCTCCTCGGCCAGGGCACAGCCCCGGCCAGGTGAGGGAAAGATGTTCTGGCTCCTGGCCCTGCTGGCTTCCCTCGTCCTTCTGCTGATCTGGGCAGCACCTCACGTCAGGTAAGTGCCATCTATTCTGCCACAGTCTTGTCCTCTACATTTCTCCTTCTCTCAGCCCATTTTCTCCTTAAGAAGTGAAGACTCTATCCCTGTAGGGGAAGGACGAGACTCCTTATTAGAGCCGCGCCTGGTGCTTCCTTGTAAGGGGGAGCCAAATGCCAGGGAAGGCTCTTCTCGGTGGGGAGCAGTGGCCCCAGAGCATCTCTGATCCATTGAAAGTGGTCCGAATTGTAGGAGATCAGAGCACCCCCATTCATTTAATAGGTTTTAATTTTCCCCTTGGATTGGACTCAGCAGAGCCTCGTCAGTTGGTGCTGGGCTCCCTCAAAGGAATTGTGTTTTTCGGGAGCTCCCCTGGGAGAAAAAGATGCAGTGCAGAAAAATAGCTCAGTTCCCCTTGGTCCTAAGGTAACCAGCTACAAAGTTGTTTTCTTGGGTAGAATTAGTTTGATAAAATTAATGAAATTGTGAAACTAGATCACTCCAACTCCCCAAAAGGTAAACATTTTTAACCAAAGGTTTCAGGTAGAGAGAACACATTTTTTTTCCTCTGACCCTAAGGCCTTCAGTCTCTGATAAAGTGCAATATCTGTTCTTTCTCTTAACTTAATAGATAGGTCTCTGTTGACCTTCGAGACACTGAGAGAGTCCTAGGCAGCAAAGGGCAGTAACATATTCAATTATTCACTAAGTGAAATACTCATCTTTTAGCCTCAGGGTTAAATTAAAAAACAAACCAAAACAAAACAAAAAAAACTCCACAAAACACCACCACCAAAAACTTCATGTTAGGACCAAAGTGAGCCATGTATTATTTTCTGCATTGCATCTTCTCCCATAAGGATCCAGAAACATAATTACTCACTTTTGGCAGGGGGGAGGGGAATTCCACTAACTACAAACCAAGAACAAATTAAACCTTCCAAGGAATTTATTGGAGGAGAGAACACAAACTTCCTCTGAAGGATTAGCTGTGTGTTCAGGGGTTGCCTAATTCCATCTGAGTGATTAACCAAGAATAACTATGGAGCATTAAAGAAGGTGGGCACATAATGGAATTAAATAGGCGCTTGAAGACATATTTAGGATGTGGAACAACTTCTTATACTCTCTATGTCTGTGTCTGTCTGTCTGCCAGCCCGCCCCTCCTCCCTCACCTCAGACTCTTGGGACCTCATCAGGTTTGGCCTCTGGCACATAATGTTTTGTAACAAAGCGAAAATTCCCTCCTTTAAATTCACTGTGCCAAAGGTGAATCTCCAGTTCTTTAAATTGCAGAATAGTTACTGATCAGCATCTATAGAGGTAGTTTGAGGAAACTGATGAAATCACAGATTTGGATGGGGAGAGAGAGAGAGAGAGAGGAACTGTGAGTCCAGGTTGGAGGGGAGAGACAGACAGACAGAGATAGGGGGAGGGAGAGAGAGAAAGAGGGGGAAAGAGACAGACAGATGAGGGAGAGAAAGGAGAGAGGAAGAGACAGAGAGAGAGGGAGACAGAGAATTAATCATTAATTTTATGGTCTGAAACACAAAAGTAGTATGGGGAATGAGGAGGGAAGATCTATTCTCTGCAAAATAAGTTTGGTGTTGTTTTTAAAATCAACTCACCGAATAGTCTGTCACAACCATAAATAGTATCTGGGAATGCACATGCATATGAAATTGCATGTTATAGATTAAAGATTTAGAAGGGAAAAAAAACTGAAATATACTCTGTGGCATGATAAACGATCAATAAACTAGGCAGCTAGTTTTTTGTTTTTTTGTTGGTTTTTTTTTAATAAAAGTTTTGAGGAGCCATGGCTTGGTAGAAAAGCACAAGACCTTCATTTGGGGAAAACAAACCTGAGAAAGTTTCAGCAGGGGCAGCTGGATAAGTCAGTAGATTGAGAGCCAGGCCTAGAGACAGGGAGGTCCTAGGTTCAAATCTGGTCTCAGATATTTCCTAGCTATGTGGCCCTAGGCAAGTCACTTGACCCCCATTGCCTAACTTTTACTGCCCTTCTGCCTTGGATTCTAAGTATTGATTCTAATATAGAAGGTAAGGGTTTTTTTTTTTTTTTAAAGAAGTTTGAGTAGTGTTTGTCTATAAGCTAAAGACTGCCTATCCCCATGTTAGTTATTTCCTCTTTTTGTTTCTTTCCTTTTGGAAATCCTAACTGTTTAGGTTCCTATGTACAGTGTACTATATATGGTCTTATCTGCAGTTTGGATGGAGTATAAAGTAAAAACTGAAGATCCTGGAGTCACCCCATAAAAAAATTAATTAAATTATGCTTTAAGCTTTATAAAGTACTTTCCCTCCCTGAAGCTGGTAGTGCTTATATTGTTTTTGTTCTATAACTGCACAACCTGTTTTGCAGTTATAGAAACTCTGGCTCAAAGAGTCAAGCTGCCTTACTCAGTGTCGCACAGCTAGACTTAGCACCAGATTATAATCCCAGGTGTCCTGACTCCAAAGAGTTTTCTTAGATCTGAATGAATACCCCACTTAACTGGCAGACAAAGCCTCCTATACAAGGATCAAATTTTATTACTCAACATTTTCATATTTCCCCACGGCAACAAGAAAGCATGCTCAGGATGGAACAGAGTTAATCTTTTTTCTCAGAATGAAGCTCATGACCTCCTACGATGTGCCAGGCACTGTGCAAAATATTAGGGATTCAAAGACCAAATGTAATTTTTGAAATTGAAACCCGTGTTCGTTTTTTTATTGTAATTTAAATTTTTTAAAATTGATTTAATTAATTTGAAACTATGCCCAAAGGGCTTTAAAAGAATGCCTGTCATTTGATCCGGCCTTACCACTGCTAGGTTTGTAACCCAAAAGAGATAGGGAAAAATACGTGCACAAAAATATTTATAGTCATGCTCTTTGTAATGGCAAAAAAACTGGAAAATGAGGGAATGTTCCTTGATTGGGGAATGGCTAAACAAATTGTGGTATCTGATGGTGATGGAATATCATTGTGCTGAAAGGAATAATTAAATAGAGGAATTCCATGTGAACTGGAAAGACTTCCAGGAATTGACACAGAGCAAAAGGAGCAGAACCAGGAGACACTGTACAGGGAGACTGATAAATTGTGGCACAATTGAATGTAACAGACTTTTCTGCTAGCAGCAATGCAATGACCCAGGACAACTGAGGGACTTATGAGAAAGAATGCTATCCACATCCAGAGAAATAACTGTGAGAGTAGAAACGCAGAAGAAAAACATATAATTGATCACATGGTTTGATGGGGATATGATTGAGGATATTGATTTTAAAAGATCACTCTATTGCAAATATTAATAATATGGAAATAGATTTTGAACAATGCTACATGTAAAACCCATTGGAATTGCTCTAGGAGGGGGGAGGAAAAAGGGGAAGGAAAGAACATAAATCATGTAACCATGGAAAATTCTTCTTAATTAATTAATTAAATTTTAAAGATTGATTTCATTTTTACATCATAGTTATTTCCCCATACAACTCCATAATGAATCCTTACCTGAAAGGAAAAGTTTAACAAAGTTAAAATAGAAGTTAAAGAAAACACAACTTACAAGGCAACTTTCTGAAAGCATATGCAATATTCCATATCCATGGTACTTCATGCCTGTTCTTCAGGTCCAAGACTGGTCTTTCCAATTAACCCAAGTTTGGCTGTTCTTGTTTATATTATAGTAGATCTGTACTGTGTTTTGCTTTCTTTACTCTGGATCAGTTCATACATTTCTTTCCGTTTTTTTTAATTCTTCATGTTGATTGTTTTCTTTTTTAAGATATTTTTATTGAGGACAGCTAAGAGGCTCAGTGGATTGAGATCCAGGCCTGGAGGGAGATGGGAGGTCCTGGTTTCAAATCTGGCCTTAGATACTTCCTAGCTGAAGTTTTGCCCAAAGAATTGTCCTCTAAATCTGCACTCTCTAATGAGATGACCAGGTTTGTCACAAAGATAACATCTTGGGGTTTGTATGTATTGTCTGTAGTTTCTGGGTTGTCTATAAGTTCTTAGTGCAACTACTGTTTTTTCTTGCACTTCATTGGATTTCAGTCTTGGGTTTTTTTTTTTTAAGTTCTCTGATTTCTTTGGTTAAGTTATCAATTGTATTATTTTTCTCTTCTGATTGCCTATCTTTCTCATCTTGGAAAACAATTAGCAATTCTCCAAATTTCATCAAGACCCATATCAAACCAATTTGGACAGTTACTCTGAAAATAATTTCGGATCGCAGGGCATGCATTTTTCACAAACTGTCTGCAAATGCGATTAATGTTTTCCTCTGTTAATATATTCAACTCAGTCCATTTTTCAGCACAGTCAATAATTCTGTCAAGGAAAGTGGAAGGAGTCTCTCCCATTTCCTGCTTTAGGCACTCAAATTTAGACCAGGTTCCTGGAATTTTGCCTCATAATTTCAATTATTGCCTTCCTGGCTGTAGTTAAGTCTCTGTACCCTGTAAAAGAGTTAACTTTCCAACCAGGATCCTCATTTGGCCAATTGGCAATTCAGGGGTTATTATTAGTATCCTCTATAATCTGCTGTTTCTCCCTCCTTGTCAATAATTCATCCATAAGGATGTCAAAGTCCAAATAAAGATTGTAAAGCTTAATTAAGTGCTTGAACTGCTTTACAACCCCCATTGTTTCTTCTTCATATTTTGGGGTATTTTTTCTTAAAACTGTCAATATCAGTTTCTGTAAACCTTTTGTGGTACATGAGATTCACTATACCACGCTCTGAGGACACTATAGGCACCTCCCTTGAAGGAAACATATGAGCTGGTATGCTTTCTAATGCTTCAGTTTCCATTTCTAATTTAGTTGGCTTATCTGATTTAGTTGCACCCTCTAACTTAGTTGCTTCATGTTCTTTACTTTCTGCCATTGTCCGTTTAGCCTTAAGTAATTCCTCATATTGAGTTTCCATTTTATCTAGTTTAGTCTCTAGATAGTTCGCTTTTAACATTAGATCATTCTTTGCAGTAGCTTGCTTGATGCTTGCTTTTAAATGTTTAAAAATGATTGCCAAAGATTTGATCATCATGTTAAAGCACATGAAAAACAGGGACATAAGAGATTAATTGTAGGAGTGTCAGTGAGAGTAATGGCATTAGAAAGTCATAGGCAAGTAAATTTTGTATATATTCTGGTACAATAGTGACAATGAGAGAAGCCATTTCTAACAGAAAAAAGCCCATGGTGATTTTATGGAGCTAATTCACCAGGTTTTCTGAGAGCACAGTCTTTGAATCAAGTTGACTGGGAGACTGGAACCACCTAGAGTTCAGGTCACTGTTACTAGAGTTCATAGTGAAACCGTTAGCTCTAGCTGCTTCCACAGACTGCCTGCTGTGTGTGATAATGGTTCCAACTGCCCAAGTTAACAGTTGGACCTTTAAAATCAGATTGTCTGATTCTTTGTTCTATGTAACTCACCAAACTATAAAAATAATAGGTGAATGATTGTAAAAATAATAGGCAAAAAATTGATTATTGATTTTAAACTGATTTTGATACTCTGCTTGCTGTGCTAACAAAGTATCTTCAGTTTATATCAGTGAAGTGAAGCTCATACATGAACTTCTCTTCAGGGCCAGGAGCAAGGATGCTAAAGAGACTCTTGTTATGAAAAATAAAATATTTATTGAAATATATAAGGATAAAAAGGATTTCTGACTCCACTCAAATAAAACTCCCTGGTTCCGCAAGGAACTACTTCTCCCATGTCTACAGGCTACACTGATCCTTCCTGATCTGACTAACCCAAATTTTTACTATTCTAAATAAACTAACAATATTATTCTTATAATTCTTAAGTTTGCCTCCAAGTTATAAAAATAACAAAGGCTAGCTGATTGAGTCTCAACAAGAATCAAGTTAGGACTCTGAGCCTTAACAGACTCAGAGCCCAAACCAAAGACCAGGGCTTTCTTTGGTCTTCTCAGAGTTAAATCAATCTATAAAAATAGCAATAGATAGTCAATCGTGTTTCCCAACTTGGAAAAAGAAAACACTAAGCTTCTTCAGGTCTTTTCCTCAGACAGTGAGAGAGAGGCAAAGATGTTACCTCCTTCAGCCCTGAGAGAGAGAATCCCTGTCTGTGACTCTTATCAACTGCCAGAGACCAACTACCATTGCCACACCCAGAAAGAGTAACTGTCACAGAGAAACCATTACAACTGTCAACATTTGAAATTGACACTCTCTCAGCTCTGCTTCAAACCAATTCTTTCTCAAGCCAGTTTCTTCACTTATCTCTCTAAACTAATATAACAATACCTAATTTCTAATATCATCCTTATACTGTCTGATTCTAGGCAAGTCACTTAATCCCCATTGCCTAGCCCTTACCACTTTTCTGCCTTGGAACCAATACACAGTATTGATTCTAAGAAGGTAAGGGTTTTTTAAAAAGATATATTTTTATTTCATTAAATATTTCCCAATTACATTTAAAATTTTTTAAACAACTTTTTTAATTTTTGAGGTCTAATTTCTCTTCTTCCATCCTGCCCTTCCCCTACTCCTTGTGAAAGCAAGCAATATATATGTGAAGTTATACAAAACATATTTTCATATTAGCTGTGTTGCAAAAGAAAGCACACTAAAAACAAAAAACAAAAAGTGGAAAAAAGTATACTTCAATCTGCATTCAGTATTCATTAGTTCTCTCTCCAGAGGTGGAGAGCATTTTTCATCATGGGTCTTTTGGAATTTTCTTGGATCATTGTCTTGATTAGAGTAGTTAAGTCTTTTGCAATTTATTATTTTAATTGTATAATATATTTATGATATAATTGTATAATATTGTATAATATAATATTATAATGTAAGTGATTTGAATTCAAGTCTTCCTGACTCCAGGCCTAGCCCCTCTATCCATTGAGTCATCTAAGTTTGCCTCTGCTACCAGCATGTAGGTAGAGGCAATTCATTTAACTGGGTGCACTTAAGACCAATTGTCTCTGCAACTTTCTTCCATCTCTCTCTAGAAAAAAAAGCCCACCCTCAAAAAATCTTTTGATAGGAAAACAGGATGTGGTTACCTGATTGCTATCAAAATGGAAGAAATCACAGCACATTCTAGTTTTGATCTGTAGAGACCTGAGGCACAAGAAACCCAGGCTGAGGTGGGGAATTCATCAGAAAAAAAATAAAAGGATGAATTTTTTTTCCTCTCTCTCCATAGGGAAGCATTTTCTAAAGGAGTATGTACATCAACTGTACAGCTTCCTGGAAAGGTAGTAATAGTCACTGGAGCCAACACGGGCATTGGGAAGGAGACAGCCAAAGACCTTGCTCAGAGAGGCAAGTTCATGTTCCTCCAGACATCTCCTTTCTCTTAATATTTGTGGTATTCTGTCTTCCCCTTAGCTTTAGGAGCCTATGGCTCAGAATTTAAGATTCTCTTTAGAATCTGTTTCCCTTATCCCACTGAGTTCTGACCCTCTGCCCACCATCCTTGGGTGTGCCACGTTAATGGAGGTAATTTACTCCAACCCTTTTTGCACCACTGACTTTCTCTGTGAAACAGAGCTAATAGTTCCTCCTCGAAACATTAAAAGATCAACAGTAAACCTGACTCCATTCATCCTGGTCAGTCAGATTGGGATGAGCTCACTACCCTTTTAAGAATCTCTATGGTCAAACGCACTTAATTTGACTTTGAGCCCATCTTAGACTCTGACTATCTCCCTCTCATCCCGTCTCCATTGCCCACTTTGTATTTATTTATTGATTCTTCACCATTGTGACTTCCCCTGTGGCCCCAGTCTCCAGGCTTGGAGCTTCTAGGCTGGTGGGAACTGAACTAAGTGGGACATCCACTCTCTTCCCCCACAGAGGATGACTCAGTTTTTCCTCTTTGACTTATCCCCCTATTCCCTGTGATAAGGGATAAGGTATAGGGGGTGTGTACACAGGGTGCAGGGATTACAAGCTGATGCCCCTTTCCGATTATACAAGAACCTCCCCTAAACCCAAAATCAGAATCACTACCAGATTCATTTTTAAAATCAAATTAAAAATGTGTTGAAAATTGAACTTGTTTATATCTTTCCTCTTAGGAGCTCGAGTGTATATTGCTTGCAGGGATTTGCAAAAGGGGGAGTTGGCAGCCAGTGAGATCCGGGCTAAGACGGGGAACCAGCAGGTACTGGTGCGGAAGCTGGACTTGTCTGATACCAAATCAATCCGAGCCTTTGCTGAAGCCTTCCTGGCAGGTGAGGGTAGAACCAGGCAATGCAGATGTAAGGCTTCAAGAGGGAGGCAAAAAACAAGGGTGGGAAGAGCACCCTTCCTCTGTGGCTCAGATCTGAACTGCCATTGGTTGTTCTATAAAATCTGTGCCTTTAAGAAACAGTGAGTGGGAGCAATGACCCAGATTGGATTCTAATCTTGCATCTCAGTAGGGGTGTCGAGCCTCTTGTGTCCACTGGGAGCCATTCTCGATTTCTCTAAGTAGCAGATGCCTCTAATTCTTCTTTTAAGGGTCAACAGCATCTGTCAATCTCTTGCCTGATTCATGCAGATCTGTCTGTCAGACAGCATATGGAGTTAGCATAAAGTCTGACATCCAGTAGGATGCAGGATTGATGATTGATTGATTGATTAATTGATTGGTTGATTGATTGATTGAACCCGACCTGTGCAGGTGAAAGGAAAATCAAGAACATTTGGTTCTTGAATCTCTTTGTTTTCCATGTCTGATTATTTGTAGGTAGCCTTAGCTGGCTGCTGCTAAACTCTCTAAAATCTTCATCTTCTCCCCTATTCTTTGCAGAGGAGCAACAGCTCCACATTCTGATCAACAATGCAGGAGTGATGATGTGCCCCTACTCTAAGACAGCTGATGGATTTGAGATGCACATGGGAGTCAATCACTTAGGTAAGAAATCAAACATAGCCAGAAAGCAGATGCTCTTATTAAATCCCTTCTTCTAAAAATAAATTAAAACAAACTCTTTATCTTCCATCTTAGAATCAATACTTTGTATTAGTTCCAAGCCAGAAGAGTGGTAAGGGCTAGGCAGTAGGTGTTGAGGAACTTGCTCAGAGTCACACAGCTAGAAAGTATCTGAGACCACATTTGAACCCAGGTCTACCTGCCTCTAAGGCATAGCTCTCTATCCACTGAACCACCTGGCTGCCCCATGTCCCTCCTTCTTACAGTTCTGTGATTTAGGTTCAGTTTACCTCAAGATTTTCACAACTACCACATTGCTTTGGCACCAATGGTTGTTTCAAGCAATAATTCCTACCAATAGGTTCATGTTAGAGAGTCCATATTTTAAAGGTGCTGGGGGAAAAAAGACAGAATGTGACTTCCTATCTCCAAAATTCAAACACCTCTTATAGGAGAAATCCCTTGTCTCAAGCTATTCCTATAGTATTGAGCCTGCTCTCTGGCCAAACCATACACAAAACTGTTTGTCTAAAAGGACTAGAATCTGGTACTCCACCTGGGCCTCTGTATTTCTTTCCTTTCCCTAAGTCCAGCAATTTCTACAATCGCATCAGGGCTAATTTCAGGGAGGAATTAAAAGTCCTAATTTTTCTTTAAAAAACAAAAAAACCCTAGAATGACTGGGGCAGCTAGATGGCTCAGTGAATAGAGAACCAGGCCTAGAGATGGGAGGACCTGGGTTCAAATTTGACCTCAGATACTTCTTAGCTGTGTGACTGGGCAAGTCACTTAATCCCCATTGCTTACTCCTTACTGCTCTTCTGCCTTGGAACCAATACACAATCTAAGACAAATGGTAAGGCTTTTTTGTTGTTGTTGTTGTTTTTTAAATGAGCATGGCACAGTGGAAACCACGCTAAACTTGGATTGAGAAGATTTAGGTTAAGATTCTTTCTGACCCAGCTTACAGCAACACCAGGCAAGTCACAAACTTAGTTCCCACATTTGTAATGAGCATAATACCTTAAATCTTCCTGAGTTTGATGAAAATCAGATGAGACAATGCTATGTAAATAAATGCTAGTGATGAGATAAAATGAGGAACTTGCCATGAGTCCCAGTTTTTACAATTGGCTCCCTGCTATTATTGCCTCTGAACTTTCTTCTTTTCTATATCTCCCAGGCCATTTTCTTCTGACCCACCTGCTGCTGGAGAGGCTGAAGGAATCAGCCCCATCAAGGGTAGTGAACTTGTCTTCCTTGGCATTTCACCTGGGCAGGATCCATTTTTACAACCTACATGGCGAGAAGTACTATAACCGGAGCCTTGCCTACTGCCACAGCAAGCTGGCCAATGTGCTTTTTACCCAGGAGTTATCTAGGAGACTAAAAGGTCAGCCCTACATGAACTGATGCAGAGTGAAATAAGCAGAACCAGGAAAACATTGTACACAGTAACAGCAATATTGTGGCAGACTTAGCTCCTCTCATAATGCAACGATCTAGGACAATTCTGAGGGACTTAGGACAGAGAATGCTATCCATTTCTAGAGAAAGAACCGTTGGAGTCAAAATGTAGATCAAAGTATACAGTTTTTCACTTTAGTTTCTTTGTTGTTGTTTTTTTTAATTTTAAACATTTATTAATATTCATTTCTAACAGTTCTTTGGGTTTTTATTGGGGGGTTTTGATTTATATGATTATTCTCTTACAAAAATGGACAACATGGAAATGTTTTGAATGATAACACATACATAACCCAAATTGAAGTGCTCAGAGAAGAGGGACGGAAGGGAAGGAGGAAAACAATTTGGACCATACATCTTCGGAAAACTTATGTGGAAATTTATTACATATAATTAGTAAAATAAAATATCTTCATAATAAAAAAAAGGTGAACCTAGGCAGGAATGGAGGTAATGGAACAGAAAGGAAAGAATAGCAATAGGGAAGGCTATCTTCCTTCATTCTTAATTTGGGTAGGATCTCTCTTTCCAAAATGTACAGGATGAAGAATACCACACATTTGGGCCTAGCCTATTGACATCTCAAGTATCTCTTGTTCTGTGGGTCAGTAAGAAAATAAATAGGGACCCACACCACAACCTGAGATAGTTGGGGGCTCGATCTTCATTTGTCAGGAGGTTGGAAGATCATCATTTCTTTAATAATAACAAATAATAAAACAGATAGATAATTCCCAGGCTTGTTCTCTGTAGAGGTGGGTCTCATTGATGTCCATCAGGAGCCTGCCTTATGCCCTAGACTTCTGGAACAGTGCTGGTAATAACCCAATGTTTGGAAACCTTTGTGTTGGTGGTTCTTCCACTTTCTTTGTTCTTATCGAGATGCTGAGTTCTTATTTAAAGTTAAAGAATGCTTTACCCTTCTCATAACTCCTGTCTTTCTCATTCTAGGCACTGGAGTTACTACATATTCTGTACATCCTGGAACCGTCAACTCTGAATTATTTCGGCATTCCCTTTTCCTGAAACTGTTATTTAAGCTCTTCTCCTCCTTCATTAAGACCCCGCAGGAAGGAGCCCAGACCAGCCTGTATTGTGCTTTGACTGAGGGTCTTGAACCTCTGAGTGGGAACCATTTCAGGTATAAATCTGTTTCTAGAGGTGAGGTCAGAATTCTTCCCTTCCCCAAAGGATGTCAGTTATATGATAATATGTTCAGATTTTAAAATAAGCTTTATGTTGATGAAAATTTAAATTATCAAGTGATTTTCAAATTACTGATAAATATTATTCAATTTTTTTCTATATTGATAGAGCCAGGTAGTCTCTGAATAGTTTGTCAATTTTACTTTTTTCACCACATCATATTTGAAATGTAGTTTTATAGGCTTGGCTCTTCTGTATCTTAATTGTGATAAAGAGGAAAATTCTTTGGACTAATGAGACTTGAATTCTAAATGCTGCTATCTTGGGGTCTTTGTTTTGTTTTTTTTATAACCCTTTCCTTCCCTTATAATCAATACTATGTATTGGTTCTAAGGCAAAAGAGTGGTAAGGGCTAGGCAATGGGTTTTAAGTGACTTGCCCAGGGTCACACAGCTAGAAAGTGTCTGAGGCCAGATTTGAATCTCTAGACCTGGCTCTCAATCCACTGAGCTACCCAGCTTCCCCCAGAACTATCTTGTTAACATTATCACCCCTGTACCATGATTCATTTGATGGAACTATTTTTCCTCTGCAAATCACATTGGAAAAGTATACTTAATTATGGACTCAAGCAGCAGCTAGCCATCCCCTCAGATATCCTCACCCAAAATACTTTGCATCTTGTGCAAATCACTTAGCTTTTGTAGGCCCCATTTATTTCTTCATTTCTGAGGGCATTGAGATTAGCAGGTTCTCAAACTTTTTGGCCTCAAGGTCTCCTTGGAATTTTTTTAAATAATTAAGGTCCTCAAAGGCTTATGTGGATAATAGCTATCAACATTTACTACATTAGAAATTAAAATGGATACATTTTAAAAATATTTATTCATTCTTTTGAAATAATAGACACATTGTACATTAGTACAAGTAACATTTTTAATGAAAAATATTTTCCAAAACAAAAAAAAACTTAGTGAGAAGGGTGACACTATTTTACATATTTTTTGTGAATTTCTAATGTCTGGCTTATTAGAAGACAGTTGGGTTTTCATATCTGCTTCTGCATTCAGTCTGTTGTGATAACGTTGTTTTGGTTGAAGAAAATCCAGCCTCCTAGAGAGAGGTAGCTGGAAAAAGGAAGACTATTTTAATAGGCAGATAACATCTTATTAGTATTATTATGAAAATAGTTTTAATGTAGCAGATTCCATGAAGGGTTTTAAAGGTCCTCCAACCACATTGAAAATCATCAGACTAGATAAACTCGAAGGTCCCTTTCAGCTCTAATGTCTTATAAATCTAATCTAATGTTCCAACCTCTACCCCCAGGGTCTCCCCATACATCTATGAAATCTCATGTTTTCCCAGAGGTCCAATTTAGCAAAGAGCTCAGGGCTATGAGCAGCGTGGGCATTTACATTTGAGTAAAGGATTTGGGGCTCCAATCACTTATTTAGATGCTAGGACAGGTTTCTAAAAGACTATAAAATGTCCTTACCTACAAATTTTAAAAAAGAAAAGAGATCAAAGGCTTAAGTTAAGCAAAGATCACTTGGAATAAAGGAGACAAAGACAGTCTTTGGAGGATGATTTTGTGGGCCAAAATATAGTCATTAAATTACACAAGCATTTATCAAATACCTATGATATGCTACATCCCAGGAAAACCATCCAAGGGTAACTGATGGGCCTCCCACCTGAAGGGCTGGGTGATGTGGGATAAGTGGCTTCTCCAGGGTCACACAGCTAGGAAGTGACTGAAGCCTTATCTGAACCCAGGATCTCCCAAATCCCAGTGTGGCACTCTATTTACTGATTCACCTAGCTGTTTCTCTTATAATTACTTTCTTTATGTTTTATTTTAATTTATATGTAGTTGTTGTCTATCCTAAGAGGATGTGAGCTCCATCTTTGTATCTGCAGCACCTAACAGGGTACCTGACACATAATAATAACATAATAATAGCAATGATAATAATAAATAAGGGATTAATGATAAAAATGATAAAAAATTATAATATACACTTGTGCCAACCACTACCAAGGGGTAACTGTAAAATCTGTTTTTGACAGAAGTTAGTCTACTTTTTCAGGTACTATTCAACAATCAATGTTAGATCTGGAAAAGACCTTGGCAGTCATGTTATCCAACCCATTTTACAGATGAGAAAACTGAGGGCTACAGTGGAATTGCTTGTCAACTCTGGGAGAGGGGAGGAAAAAGGGGAGGAAAAGAAATTGAATCGTGGAAACATGAAAAGATGTTTGTTTTTTTTAAATTAAAATTAAAGGGGCAGATGAGTAGCCCAGTGGATTGAGTCAGGCCTATAGACAGGAGGTCCTAGGTTCAAATCTGGCCTCAGACACTTCCCAGCTGTGTGACCCTGGGCAAGTCACTTGACTCCCATTGCCCACTCTTACCACCTATGAGCCCATACAGAGAAGTTAAGGGTTTTAAAAAAAAATAAAATTAAAAACTAAAAGAAAAAAGAAAATACTGAGGGCTAGAGAGGTGATGTGACATGAAAAAAAAAAAAAGATTTCTGGGGCAGCTAAGTGGCTCAGTGAATAGAGAAACAAGCCTAAAGTCAGAAGGACCTGGGTTCAAATGTGGCCTCAGATATTTCATAGCTATGTGACCTTGGGCAAGTCACTTAACCTGCTTGCCTCAGTTTCTTCATCTATAAAAGGGGCGGGGGGACAATGATAGCACCTACCTCCCAAAATGATTGTGAGAATTAAGAGCTAAAAATGATAAAGCTCCAGGCACATAAGTACTACACAAATATTAGCCATTATCATTTTTAGTTGGCTCTGTCCAAAGCATGGATCAAACAACTCTGCTTTATGCTCATCATGAGTGACAATAGCCTGTTTCTTTTCTTCTCTAGTGACTGCAGGCCTGCATGGATTTCTTCTCGGGGACGCAACATGACAACGGCGAGGAGGTTGTGGGATGCCAGCTGCGACATGCTGGGAATCCAGCAGGACTGACGCCAAAGAGCAGCTTTAGACTGCTCAGTTTTCATGTGCCAAAAGGACTTCTAAGGCTAATGGAAAGGGAGCATAGTCCTTGCACAGAGGAGACGTTTTCTTACCTGACTTCAGGGTGACAGCCCAATGCACTGCCAGGTCTTTCTAAATATCCTTTAGTTGTATGTCTCTGCCTTGTCCCCTGTTCCTGCCAGGGCCATCAGTCATAATACAGGGAAAGCAAGACCCCAATATCTACATGTGCAGATAATTCTTCCCTCCTGCTAGCTTCTAGCTGAATGGGGCCAGATGACAGAGAGGGAAGGATTATACTGAAATTTTAGCCCTCTTTGACCTTTATTAGATGGAATCTAGTTCTGCCTAGCTGATCTGCATTTGGGAGAAAAGTTCTGTAATCTTAGTCTGGAGACTCTTCATCAAGATCAAAACCAGGTTCTCTGTTTGGTAAAAATTAATTCAAAGCTCTAAAGTCTAGACTCACTCAGGAAAATCTTTATTAAGCCTAGACTTCACTTTGGTTCTTTCCTTGGGTCATCTTGGAGCCATTGTGGGTATGGTGGAGCATGCCATGTTTTTATTATGATAGCTTAAAAAAAAATCCAGCCCTCTCCTTCTACTCCATTTAGGAGAAAATAAAGGCCAAATGTTCTTTGTCATTTTCTTGCTGTTTCTGACAAGATAGGAAAAGAGAAAGAATAAGAGAAATTAGGACTGCATGTTGTGATGTCAGGTGACTCATTTCTCTTCCTTCTGCCTTTGTTTCTCTTTATAAAAAAGTCAGGAGAGAAGGGCTCAGTGGATAGAGAGCTCTTCTGCAGATAGAAAGTCTTGGGTTCAAATTTGACCTCAAACACTTTCTTGCTGTCTTTACTGATTTTCTGCCTTGGAACCAATACTGGTATCAATTCTAAGACAGAAGATAAGGGTTTAAAAAAAAAAAAAGGATTGGAAAGTTCTATTTAATTATTGTTCAACACCAATCACATTTAACTTAGTATTGTTCACAACTGCTACCAAGCAATAGATCAGTGATGGCTAACCTATGGCACAGATGCCAAAGATGGCACACAGAGCACTCTCTGAGGGCACACAGCCGCCCTCCCCCCCTCAAGAGTTCATTACTAGAAAGGCAGAGGGACTTGGGCAGAACTGCTCCCCTTCCCCTCTCCATCATGCCTGGTGACATTTTTTCATATCTCCTCCCGTCTCTGCCCAAGTAGCCCAATGGTAGCACACCCTCACAGTGGACAGAGCTGGAGGGGAGCAGAGTGCTCAGGCCACTCCCCTCCCTTTCTCTATGCTCACTGTGGACATTACTCACTTCACCCACCTCTGCCCAGCAGCCCAATGGGAGTGCTTTCTCCCTCCCCTATGTAGAGTAAGGGGAGAGGGGCAGGGTGCACCTGGCACTCGAGGGTTTGGGCACAGCATTATGGGGGTGGGATCAGAGCAAGGCCTGACACTCCTCCCAAAGGTTCACCATCACTGCAATAGATTGACCCCATTTTTGCACAACAGATAGTAATAATGAGGGAGATATCTTTATGATAGACTGTTTTTCTTTGTAGTCCTTGCCCTTCTGGCTCAGTGATAACCACAAACTAGTTAAGTGACTGGACCTTTCTTTCAGCTGTATCCTAGTGCAGATGGCAGGGGAATATGGGCAGAGACTTGGCAGAAGGCAAAGGATTAGAAGAGGATGGGGAGGGGAGAGCATTAGAAGTTGAATGTTTGGTAAGAGATAGAATACACTATGGAGTCCAAGTGGAGGGCTAGCAGGAATTCAAGAGGCCAGCCTGTAAGGCAGTAGAGAAACTAAAATTTAGTCCCAACTATCACTGATAGAGCACTACCTATGACCCATATTAAAGCATACTTGGATTTATGCATCATTTTATTCAATTTCCAGGCAGTTAGCTGATACAACGGATATAATGCCAGGTCTTGAGTCAATAAGACTTAAATTCAAATCCAGCCTGAGATACTTATTAGCTATATGACCCTGGGCCAGTCATTAAACCTCAGTTTCTTTATCTATAAAATGGGGATAATAATAGCACCTACCTCCCAGAGATGTTGTGAGGATCAACTTAGATGTTTGTAAAGTGCTTACAGAGTACTTGCCACATAATAAGCACTATATAAATGTTAACTATTATTATTCTTCCAAAAGCATTTGTTTTCCATTTATGTAGACATGGGTACAACTGCTACATGTAGAATTTAATTTTTTTACATTAATGCTTGCACAAGAATTAAAAATGCTTGCTTCTATTGCTTAGAGTATAGTGACTTGCTAGGATTTGGATTTATTTTTCCTGGACTGGTATTTCAGATGTTTAACTTTGGAGAGGAACAATTAGGGGACTAGTTCTGGTTCTTCATATTTAAACACTTCTCATCTCTTTTCTATATTGTCATTGTTATGGCCTAGAAAATGATCTATTACTGCTGCAGAGGGGGCATTTTTGTTTTTTATAAGAATTGTCGTACAACTGAATTAACATTTAACTTATATGGAACAGCTCATGACAAATAAAAATGGATGGCTCTTTATTCTGTATTGTTTTTTTTTTTTTACTAGACTTCTACTTTTATTGATGTGGGAAGTCCTGACAAGGAAACACCTTCCACCAGTTTAGTAACAATTCTGTTAGATATTGTCTTAAAGCATTGCTTGAGGGACTTGAGAGATTTTCCCAGGCACAAAGTGTAGTACAGAGAGGGGGGACATAGCAGTTTTGCAGGCTTTGGCTGAGTTTTAATGTCAGTTAGGAGTTTAGAATCCTGAGAAAAAGTTTCAGTTGGACCTGGGAACTCGTGGAGGAGCTGAAGCTCCTTCTTCTTCTTGAGATTGAAAACCTAGCCTAGCTTTGAAGTGTTTTTTGAGATTTGTTAATTTAGATAAAACCTTTGAATCTTCATACCCTACCTCATTTTCCTACCTTAATTTCCCTTACCCAAATAAGGTAGGAGTGAACAAGGAGAGTGAATCAGAGAGTTAGATCAAATCTGTGAGAGTTTAGCTCTACCCTTGTAGTAATTTATCTAGAGAGGTTTTGTAGCCATCATCCTAATCCCTTTTGATTTCAAAATCACCTTGAGAGCTGAATAAAGGCAGAACCTTTCTCAGACTCCATTCCTGCTTCCCTTCCCCCACCTGAGGTTTCTCTAAGCAGCTGTGAGGGCTTCCTTAATTCTTTTACCCAGACAATCTAACCTGAGAAGACAATAAACTCCTTTGTGTTTAAAACAGATCTGTTGGTTACTTCATTAGTTAATTAGTAAGAAAGGGAAGAAGAATAGAATCAACATACTCTGGGTTTGAAGGAAGCTGGGATATCCATCTTGAAAGAGGTGTAACTTCAAAACAAGTCCCTTCCTGTGATATTAACTAAAGCCTGTAGTTAATTTCAATCAGTCTATTTCCCTTCAGTGTTTGTTTTAGTAGTCTAAGTCCTAGTCTGTATGTCCTGCTGCTGTTTGCCTGTTTAGATTAGTTCATCCTCTCCCTGGCAATCCTTGTTACCTCAGTGTTATACTCCCTGAACTCAGACATTCCCTCATTGTCTCCTACCTCCTACGCTGCCATCCTTCATCATTGAACCTTCCTTGTCCACTATATTGCCTTAACTTCCCTATTACCTAGTATATTCACTTGAATACCTTCAGCCTTGGATCCCTTGCTTTGTCTTGTTCCCTGATCCTATCAGTTATTACCCCTAGCTTCAGCCTCATATAGCTTGCATCTCCCTATTACATCCTACCTAATCCCATATTACCTTCCTTCCAAATCCCCATAACAAAAGGCAATAGTCTTCTCAACTCTGAGGCCACTAGAAAGGCAGTTTTCCAATTTTTTGGTCTAGGACCTTCTTAACCCACTTAACCCCAGTTGCCTAGTCCTTGCCTCTTTTCTATCTTAGAATTAATACTAAGACAGAAGATGTATGAGTTTAAAAAAATTTTTAAGTATTGAGGATCACATTATACTCTTAAAAATTACAGAAGAGGGGGCAGCTGGGTAGCTCAGTGGATTGAGAGCCAGGCCTAGAGATGGGAGGTCCTAGGTTCAAATCTGGCCTGACACTTCCCAGCTGTGTGACCCTGGACAAGTCACTTGACCCCCATTGCCTATCCTTACCACTCTTCTGCCTTGGAACAAATACACAGTATTGACTCCAATTGGAAGGTAAGGGTTTAAAAAAAAATTACAGAAGACCTCACACAGCAACCAACAGGCCTTAAACTTGCCAAGGAATTAGGGGGATGTCTACCCCAGGGATATGAAGACTTCCCTAGGTGGAATGAGTGTATGAGGACAATTTGTTCCAATAGCCATGAAAGAAGTGGAAGCAGATGCTATGGAGCACTTAGAACTTGGTTATGACATAGAAGATGCCAAACTCATCCATTGCATCCTGAGCCATCACTAGTCTTGACGTTTGTCTTGCCACTGGACTTGGATGATGCTGGGCAAGAGAGTGAGGCTGATGACTGTGCAACTCTGCCTCAATTAAAATCAATTTATGCAAGAGTCAAAGGACATCACAATTGATGTTTTGTTTTTTCTTGAGGACAAAAGATGACAACTGACTCTGGGTTACATCTATCTGTATTTATTAGAAATTAATAGATACATTAAAATATTAATTCATTAATAATAACATAAATAATATTTTATTTAAAATTATCTTTTCTAAAACAAAAAAATTAGTGCAGAGGCTTTATTTTACAAATTTTTTTTGCAAATCTCCCTCATGTCTTTAATAGAAGACAACTAGATTCTTTTATCTGCTTCTACATTCATTTTGGTGTAATGTATTGTTTTGGATGTGTTAGGGTTCAAAATGGGTGGCCTCCAGAGGAACACACGAGACAATGCAATCAAAGCAGGAGAAAGCTTTATTGCCAGTACGCACTGGGGAAACTCATCAAAGAGAGTCCCGAAGCATGCATTCAGAAGAGGGAATATTTATGTTTCTGGGATATAGGTGCCTTTGTCTTAGGGTGAGCTAATAGCTAGACAGAGGGAGTAGGGGATGCTTTCAGGTGCCACGGGACATGATTCTTAATCTTCAAGGCTGTTCTGTCTAGGAATCTTCAAGGCTGTTTCATCTAGGGGCCCTGGGGCTTTCAGCCAGGAGTTGTCCCTGGGACTGTGAGTCAGAGATAACTGCCCTGCTTGAGCCGGGCATGACGTTATCCAAAAACCCCTTGCTTAATTGCCAAGTTTAGCTTTTTGGCTATAATATTCTTATAAGCTATAAGCTACAATATTTCTATAAGCTTTTTTGGCTATAACAGATGAAATAGCTGAAGAAAATCTGACCTCACATAGATAATTGGAAAAGGGAGTTTTTAAATAGGCAAGTAACATGCTAATATTATCATGAAGATAGTTTTGAACTTGAGAACCTCCAGAAAGAATCTGAAAGACCTCAAGAGGTCTGTGGGCCACACTCTGAGAACACCATGCTGCCCGGCTCCACAAATTATTTATCCAATTAGAAAGGTACAGTAAAACTTCTATTTAACAACAGACCTCAGTTTGCCATGTACCTGAAAAACACTGATGATAAATTTAGATCTACAAATAATGGTGATTATATTGAAAACTGAGCATTATCCTTATGCTATATATTTCTTATCTCAGTGACAAAATTCCCTTTATTCCTTCTTTTCTAATTTATCCCTTGGGGTGTAAAGGTGTTCAGGAAAGACTAGTACCTCTGACGTGAAGGCTTACCAAAGTTTTTTCAGGGACATTTTCCTCCTTTGGTACCACCTAGCTCTCATCCGTGGTTCAAAAAACTTATAGCATGCATAAGAACTATACCCCATAAAACTGTCTTGGCAGATGGGCTAAACCAGATGAAGGGTAACCAACAGGTCTCAAACTTGTCACTGAGTTAGGGGGCAGGTGTGGATACTCCAGGCAAATCCTCAGCTGAAAGGATAGGTGAGAACAATTTGTTCTAATAACCAAGAAGTTGGTCAAATACCAAAGTCAACCACTGTCTCCTAAGTCATCATCAGTCATCTTGACTTTTGTCTTGTCTTAGATTACTAGAAGAGTAAGGCTGAAGATTTTGTCCAACTCTGCCTCACTTAAATTCGATTTATGGTGAGTCAAAAGACATTACCAGGGATGTTATTTTGATCTTGGAAAATAAAAGACAAACACCAACTTCTCCCTTGATCTATATATTGCAAGGGTCTTCCCTTTTCTCTGAAAAAGACTCTAACAGGGATAGAAGCAGTTCTTTAGCAAGAAAGATATGGGATACAATTTCTTGTATAGAGAATTTATGAGGAAAACAAAGGAGGAAATACTTCTTGGTATCTATGTTCCAAAAGAAGGAAACAGCTAATCCCAATCTAATACTGAAAGGTATATTTTTATTACTATGCTTCTCAATCGATTGATCAATAAATATTTATTAAGGATCCACAGTGTATGCCAGGCACTGTGCTATGCTGAAAAAAGGAAATAGATAGTCCCTGCCCTCAAGAAACCTCATTCAGGAAGCCTAACTAACTAAGAACTAACTGAAGTTAGTTCTATTATCTTAGATAGTAATGAGGCCACTTCTCCATGGAAGATTAATGGAAGTAGCATCATTTCCCATCCTTTTCTACCTTCTATAAGTAAAGGACCCTAGGCATTGGGCTAAGTGCTTTACAAAATATGTCATTTGACACACACCATCCCCCACTTCATCTGTGGAAATGGGGTGGGAGTATTTCAGTGGAGGGATCACTATTTTCCCAAAGTTAGATAACCTCATTCCATATCCCTTTTCACTTATTTTTTCCTCCATGGTTTTTATAGTAGCTAGAACAAAGACTTTAGGGAGCTGCAGCACCAAATAAGCTTTGATTTGATTATAATATTTTGAAATGTGTTTTCATCAGTAAACTTATATGCTATGTTTATATAGTCTACCACAAAATCCTATTATGATGCTATATCATGGCATGGAGGTGACCCTTGGATTCCTGAAGGCTTTGCCATTAGAGTACAAGCTCAATTTAGATCCTACCAAAGTGGAAAAGCTTCAAGAATGGGCCTGATGGGAGGACAGCTAGGTGGCTCAGTGTATTGAGAGCCAGGCCTCTGAGATGGAAGGTCCTGGGTTCAAACCTGCCCTTAGACACTTCTTAGCTATATGACCCTGGGTAAGTCACTTAACTCCTAGTTGCCCAGCCCTTACTGCTCTTCTGCCTTGGAACTAATAGTATGAATTTTAAAACTGAAGGTAAAGATTTTTTAAAAGATATTTTTGACCATGGCCATTATATAAATTTATTTTGCTTGACTATACTCATTAGTTACAAGGATTTAGTTTTTCTTTTTATTTCCAATGGGCTACGTGAGGTAAGAAAGAAGAAAAATAAAACAAGGTTGCTAAACTGATTTCAGAGGATGTTGTATATATAGTTTAGTAAAACACTTGACAAAGTTTTCATGCTATTCCTCTGTGAAAAATGGAGAGCTGTGGGCTAGATTTGGTGGATTTGAAAATGGTTGAATGGTCAGTCCCTAAGAATAACTGTTAGTGGTTTGATGTCATTGTCGAAGGAGTCTTCCAGTGCTTGAGTACTTCAGGAATCTATGCTTGATTTCATGTTAACATTTTTATCAATGACTTTGATAAAGGCATAGATCTGTGATGGTGAACATATGGCATGCATGCCAAAAAGGGCACATAGAGCACTCTCTATGGGCACACCTGTAGTAAATTTGGGGTGGAGCTATTCCCCTCCCACTCTCCATGTACCTGAGGACATTTCTCATGTGACCACCTGCCCCTCTGCCCAGCAGCCCAATGGGAGCACTTCCTCCCTCCCCTATCTGAGGTAAAGGGGTGGGGGCATGGGGTGAGGCACTCAGTTTCTGGGAAGGGCGGGCACAGCACTTGGTCTCGGGGGAGTGGGGGAGGTCTGGCACTCCATCTCTAAAAGGTTCACCATCACTGGCACAGATAATATGGCTATCAGAGAGCAGAAATCTGGGACAAATTGAGAACACACACTGGGTAAAGGACAGGATCCAAAAAAATCTTGTCAGGCTAGAATGTTGAATCAAAGATAAGAAAATGAAATTTAACATAAATGGAGATATATATGACTAGGAAACAAGGTAGGCCAGTCACGTAGTGAGAATTTGGGGTCACTAGTAGATCACCATTGTACTCCACAGATCTGTATTCACAAAAGAGATCTAAAGGAAACTTCCCTTCCATCTCACCTCATAGCATGCCAGGTGATGGTTCAGGCGGAATTTATGGGAAGATATGGACAAGAGATGTATAAACTGAAAAGACACAGATGACCTGTGATTGTACTGATAATAATGAAAAAAAATCTAAAATCTGTATTTTTAGGCTTGTTCCCCGCCCCCCAAATTTTATTTATCATTTATCTATATCTTCTGACTCTTCTTGTTCATGTTTTGGACCTGAAGGAGCTCTTCTTGTTTGGGACCTGGACCTGCGGAAATATTTAACAAAATAAAAACACAATATAACATAGATAATGTCAATATGTGGTTTTCTAAGACCTGCATGAGGTTTAGTGGTTGTGACCTCCTTTTTCTTTGATTCTGACATCACAGACTTAGAACACTAAGAGATTCAGAGATTTGTCCAATATGATCCCAGGCAAGACTGAAATCCAGGATTTTCCAGCTCAGAGGTTTATTCTTGGCTGAGTCTATGCAGGTTAGAGTAGATGGCCTCTGACCTTTCTTCCAGCTCTCAAGTTCTATGATTCTTATGTTCCCTTGTGATAAAATAATACAAGTAACCAGGCATTTATTAAGTGTCTTCTAGGGCCAGTATTAAGCACTGGGGTAAAAAGAAAAACAAAACACAATCCTTGCTTTCAAAGAGCTTACAGTCTAAAGGGGAAGTCAATAGGCAAGCAACTATATATAGACAAAATACACATACCTGTGTGCATATACACAAAGTATACATATATGTACACACATATTTACATGTGTATATACATATACACATAAAACATACACACAGCCCTTTACAAACTTGACCTGATCCACAAGAAGATATTTGGGAAATGCACAGGGGGTGCTCATCAGATCACAGATGCTGCCAAAGGACTTGATATCCCTAAGGCAACAGCTATATTGGGTTTCTTTATTCACTCTATTGTAATTTTGCCAGTTTTATTAGTCCTGTGTGTGTTATCGACCTTTTGGCTTTAAGTTTCTTATCCCTTCTGCTTAGAATGATCCTGACTGGGGAACCGCCAAAGCCCTTGTAAATGGTTTGCCCATGGTGTTTCTGCAAAGGCCCATCTTGTGGTCTCCAGTGACCTTCCTTGTCAACAGTTTAACTCCTGGAGAAGAAAAGTGTGACAAAGAGGAGGAAGAAGTGGGTGGCTTTACCATTGAACACCTGCAGGTTGACTTTATTGAACTGCCAATCCATGGGCTACAGATATGTTTGGTAAAGACCAGTTGAGTCAGTGCGTAGGAGCTTTTCCAGATCCTCCAGACCAGTCATACCGCCCCAAAGTTACTAAAGGGACAACCTGGATAAGTCATTCCCACGTGAAGCCTGCTGAGATTGACCTAAGCCCAATAAAGGAAGCAATTCCTGATGGACATCTGAGCCAGGTAAGCTGGAAAAGGACCCCAACACCATTCAATGGGTTCTGGCTGGAGGACTTTGACCTTAATAATTAGGACCCAATCGCTTGCCCCCTTAGGGATGGAAGAACAGGAGAGCCCAACACCTCCGTACATCTGACCCAACATGCTAACCAAGCCTTTAACTGACCCAGTGCTGAATATGTATGTGCACATGCCTCTTTGTTCTCAGGGGAAGGGATGCCCTTGGCAGGCGTGGGGTCAGACATCTAACACTGAGATTTTTTGTTTGCAATCAATAAGGCAAAGGTGAACAAAATACTAAATTGTACTGTCTTAGGCTAGAAAATGAGTCCTGCTTATTCACTTTGAATTGGGAAAAAGATCACTAACCCTTTGAAAATCTCCCCAGAATGCATTGTATCATTGTATCGTCAGGCCAACTGTACTATATTATGAGCAAAACAACAGGAGGAAACAGCTAGGGAATGGCTAGCCCCTGGGCTCCCAAATCTCTCATGGCTAAAATATCTGGAGGTTTTGTCTTGTGTGTCCTTGTAGAGATGTAGAGACGGTGTGTTGTTAACGATGCCTCCCTTGGTGCAAAGAATTGCTTCCCAAGTCAAGTCCCAAAGGATAAGCAGCAAAGACCAGGGGGATGCAGTCCAGGATAGAGGAGTAATAGAGGTTCCATTGGGGGCTGTACCAGGAGTATGGTTAGTAGCACCAAAGGGAGGTCTGTGCAGAACCAGTCCAAGGAAGCCGACGTTTAACCTGGCCTGAACTTTGGGTAGGTGGGCAGGCAGCCAGCCAGCAAAAGAAGGCAGTCCACTAATCCCATCTCCCTAGGATGATGCATAATAAGAGAGGAGCTGAGGCCACCTGAATCCCATAACCCTACTGAGTGTACCAATCAGTACTATCTTATTCTCATATGGAAATATTTTTACTCTTGTCTTTAAAAACATTACACAGTTTGAATCCAGGGCCAAGGGCACTCCAACAGCTTAATGCTTTCTTATGTTAATGAACTTTTCTTTTTCTGGATTCTTATATATATGAATTTTTTTCATGTTTTGGCTTTTTAAAAATGTTAATAACAAATTTCCACATAAGTTTTCTGAAATTATGTGATCCAAATTGTCTCCCTTCCTTCTTCCTTCTCCCTTCCTGCGGCTGGCAAGCAATTCAATCTGGGTTATACATGTTTTCTTACACAAAATATATTTTCATATTATTCATTTTTGTAAGTGAATATAATCTTATAAAACCAAAACCCCAAAACATATACCCAGATAAACAAGTGAAAAATCATATGCTTTTACCTGCATTCCTATTCTAACAGCTCCTTCTCTGGAGGTGGTGAGCATTGTTTTTCATAAGTTTCTCAGAATTGTTCTGGATCACTGCATTGCTATTAATAGCAAAGTCTATAACATCAGATCATTCCACAATATTGCTGTTACTGTACACAATGTTTTCCTGGTTCTGCCCACTTCACTATGCATCAGTTCATGTAGGTCTTTCCAGCTCTTTATGAAATCATCCTGTTTATCATTCCTTATAGCATAATAGTATTCCATCACCATCATATATCACAATTTGTTCAGTCATTCCCCAATTGAGGGACATCTCTTTAGTTTCCAATTCTTTGCCACCAAAAAGAGCAGCTATAAATATTTTTGTACAAATAGATCCTTTTCCCCCTTTTTAAAAAAAATCTCTTTGGGATATAGACCTAGTAGTGGTATTTCTGAATCAAGGGGTATGCATTGTTTTATAGACCTTTGGACATAATTCCAAATTGTCCTCCAGAATGGCTAGATCAGTTCACAACTCCACCAGTAGTGTATTAGTGTCCCAATTTTGCCACATGCCCCACCCCCAACATATCATTTTCCTTTACTATCATATTGGCCAATCTGATAGTGTGAGGTGGTACCTCAAAGTTGTTTTAATTTGAATGTCTTTAATCGAGGGATTTAGAACATTTTTTCATATACTTATTGATAATTTTGATTTCTTCATCTGAAAATTGCCTACTGACAAATGCCTTTGACTATTTGACAATTGGGGAATGACTTGTATTATCAATTTGATTTAGTTCTTTATATTTTTGAGAAATGAAACCTTTATCAGATATATATGTGTATATATATATGTGTGTGTGTGTATATATATAATTTCGCCCCAGTTTGTTGTTTCCCTTCTAATCTTGGTTGAATTGATTTTGTCTGTACAAAGCCTTTTTTATCTAATATAATCAAAATTATTCATTTTACATCTTGTAATATTCTCTCTCTTGTTTGGTCATAAATTTTACCCTTCTCCATAGATCTGACAGGTAAACTATTCTATGTTCCCCTAATTTACTTATGATACTCTTTATGTTTAAATCATATATACCCATTTTGACTGTATCTTGTTATAGGTGTGAGATATTGTTCTAAAACTAATTTTTGCCATACTATTTTCCAGTTTTCCCAGCAGTTTTTGTCAAACAGTCAGTTCTTATTCTCAAAGCTGGGATCTTTGGGTTTATCAAACACTAGATTGCTGAGGTCATTTACCCTACTCTATTCCATTGATCCACCATCCTATTTCTTAGTACCGGACTGTTTTGATGATTGCTGTTTTCAAGTACAGTTTAGGATCTGTTACTGCTGCTAGGACACCATCCTTCACATTTTTTTCATTACTTCCCTAGATATTCTTGATCTTTTATTCTTCTAGATGAATTTTATTATTTTTTTCTAGTTCTATAAAATGTTAATGAATTCCTTTTGTCTTATTTGCTGAGTTTGCCTACACACACACACACACACACACACACACACACACACACACACATATATATTTAACATACACAAGCTATAAATACAGAAAAACTTCCTACAGGTGGGGCTTGAACTGAGTGTTAAAAAAAACCAGGAAAACTAAGAGATTGAAGTAAGGAGGTGGAATATTTCAGAGAGCACAAATCAGGTCAACATGCCACTTATGTGCCAGGCATTGTGCAAAAAGCTGAAGATACAAAGATAAATTAAAAACAGTCCCTGTCCTCAAGAAACTCAAAATCTAAGGGAGAGAAAATGCAAACAAGAAAGCAAATACAGAACAAATTACCTTTCCCCCAAATCCTCCCCTCCATTACTGAAGAGGGCAACAGCATCCTCCCAATTCCACCCCCTCTCCAGCTGACAATCTAAGAGTTAACCTGGATTTCTCATTTATGGGAGGGAGTGGCCAAATTGTTGCCAAGCCCTGTCAATTTCACCTATTTGACATTTTTCAAATACTCTCCTCTCTCTTCTCCAGCACTGGTACTGCTTCTATGCTGGCATCAGCTCATGCCTGGATTAGTACAATACCTGGCTAGTGGATTGACTTGCCTCAAGTATCTCCCCACTCCAATCCAATCTTTATTCAGCCTTCCCAAAGCTCTAGTCTGATTATGTCACGTACCCCTCCCCCCAATAAACTCCAATAGCTTTTTATTGCCTTAAGAATCAAATACAAAATGCTGTTTGACATTCAATGCTCTTCATAACTTGTTTCCTTCCCAGCTTTCCAATGACACTGGCCTCCCAGCTCTTCCACAAAAAAGCCACTCCATCTCTCTTGGCTCTAGACATTTTCTCTAAAATTAGCAGAACCACAGTAATGTATGGATAACAATACTGTAAAAATAAACAACTTTGAAAGTTGTAAGAACTATGATTAATAAAATAACCATTCATGATTCCAGAGGAGGGATGATGAAATATGCTTACAGAGGGGTGATGAGAAAGAGACAATTTGGTATACACTGAAGGAATTTGTTTTGCTTGACTATAAATAATTGTAACAAGAAATTTCTTTTGTATCTTTTAAAAAATAGGGTACAAAGAAGGAGGGAGAGAAAATGTATTACTATTAAAATTTTTTTTAACCTTTATCTTATCCTTAGTAATCTGGTTAAAAGATTGCCCAAGATCAAACAACTAGGAAGTGTCTGAGACTGGATGGCTTTCTATCCAAGAGCTACTTAAAAATAAATTTAATGTAAATTTTTATTGTTTTTTGCTTGTTGCATCATTATAGCTATCTTCTGTATTCTTTTCTCATCCCTTTCCAGAGAGTCATACCCTATAAAAAAAGCTATTTTTATTGAGTTTTTTTTTTTTTTTAAGGAAGATCAGTGCCACTGATTGATACACTGAAAAAAAAAAATAAGAAAACATGTGCAATGTGTAATATTCCCTGGACCTCCCACCTCCGGCCAGGAAGCATGAGTTGGGGGTGTCTTTTATGTTTTTTCATTTCAGTCATAACTGACATACCTAATTTTTATTAATTCATTTTTTGGTGTGTTGCATGCATTTTCCTTTTCGTTCTAATGGGTTTTTAATTTATTTTGTTAAATATTTCGCAATTACATTTTAAAATTTAACTTGTATTTCATTTTTTTCTTCATTACATGTAAACAAAAATTTTTAGTTCCATATTCTCCCCTTCCCCTTTTGTCTTCTTCAAGGCAAGCAATTTGATACATATTTTCAGTCATGAAAAACATTTCCATATTAGCCATGTTGCAATAACAAAAAAAATTCATAAACTTTTAAAAGTATGTTGCATGCACTTTCAGATGAGGTCCCTATATTTTGAATGTTACCTGTTTTATTTTATGGGACTTCTCGAGAAGTGGAGTAATCTATAATTTTAAGGTAGAGACAAAACCCACTAATAAAGTCTTAAAAAAATAAAAACTTCCAAGAATTAGGAAAATCACCTTGGCTTTTGAGTGGAGAATGTGCCAGAGTAAGGAGGGACTTGGAATCGGGGAGACCAGCCGGCAGGCTCCTTACTTGCAATAGTTTGAGGTGAGAGGTGAGGAGTCTATGGTAGTGTGGTGCAGGATTTTGTATCCGAGTCTCAAGGGAATAGGGAGCCCATTGGGGGTTTATTGAGCTGAGGAGTTGTCTGGTTAAATTTGTGCTATAGGATTACCATCGATTCCGGCCACTGGGTGGAGAGAATGTATTGGAGAGAAGACAAGGCTTCAACTGCACCTCTTCATAACCTTTAAGTTATGAACCTCTCCAGGGTTCAGTTGCCCCACTTCGAAAATTAACAAGTCGCTGGTAACCTTTAAGACCTATGCCACGGAAGAGGTATAGACGAAGCCGTCCGTGACTAGACCTAGCCTGACACGTGATGAAGCAGACCGCGTCGCGGAATTTCTGAGAAGCTCCCTCAGGGCTTCGAGAATTCCGAGATTGTCTGAAGTCGAACAGTTCTTTTGAACTACAACTCCCTCAACGCTCTGCGAAACTTGATCCTTTCCCAGCAGCCTTTTTCCCTTTCCTGCCCCTTATTGCCTAATGGGGTGGGTGGCTGTAGATATCGCTAACTTCTTTGTGGCGGCTCAGTCATCTCAGATCTGACCCCTATCGTTTGGGAGGGGAGAAGAGGAACTGGGTGGCTTCAACTCCTCATTTCTTTACTCAACGCAGCCTCATCGCGGACATATTTTAGGTTTTTAATCAGGCAAACTATGAGACGTCCAAAGTGGGTGACAGTGTGGGACTTCAAGGAGGGATTTCCGATTCTAAAGGACCCAGTCCCTTAAGTTCCCCCGGAAGCGTCTCCCTTTACACTGGGGCGGCGGCTGATGTAGCCTATGGCAATGGAGTCAAGATACGGAGGTTGAACCCCACGGCCGGGTTAGAAGTGGGCCCTGGAGCCTGGGACCTCGGCCGTGCCCGTGTCGGGGGAACTCGCCCAGCGCCATGGCAGTCGCCGTGTCTTCAGAGCCTTTCGAGAAGTTGCACGACATCTTCCGCGGGCTCTACGATGACCTGCGAGGGGTCCCCGAGAGGCTCCTGGGGGCCGGGGGGACGGGTGAGTCCTCTGGGCGGGGGGCGGGCGTCCAGGAAACCCGCCGGTCCCCATCTTTCGAGTTCCCCCATTCCTTCAGGGGCTTGAGTCACAGAATCTCGGAGAAAGGGCCTTGGGGGTTATGTGGTCTCCCCCACTCCACTCCACGTTTATTAAATGTCTCTTTGTGTCAAGCGCTCTTAAGTGCTGGAGATGTAGTTAATAAGAAAGACAACGTGTGCCCTCCTGGAACTTAACATTCATCTGCTCATTCTGATCATTCTAAATCTCACCCAATAAGCTCCAGTGGCTCTCTACTATATTACAAACATTAAATCCCCGATGACGTCCAAAGCCCTTCATAACTTGCCTACTTCCACCACTTTCCAGTCTTCTTACACCTTGCACTCCCACGACTTACTTTTGGATCCAGTGACACTGGCCTCCTGGCTTTTCCTTGAACAGGACATTCCATATCCAGACTCTAGGCATTTTCACTGGCCATCCCTCATGCCTGGAATGCACTTCCTCTTCATCGATACATAATGGCTTCCTTCAAAATCCAGCTAATATCCAGTCATCTACAAGAAGCCTTCCTTTTCCCTCTTTAATTTTAGTGCCTCAGTTAGTTGTGTCCAATTTTTCCATACTGTATATACTTTGTATGTAATAGTTTGCATGGTGTTGAAGGGAACCAGAGCTGATGTTTACCTTTTTTGGTATCTCCAGGGCTTAGCACAATGTCTGGCACATAGTAGGTGCTTCATAAATGTTTATTGACTGACTCTACTTCAACATAGCCCAGAGACCATGATCATCTACCTACTAACCCTTTTCTTGAGAATCTCCAATGAGGGACCAAAAGCCAGGGAATCAACTCCCAGCTGACCATTCCACATCTGGACATCTCTGTTATAAGGGATTTGTCTCCCATTAAGACAAACCTATATTTTCTTTTTGGTCATTTTCACTCATTGCTTCCTCTGTGGGATCAAGCAAAATTGGTTCAGTTATGTCTAGTTAGTAGTCAATATTTATCACCCTTTATATGCTAAGCTTTTCTCACCATCTTAACTGTTCTTTAGCCAGAAGCCAAATTAGAGAAAATGGGTTTGACTTACTTGAATTATCATATTCAAATAAAATAATATTTCTAAAGCTCTTTGCAGACTTTAAAAGCACCTTATAAGTGTTAGATGTTTCTAGTAATAATCTTTAATTGCTTAAGTCTCAACATAGGGAATTTGAGTTGGAGATTATTAGATTTAGGGATAAGTTAATAAAGGAGGTTGAGGAACTCTTGTCTTTTTGATCTCTAAAACCAAAATAGATTTTTTTTTTTTACTATTTATTTTTTAGAAAAGCTAACATGGTTACATGATTCATGCTCTTACTTTTCCCTTCACCCCCAACCTCTCCTCTCCCCCTCCCCCATAGCTGGTGCGCATTTCCACTGATTTTAACATGTGTCATCAATCAAGACCTATTTCCAAATTGTTGATATTGGTGTGGTAGTTTCGAGTCTACATCCCCAATCCAAAATAGATTTTCAATTGTGTACTGGTTTACTTGTGACCCTGTAATTCCAATAGCAAACAATTCATCCTTGGGGGGATCAAGATGTTTCCGTTTTTAGGGAGGAAATAGTACCTTTTCACATAAGAGATCAGAAATAATCCACAGTCGAAAGAAAAATAATATGCATTTTTCATTGTTTTTCTTTTAAAGTCTAGTAATGCTTTATGATTCATTTTGTAAGAGCAAGCAATATGTTTTCTGTGCCTAGGGATGCATGAGCTGAGAAACCATTGAGAAGAGATTTCTAGCCTGGTGTTAGGTGTTGAAAATGGGTAGCTCTCTTTGAAAGCCCCAAAACTCAGTAGATTACATTTTTCTCATCCTTAATCTGTTTACCTTTGTCTAAGCCTTTCTCCTTCATAGGCAAAGAACTCTGGAGACTGAGAATAGGAAAATTGACTCTCAGATAAATCCAGTGTTCACTCAGATTGGACTGTGGCAGTTAGTTACATCTTTATCATTTAGGTCTTTTCCTTGATAAGTTTGATTATTGATTAGGAGTTCTTTTAAATCTTTACCTTTTGTCTTAGAATCAATATTGTGCATTGGTTCTAAGGCAGAAGAGCAGTAAGGGCTACGCAATGGGGGTTAAATGACTTGCCCAGGGTCACACAACTAGGAAGTATCTGAGGCCAGATTTGAACCTAGGACTTTCCAACTCTAGGCCTGTCTTTCAACCCACTGAGTCACCCACCTGCCTCCTTGATTAGGAATTTTTATTGATTAATAGGCAACTGTTATTGATTGATTAGATTTTGTAGTTAAGAGTTCAAGCTATTAATAGATGTTTAGTAGCTGAGTTAAATCAACTCTAATATTTGGGAGTAATGGTAAGCTAATCATTTAAGGTATAAGAAGATAATCACATTTAGATATAAGAATCTGTATCAGAGTGACTGTGATAAAATTCTCTACTGTCAACAGTTCCTCCTTTCCACCCTTTTGAAACTTGTTGGTTTGCCAACTAATAATTCCTTCCTTCTAAAATAATTCCTTCCCACATTTCTTCTTACAAACTGACCAGGTGGATGGAGATTTCCTGCTTCACCAAGACTTCGGATCCTTTTTTCCAAGGGGCTGTCAAAACCCCTTTAAAAACAAGATAACTCTGCGATGGACATACATTCCAATCCAAAATTAGAATTATTAGTAGCCCCACTTCAGACACACCTCACTCTGCCCTGTTACTGAAAGTTACAGTTCATCTGGACTGGACATCCCTCCTTGACTCTCATTTCTCAGTTAGTTTCTTTGGAGCTTTGGAATAATCTCTAACTTTGTTCCTCTTTTTCACCAGTGAAAATCTTGTTAATGCTGATGCTCAGGGTCTCAGACCAAACTGGATATGTCTGCAGCTCCACTGACTTTGTGTGACTTACTTTGTGATCTCATATTAAAGCCCATGTACTTGGAAGTTATGCTCTCCCAGTCTTTCTCTTTACACCCTGGCCACTGAGACCATTTCTTAACTATGGAAAACATGTGAAATATTAGGTACCATTCCAAAAATGTGCTTGTCCTTACCTTTACCTTGTATTCTATAGTTTATGTTCTAAGCATTATAATATATAAAAGGCTATGGCAAGATGAACTGGACTCTTTTCCTCCTATTCTTCCTGGCCTAAAGATAGGATTCTTTCCTATTCTTCTCACAGGCTTCAATGTTAGCATAGGAAGACATAATTCTATTTTATTCATTCATTCATCCTACTATGTGTAAAGCATTCAGTGTTTTCTATTCTCTCCATGCTTTTAAATCAGTCTGCTCCTCTGGAGATTTCAATCATGGGAAATGATGCATTTAAAAAAAATACTTGTATCTACTATATACTAGTCATTGTAGTAGGAATGGGGATATAAACACAAAAATGAGACAGTCCTTTCCATAAAGGATATTACATTTTAATATGGAGATGCAGTGTATATCTCTGAATAGTGACTAGAAAAGGGGATTTTGGTCTTAGGGACTTTAGGTTTAGATAGTTACATGGATTGTTAATGGAAGTATGAAGCAGTGATAATACTGATCCGATTACTGTTTCCAAAGCAACTGTATGGTGGCATATACCTTGAATCACTTTTTTGTAAATAAAATTACTAGAAATAACAGTGCAGCCTCCCTACCACTTTTGAATGTCTTTACCCTTTTGGAACACCCAAAACTTTATTTGATTATTATGGGGTTCCAATATTTGTATCCATGCAGCTTGACAAAGAGGACATTAGTGCTTTTTAAGATACATTTTAATTTACTTTGTTAAATATTTTTCAATTACATGTAAAATAACATTCATTTTTTAAAATTTGAGTTCTCTCCCTCTCTCCCTTCTCTCTCTTTTTTTTTTTTAAATTTTAAACCCTTAACTTCTGTGTATTGACTTATAGGTGGAAGAGTGGTAAGGGTAGGTAATGGGGGTCAAATGACTTGCCCAGGGTCACACAGCTGGGAAGTGTCTGAGGCCGGATTTGAACCTAGGACCTCCAGTCTCTAGGCCTGGCTCTCAATCCACTGAGCTACCCAGCTGCCCCCTCTCCCTTCTCTTTTCTTGAGAAGGCAAGCAATTTGATATTGATTATTCATGTGAAGTCATGTAGAATACATTTTTTTTCTTTTTTTTTAACCCTTAACTTCTTTGTTTTGGCTTCTAGGTGGAAGAGTGGTAAGGGTGGGCATTGGGGAGTCAAGTGACTTGCCCAGGGTCACACAGCTGGTAGAATACATTTCAATGTAAATCATGTTGCAAAAGAAAACAGACCAAAAAAAAAAAAAAACAACCTAAGAAAAATAAAGGGAAAAAATAGCTTCATTTTGCATTTAGAGTTGATCAGCTCTCTCTCTCTGAAGGTGGATAGCATTTTTCTTCATAGGTATTTTTCAATTATAGGACATTAGTATTAATAAAGATAGGCTTGTGTGTGTGTGTAAGTAACTTGGATCATTAGTAGTACTGCCCCAGTCTCTCAAATGCATTCAAATTTACTTTCTTTCTCCTACTTAATTTTGGGTCCAAGTTCATTGTTCATAAGATGTGGTATCCCACAAATATGTATTTATTAATTAATACTCATGCATCTAGCCATACATTATAGTATAGAAAATTCAATGTATTTGGTTTTTCTTGTATGAGTTGGTTCTTAGGCTGAACTCTTGAATAATTATAGAATCCCTCTCATGTTCTGGGTCTTGATGAGCTCAGCTTGTCATCAGCAAACAAGAACATCTGAAGCATCTCACCTAGATATAAGGAATCTCCCTCCCATTAAGACCCAGTGGTTGGACTTATCAAGGAATTTTGTATTTTAATTGTTCATGAGAGATTCCTTGTTGATGAAGCTTTAAGGTAAAAAATATCAAGTGCCTTTTAGGTGATCAGTAAATAACAACAAATAAAAAATGTTATAGAGGACTTTTGGGACATGTCTCCAAATCAAATGACTCAGAAGCCAACAAAGAGATCTTTTCTTTAGAACTCAATGTCAGGGACAAGTAGGTGGCTCAGTAGATTGAAAACCAGGTGCAGAGATGGGAGATCATGGGTTCAAATGTGGTCTGAGACACTTCCTAGCTGTGTGACCCTGGACAAGTCACTTAACCCCTATACCCAGTCCTTACCACTCTTCTGCCTTGACTAATATGCAGTATTGATTCCAAGGTGGAAGGTAAGGATTTAAAAGAAAAAGAATTCATTGTCATACATCTGGAATTTGACCCCTAAGATCTCAAATCTTATTCCTCATGCAGAGAAATAGAGGATAGTTTATATTCACTCATTTATTTGGGGGTGTGTGAAATTGAGCTAGAAGGATATAACTAACTGTTTAGAAGCCTGTTATGCAATTATGTATTTTGCTCAAGGCAGAAGACTGTGTGTTCCAGGGATCTGTTAATCCAGAGAAGAGCTGACATTTGATAACTTGTGACAACTTATTTTGAAGTTGTTTACCTTGTGAGAATCTCAGTGTAAGCACTCTTACTGGCTAGGAATTCTGTAATCATGTCTCCACTAATATCAAGAATGCCTAATTGAAAAATTATAGTAAGTTGGGGTTTATCTAGCCCCCAGGTCTTAACACTTGGCTGAATGCATTTACAGTCATCAAAGGATGCCACTACATTAGAAAAAGGATGAATTCTATGCACCTTGCCTTTATTTTCTTTCTTTTTTTTAAAACCCTTACCTTCCACCTTAGAATCAGTACTAGGTATTGATTCCAAGGCAGAAGAGTGGTAAGGAGTTAAGTGACTTGCCCAGGGTCATCTAGCTAGGAAGTGTCTGGGGCCAGATTTGAACCCAGGACATGGCTCTCAATCCACCAAACCACCTAGCTATCCCCTTACTTTCCACTTTTAAAAAAAACCCAGCTTGTATTTTTCTCATTGGTCTATAATGAAAAGTGATACGTTATTCTTCAGCCAGAGTTGCTTGCCCATTGCATTAAATTTGGAGAGTGAATATGAAGAGAAATGAAAAGCATGGGGAAAGTATATACATTGAGCTTAATGTGTTTTAAAATTCTTTAATTTGTTAGCATGTTTCAAGCATTAGGATTTTTGAGGGGTAAGGGGGGGATGCCTGCTATGTGCAAAAGCTTCTAATAGTAGATACTATGGAAGGGTTTTGAGATAAATAGCTGATCTTGCCTTTAAGTTCTTGCCTTTAAGGGAACTTCTCTAAAATTGGAGTACAGAATACATACATGTGTATGAAAAGTAATTGGAATTGTGACTTTGAAGCTCACATAGTTTTAAAAAACACAGAAAAGGGGCAGCTAAGTGGTTCAGTGGATAGAGCCAGGCCTAGAGATGGGAAGTCCTGGGTTCAAATGTGGCCTTAGATACTTCCTAGCTGTGTGACTCTGGGCAAGTCACTTAACCCCAGTTGCCTAGCCCTTACCACTCTTCTGCCTTGGAACCAGTACCCAGTATTGATTCTAAGACAAGGTACAGTTAAAAACAAATAATTAACACACACAGAATATATGCATACTAATTTGTGCAATCTTCTGTAGGGGAACTAATTTGTGTCACACAAGAAAAAGTCTAATAACTCTCTAAGCACACCTTGCTTTTGACCAGTTATTTTACCCAGCTTGCTAATATTAGTCTCCCTGCCTCAAATCTCTCATCTTTATACCATCTTCCATACTGGTGCCAAAAAGTGATATTCTTAAAGCACAAATCTGGTAGCATTCCCCTGCCCAATGAACTCTGGTGGCTCTAGTATCAAATACAAACTCTTGTTTGTCATTTAAAACTGTTTACAACGTAGGTACAAGCAACCTTTCCAGGAATATTATGTATTACTTCCTTTTATGGACCCTATGGTCTATCCAAACTGGCCTCACAGAAGATATTCCCTCTCCCTTCCCTTTGGCTTCCTCCTGGCTGTCCCCCATGTCTGACCTGCTCTCCCTCCACATCATTTCTGCCTCTTAGAATCCCAGCTTGTTTCAGAGCCCAGCTCCAGCCCCACCACCAAATGAAATCTTTCTTAATACCCTTCTTTCCCCACTCCTTACCCCCAGCGGGGCTGCCCCCTTAAAATTACTTTGTATATAATGTATACTTAGGTTGCCTTTCTCTAGTTTATCCTTCATCCTGGAAAACAATGACATCACAGTGTTGGTCAGGGTACAGTGTGTTTGACTGTGGCTGATCAGTCCAATGTGAGCTCGGAAAGCTCTACTACAGCACAAATAATCCATTTGAACATTTGGAATGGAGGTATCTCTAGATCTGCACATCTCACATACATGCTCCTTAAGGGCTGGGACTATTATAATTGTTGGTTTTGTATTATCAATGCATTTACCTAGCACAATAGGGTCTTATTAAATATTTTTTTTGATTACTCACTTTATCAGATGTGGTTCTTACTGACTATGGGCTATTTTGAAAAATCAAATGCACTATCAAAGGAAGCTATTCTCTACCAATGAGAGAAAAAAAATTGTTTCTCAGACATTAAAGATATTTCTAAAAGAAAAACTTCCAAAATGTTTTGAACAATGGAAGCATGAGAATTAGCATTTTGGAAACTGTGAAGGAAACAAAAGTTATTTAGATGTTTGTTTTTAAAAGGCCCTTTTTTAAAAAAAAATTTTTTTAACCCTTAACTTCTGTGTATTGGTTCCTTGGTGGAAGAGTAAGGGTGGGCAATGGGGGTCAAGTGACTTGCCCAGGGCCACACAGCTAGGAAGTGTCTGAGGCTGGATTTGAACCTAGGACCTCCCGTCTCTAGGCCTAGCTCTCAATCCACTGAGCTACCCAGCTGCCCCTAAAAGGCCCTTTTTTAAAGTGAATATTGAGCTTATTTTAAAGGAGGTGATACCACCTTTTCTCCCTCTATCACATTAATGTTGTTGTGAGGATCAAATGAGTTCTTGTAAAAATGCTATATCAATATTTATTGATTGTTACCACATGTTAGCAGAAAATTAGGGGGGAAAAGTAGAGTGGGCAGCATCTGCAAAGGGCATGGAGGCAGATGAAAACATTTCAAACATGTCTTTCCTTTCCAGAAGAGAAAAAGAAGTTAATCAGAGATTTTGATGAGAAGCAACAGGAAGCAAATGAAACGGTGAGAGCTGGGGGATGAGGAACTTCTTTCTTTTACTTGTGTTTGGCTTCTCAAGGAGCAGTGCTGAGATCTGACCCTGTTTTTCCTACACCCATGTTTGGGCCTTAGTTTTTTTTTTTTTTTTTTTTTTTTTATTAATATTCATTTTTAACATGGTTACATGATTCATGCTCCTCCTTTCCCCTTCAACCCCCCCCCCCGCACCCCCCCTACCCATGCGCATTTCCACTGGTTTTGTCATGTGTCCTTGATCAAGACCAATTTCCAAATTGTTGGTAGTTGCATTGGTGTGGTAGTTTCGAGTCTACACCCTCAATCATGTCCACCCCGACCCATGCGTTCGTGCAGTTGTTTTTCCTATATGTTTCCTCTCCTGCAGTCCCTCCTCTGAATGTGGGTAGCATCTTTACCATAAATCCCTCAGAATTGTCCTGGGTCATTGCATTGCTGCTGGTTCAGAGGTCCATTACATTCGATTTTACCACAGTATATCAGTCTCTGTGTACAATGTTCT